>NC_133536.1:203402030-203736027 GCF_048544455.1 Silene latifolia | reverse complement strand
TTGGGAAATTTGGAGCTAAGTGACGATGAAAAAGAAACTTGCAAACATGAAACACGGGATTTGACGAAAAGCAAAAAGACGTGGCAAAGCCAGGTTTCTCGATCGAGTAGACACGGGCTCGATCGAGGATCTTCCTTACTCGATCGAGTGCACCCCGGGCTCGATCGAGGCACCTCTTCTGACATTGTTTCAGCTACGGCAATGGATAAAAATAGGTTCCTCGATCGAGTAACTACTGGGCTCGATCGAGGCACCTCTGTAACAGACGTTGATGTTTCTAAACTTACTCCTAATGTAAAGGAAGCCGAGCCAATTAAAATTCAACTACCTTTTCCCCAAAGATTGCAGAAATCCAAACTTGAACAACAGTTTGGAAGGTTCATGGAGGTAGTAAAGAATCTTCAAGTGACAGTGCCATTTACTGAATTGGTAACTCAAATGCCGGCTTATGCTAAGTTCTTAAAAGAAATTTTGTCAAAGAAGCGGTCTTTTGATGAAGTGGAGACTGTCGCGTTCACTCATGAATGTTACGCCGCGTTACAAGCCAATTCTCCATCTAAGCTTAAGGATCCAGGGAGTTTTTCTATTCCTTGTACTATAGGCCGTTTAAATATTGGCAATGCTTTATGTGATTTAGGAGCGAGCGTTAGTGTCATGCCGTATAAAATTTGCAATCAATTAAACATGACTAAGCTTAAATGTACTAACATGACTATTCAACTGGCTGACAGGTCTATTAAGCATCATATGGGTATTTTAGAGGATGTGCCAGTTAAGATAGGGAAATTTTTTATTCCAGTCGACTTTGTAGTGATAGATATAGCTGAGGATTCTCGTGTTCCTATTATTCTAGGACGACCATTTTTGCATACTACAGGGGCAGTTATAGATGTTAGACATGGGAGTCTTACGCTCAATATTGGAGAAGATACTATCACTTTTGGTCTTGACAAAGCATCACGCCCTTCTGATTTAAAATCTTCTTGTCATATGATTAATGCTCTTGATACGACTTATGATGATTGCCTTGCTTTGTGCTTTGACAGGAATCCACCTGACGCCCCTGCTGTTGTGTCATATCCATGGAGCAAGGAAGTGGATGAGATAGAGGAGATGATCCTCCTCATGAGATGGTATACAACTATGATGAGAATGTTGACATAGAAGCTGAATTGGATGCTTTGGAAGCTGAAATTTTCAGAGAGGAGCCAGTTAGAGTTTTTGATGAAGCTTCTATGACAGACGAAGTGCCTTATCTCCTACCAAGTGATGATGACCTGAAAAATGTTGAACATTGCTCATATTTTATATTAGACTTTTAGTTTGATGAGCAAGAACTTTATTTGTCATTTATTTTCTCTTGGACTTTTTATTGGTGCTACTTATGCTTGTGTGTAGCACATGCGCTACTTTTTTATTTACTGTTACGCGCTTTAACTTGTATTGATTATGATTTGTGTGCGCATTTATTTTAAATGCATAATTCTTGCTTGACAGTAGGTTCCTCGATCGAGTGTCATAGGGTTCGATCGAGTAACAAGGCTTTTTGGGTCAGTGTCGTAGCCAGACGATGATAGGATTTGCGCGGTTGATTATTTCCCTGTTTTGCAGCTGGTTTGGGGGAATCATAAGCTCTTACCCGATATTCTCTTCCCTTGTACCTTCTTTAATTGTATTATCTATTTCTTTTCCATTCCTTTTGTTAGTTGTGTCCTTTAGGTTGCTGGATTTGTGTGTGATTGCTATGCTGTAGGCGTCACAATGAGGACACTGTGACATTTAGGTTTGGGGGAGGAGTTTAATTATGTTGTGTGATTTACTTATTGTTATTTGCTTTTATATAAAAAAATCCATAAAAATAAATTTTTTTATAAAACACAAAAACATATTTTTCCTTTGTTTTAGGTCGAGTCTTGGTGAATTTAATAACTATGATGTTAAATTGCATTGTTTTTGCATTTGAATCCCATATAGTTGTCCATGTACATTGTTTTGACTCGTTAGTCATGAAAACAAAGCTCATAATTCAAGTCTTGACCGTATTTGACATGCCTTATATTGATTAGATTTGACACAATTAAGTTGGTAAACTACTTAAATTCTGAGGTCTATAGAGCTTCCTAGGCCAGAAATATCAATAAACTGGTCTCATTGTCAATTAGGCTTGAGTGTGGTTTCTCCTTGTGGAATATGTAATATCAAACTGCATAAGTCTGACATTGATTTCTTGATGCTTTTATTGCTTTCATTTGACTAAGTACATGTGGATAGGCGGTTCTTACCGTTCCAATAAGCCTTACATTACCTTTTGTTAGCCCGTTTGAATCCTTGTAGCCAATCTTAAATTACATCTTATGAGTTACAATCCAGAATTTGCCTACCTTTTCGGGACAGTCGCGGTTGCTTGTTTATCATGTTTATTTTGCTATTATTGTTGGGTTAGGACTTATTGTTGTCAATTGTGGGTGTAGTAGAATTATTTAGCAATTGTGTTGTATCCTTGTGCCGGAAAAAGAAAGAAATATGAAGCAAAAAGAGAAAGAAAGAAAAAGAAAGAAAAAATAGAAAAAGAGAAAAGAAAAGAAAAGAGATTGCTTCATTTGGTTTTGTCAAGGATCAAAAGGATGGTTGTTAGAGTCTAATGCATAATTGGAGAGTAATTTATTAGCTCTCATACGTTGTAAAGTTGAGATCATTTCTCTAAGTTGGGTTCATGTATTATCAAAGATTTGGTTTTGGTTAGCGCTGCGACTACCGTCTTAGCTCCACATATCCATAACGTGCTTTGGCACAAACCATTTCTATCCCTTTAACCCATTTGCCACCCTTATTGTCCTTGATACATGTACTTTTGTCTACCTTGTGATTGCATATTAGTTGGGAAAATTTCTGTCACATTAGATTGCATGAATGTTTCAAAGTTGAGCGAGTGTTTCTACTTCTTTCTATCTTCACATATAACTCACCCTTACATACTAATGAGTGCATGAGTGAATCCGCGAGAATCCGACTAATTTGTCTTGCAAGATCGAAAGGTATTTGGCATTTGTCTATAGTATGGTGACTTGAGACTTGAGCTACGTTTTCTATTTCCCGTACCTTTGAATTTGTTTTATGGTACACTTTAGTCATTACTTTGTTACAGATATGGGTAGCTTGGGATTTGTATATGCATTAAACATTAGCTCTGAGTTGTTTATTTGCCATTTGTATGATTGCCTTTTGTATTATGTGTTGCTTTGCTTGAGGATAAGCAAAGAGATGGTTTGGGGGAGTTTGATGAGTCATAATTATATACATATTTATGTCTCTCCTTAATTGCTTTTGATACAGTTTTCGTGCTAGTTTATATCATTTACATGCCTTTTATGTTAGAATGTCGATACTTCCGCTTTTTAATGTTTAATGCAAGAATAATGCATTTGAGGAGCAAAGGAATTAAATGGGCATCGCGGAGTTGGCATGAAGGGATACACGAAGCATGGCACGAGAATCCATAAGAATGAAGGAAGAGAAGTTAAGAAGAAAACACGAAGAAAAGAGCTTCTTATTACTAGTGCCTATTTTGAAGAGCCATATCTCGAGTTCTACAATTGATATCCAAGCGATTACAACTAGAGGTGAAATCTTATCTTTTTAGCTTTCCAACGCCGCGAAAATCGCTTGTTTCTGACAAGTAACGAAGAAATGACGGCCGTTTTAAGTTCAGTGCGCGAAGCAGGAACTTGGTTCCTCGATCGAGTGCAGTGAGGCTCGATCGAGGAACCAACCTAATCAACTAAAATTTGCAATGTCGAGAGTTGGGAGTTCTTGAAATTTAGTGCCTCGATCGAGTAAGGCCATGCTCGATCGAGGAAGTGGTGACTCGATCGAGTGCACTTAGGCTCGATCAAGGAACCTTCCAGTTTTCTATAATTCCCGCAACTTTCCTTAAGTTGGTTATGTATTACTATAAATACCAAAACTCGTACCCTAGGTTATGGATGCTTTATTTTCCGTAGGTTTAGTATAGCTACTCTAAAACTCTCTTAAATACTTTTAGTTTAGTTTAGTTTCATTATTATTGTTCGGATCTAAGCTTGTTATTCATTACTACGGTATTACTATTAATTTTTCCTCAATTATTGTTTAATTCATTATTCATCTTTATTATTGTTCATCATGTTCTTAATTATGCTTTCCATTGTTGCTATTATTATTATTATAATTAGTATGAGTAGCTAAATTCTTTAATGGTTGGTAAATTATTAAACTTCATGCTTCTTATTTTACTACACGTCATTTTAGCCGCTCCTTTTTATTAGAAACATCTTTAGAAGCTCACCGGAGTGCAACGTAAAATAGCTTCATTTTTCGTTAATCATAAATACACATTTTTCTCAAACTGATACATTTCTTTGAGAAAAATCAAATACAACTTGATTACTGAAAACTAAATCGTGCTTATTTGTTTGGGTAGGATGAGAAAAATTGAGTAACCTTATTACTATCATAATTTGAGTGAAGTATATTTAAAGTGCAATCTGACAACACTATCAATTCACGACGCACTGAAAACTAAGATAGTTATACATTCTAATAATTTGATCATTTACTACACCATTAAAACTTATAGGAAATTAAAATTGCGGTATCAAAATCTTTTTTAGATTTAACCATCATGAAAATATGTTTTACAATAATGACAGTTATCTACTTGTCTAGAAATTTGATAATCAACCATCTCAACTTCTTGTTAATATAAACAGTTCACTTACACATTAATCATGTAAATACTTCACCTACTCCATAATCAAACATTTGAAGAACCAAAAAAATACTTGAAATATTCTAATTTTTCGCTAATTTATGGCATTCTTGATCTATCTAGGGAATGACTTTTTCATTCAATGTAAACGCTTGTTGAATATTAGAATAAAACTCCAATGTCTTCTCCCTATCTATTTACCTTTGTAATCGATCAATTGCTAAATGCATACATAGAAAATAATTAGCGGTAAAACTAATAGAAAAAAAGGGAAGAATTCTTACCTTCTATATGGAATATAATTATTATGCAAATGCTTAATCTTTCATTTGTTAATTAAAATTAAAATATATTTATAAAACAGTATTACCCAATACATATTAAGAGTCACTAATTTAACATAATTTATAAAACAGTATTACCCAATACATATTAAGAGTCACTAAATTAAAATTAAATGTATTAAGTAGCCTTTTAATTAAATTGTATAGATTTATGAGAGGAAACCAAAAAGTTTGTATTAATTTAGTTTTAGAGATTTAATCTTTTTTTATTTTTTTTTGCAAATAATATTTTTGCAATTTTTTGTACTTATATGTATCACTTTTAAATAAATGAATGAAAATGTGGAATCCTTGTCAATTAGGTTATCAACATGCCTTTAAATATTATTTATTGATATATTAAAGAAATATTATAATATCTCTATTTTGAGATCAACAATCACCAAATAATGGTTAAAAACCATTCAACACCTGAAAAAAATACAATATAAATGATAAAAAAAAAGGATTATTGTCAAGATGGTTGAAAACGTAAATTGTGAAATTTTAATCGGTTTTCATAATTATCTACATTTATTTTTTTACCATTAATTATGAGAGTAACTTTTAAATGTGAAATTGATATTTTTCTTTCATGTATACTACTATGCTAGTATTTCCACGTAGACTACATTTCGCCACGTCATAATTAATTGTTGCCATATCATATTTATTTTGCCAATGTGGCATTTAGCCCATGTCTACGTGGCTTTTAATGTCTAACCTTTTAATAATATTTATAGATTAAACAATCATTAAACATCAAAACGAATCCTAATTAAATTTTGGGATTTTTTTGTTATAAAAAATTTTACGAATAAAATCATCATTTATTTTTCCAGCGTTTATAGTTCTCACGATATTCTTTCAAAATAATGTTAACAATTTAATCTATCTTGAATTTTAGTTCGCAAACAAAAATATAGAAATTTCTATTTTGAAATATTTCTTTTAGGTTGAATTAATTACATAGATCGATTATTTTTAATGAAATGACAATAAAAGGTATAAAAATGACCGAGACGGAAGGAGCATAATAATAAAAAAAGAAAAAAAATAGAAAACAATAATAACAATAATCGTTGCAAAATACTAACAAACGTAACAATATTCGTGACAAAATAATAATATTCGTTGTTGCATTTTCATGCAGAAATGGTTTATAATTCCAATTATTTCACTCATATCTTTGAGATTGAAAGGCATGAGTATGATAATATTTACAATGGTAAATTTGTCTCCAATTTCAATCTAAATTCGTCTTTGCCAAACATGGTAGCTATGGAATTTGGAGAAAATCGTACCTATAAGGATCGTTATGATTGGTCTACATACAACAGTAGCATCGTCCTCCACTACCCTTCCATATTATTATCCATTAGAAGAGTCTGTATCGTCTGTGACTGAAGTCGGTAACAGATTTTTTGTTCATTCAATTCACTAGGCAATGACACCGATACATGAAAAACAATCTTATGTTGGTAATGTTTGTCGTTTCGCGAGAACCAACACCAATTATGGTGCGAGTTATGATACCACTACCTTTGATGATCAACAAATCAACATTCCATGTATGTATTTTCAACTAAAATAATAAAATCCGACATTTTACTCAATTTCGTTTTTAGCTATTTATTACGAGTAGGTGATAATTTTATATTTTGTTTCATACTAGCGAATGTTATTGGGATACAAACGGACATTTTTCAACTCAAATCTCTTATCGCAATGTTCGAGAATCAAGAGCCAATACAACCTACAACATATGGTCATGCTCAAACCCGAACATCCTGTTATGAAGTAAACATGTTCTATTTATTATGTGATGAAGCATCTACCATTCACCAAATTCAGAGACTTCAGTGAGTTTATTTGTATTTGTATTATAATTATATTGACAAAGATTATTTAATTTATTATAAGATATTTAAAATGCTATGTTGTTTTGTTTTTGTGATGATAGACAACTTTCATATTTTGTTTGCCATGCTCCTATTTCTTGGCGATATAGACAAAGACTGAGTTTTGTGGAGGCTTTTTTATCGATTACGTGAAGAAAATATCAAGAATAATGTTGCTACTTCTTTTACCTTTGACAATTTTAAGTGACACGTGGTTTAACCATCCCAATATGGGAACCGTTTTTAAACAAGTTCAGGGTTCTTACTACTTCAGTAGAAATGGTTTACTCCCATTTCTACGAGCTTGTGGCATTCATTATCAAAAAGATGTATGCATACTTTCATTCATTCTCAAATCCTTTTCTTTATTATGCTATTTTTCACATTGTCAATATTTTTTTTATTGATTCTCCAACTTTTCTTTAATATGATATTTTCTAACTTTTAAATATTATTGACAATAGGAGCAACATTTGTATCCAAATTCAAGTCCCACCTCCACGGAGAGCGTACATGACATGTTGAATAATATGTTCCCACAAGCTATACCAATGGCATGGTTTGAGTTATACAAGAATCTATACAATAATATAAAAAATGCTAGATTGAGCAATTTGAAGCAACACGTAGCATCATCTCTTTCATTTGTAAGGCCTTATTTGTTGTCTTTCCAAACTCTAAAACCCATAGTAAATAGACTATAGTCTCTTAACAATCTAGACTATCAATCTTTCCTCTTTAATGACACTTAAATTCATGTAATTGTCTCAGTTTTTAATTATACCAATTAAAGTTTTTCAACCCATTCACCTATCATTTTATGCATATATATAACATGTGAAGAGAAAAGCTTATTAGTCACTAAAGTCTCATTATTTTTGGAGGTAGTTATTATTTTAATTTCCTTTTTATATGATGATGATTTATTAATTTTTTTTGTTTAATTTTGGTGGTTATATTTAATTTGGCACAAACTTTGTTTCGGTGCCACATTACATGTCTGTTGGTTAACATTTTTGAAAATTTAATCACAATATCAATAATTTAAAAACACACGTGCAATTTTGCACGGGTTGAAAACTAGTTAGGATTAATAAAAGAACATATATATTGGAAAGAAGCTTCCAACACTTTTATCCTAACAAATGTAAGGGAGGCACAAGGTGGTGATAAAAAACATGGGATATTACAAGATTTATTGGAGGTCAAAAATCTGATAAATGAAATTGACAATCTTACGTTCAAGATGAGAGCTGAGAGATCGGAAGTACTGCGCTTATTTCGGTTGCTTTTTCCTGGACAAAATGAAGTCGTTCGAACCCTCCAAGAAGCTAAGTAAGTACACTCGTGTATAATTATTTTCCAAATTAGCCATAATCAACAGTTAAATTTTAAGTAATTACTTTTTCTAGCATATCAAGTCAAATAGATCTCTTATTGTTTCTCCTCCATATATTGATATTGATTGATTGATTGATATACAATGATTATTTTGAAAAATAGTTTAGTGATAATGGTCATTTGATACAACTCTCAACCCCGTTTTTGAATCTCGCCTTTGATTTGATAACACAAGTAATAACAAACGTCTCATTGTACTTTCAAGAATATTTCCTATGTTATTTGTCATGCTCCATTGTTTATGGGGGCTAAGGAGCGGTATCAATTTGCATCATCATATGCAAAAGTCAAGGATGCAACAGATGAGGCTACGTTTAATAACAAGTTTATCAAGAAGAACTTGATTATATACCTAATCAATTACTATTACGTTAAGTAATGCACTTCACTTTCTATACAATTGCATATTTCGTCTTTTTCTCTTGTATACCCTCTTGTCTCATCTATGTGCATCTTTCATTCCCTTCTACGAATTTTTTTCCAAAATGGGGTTTTATAACAAACAATTTAACGAAATTGGGTGACTTTGAAACTAATTATCCAAAATGGGTCTACGTAGGCTCGGTTTTTGCGATACTAGGTTCAGATTAAGGTCGCTCAGCGGGAGAGCGACTTGAGACCAAACCGCTTAGCCGCTCAACGACTTGGCAAAAAAAAAACAACGAAAGTGTTCAAACCCAGAATTTAAAACAATAACTTTACACCCCTAACCATAACACCAAGAATAATGTTATGACATTTTAGGGGGATTAAAATTACACTAGTTTTAAACTCGTGAAATTCACGGGCTGTTTTATACTTTGTAGTTAGATGATTAATAACCTAATATTCCATATGTTGTTAATAAACTTAAAGGCATACGAAACTCAATCTTATAAAAAAAAATATTTAAAAGACAACAAATTAGAGATGGTTATGTGTACAATTCGTATCCATATTATTTTAACTAAGGAATAAGTTATGAGTTTAAGGCATGACTGAGATAGACCTGTCAAATTTCGACCCAAATCGACCTCATCCATTTTTTCCAGGGTCAAAACCGGAAAATATCGAGCTATAACCCGTTCGATCTGAAACCCGAAATGACCTGTTAACTTAAGTGAAACCCGACTCGAACAGCTCGAAGAGTTAAGTCAAAGATAAATTAAACTTTTTTATTAAAATATTAATAGTTTATATTATACTAGTTGAGATCCCGTGCTAAAGCACGACATTGTGAGGATTAAATTAATTGAGTTTTAATTTTTACATAAATGAGTTTTAGTTATAATAGTATGTTGTAATGTATTGAATACTGATTATAATGTTAGTAATATTAAAAAAAAAGTTTATTACTCAAAGGTCTTTTAGATTAAGTTATTTTTGTGTGAACCTATTTTTATTATTAAAAATAATGATAGCATCCCAGATCTTTTAATGAAGAAAATATATAAAAAAGCACAAAATAACAATAATAATATCACATTTTTATATTGGACATTAAAACATGTTAGCTTGTATAGTTGTATAAGATGGAAAGATTAAAAAGAGCGAAGTTGACACGTTTTATTTATATAATCAGTTGGTTTTTTTACTTAGCTTTAATCAAACTCAGTTTCAATGTCAAAAATTATTTATTCATCATAGCTAATTTTTGTACATTATTTAAAATGGCAAAATTTATTTATACATCATAAGATTTTGGATATTTTATTTGTATTAATTATACTCTTTAATTATACTCTATAATCTATATTATACATTATACAAACTAATCCGGGTGTGATTCCAGAGCAGTTATTTGTTACCACCTATGCTTGTAGAATGACGTCCTTGCTTGACTCTTCCTTGCGGTCTCCTGAAACAAGGAACGAACTGAGGGCTCGGCTTTGGACCGAGCGAACTCACTCCGACGCTCAAGTCAGTAAACTTAAAGGATAAGTTGTGTTGCTTGGCTAAGTATGTATTGTGGAGAGATAAGGAAGATATTACCAGATGAATAGTGATTATTAGGTTAAATTGTGGATCCTCTCCTCAATGAGCATTGAGGAGTATTTATAGACTTTTGCCCTTTGTCACGTAGTGGCCAAGTGGCTAATAGGCGGAAAGACCGTTCTACCCTCGGCCGATGGACCTATGGCAGGCCGGCCGATGGGTCTTGGATATGAGTTCGCGGATATGTGCCCCGGCTAGCCGTTGTACCAGCCGAGACCCAAGATACAGGCCGACGGGCTGCGTCGGTGAGGCTGTCTAAGTCGTTGACTTGCTGTGGATATCTTTGACCTTGCTCAATATGTTGACCTGGTCAGCGGGTGCAGAATATGCCCCATCACAAACACTATAATGTTTGGAGCTAAAACTTTTCTGTGTATAGAAATATAGGATACTAAATATTTTATTTGTGGCAAAGATTGCGCATATAATTATGGATTATTATTAGATAAGGTAATATTAATATAAAATATTAATGTTTGGGGTCCACCGAGTTTCTTGTTTTACAGAAAAAATTATACTTACACATTGAATTTTCATTGGCCCACTAATGTATTGAATTGTACTGAATTAAAATGACAAAAAAAAATAGGCTCACTTATAGGAGAATGCATTTTGGCGGGAAAAACAATGAGTTTTCTTATTCTTTTAGTTTAACGGAGATTTGAAAAAATAATTAAAAAAACTAACATTGAATATGCTTGTAAAATATTAATATTAAATAGTATGCTTTAGTTTTTAAAAAATATTTTTCCGATCTATAAAAGGCGTTAGATACTAATTGTTGACCCGCACTTTGACCGTAACCCGATCCATGACCCGAATAACGCGACCCGTTTTGAACCCACCCGACCTGTATGATCCGACCCGCCCAACGGCCTAACTCGTTTGAGATATATAGACAACATAAAGAATATATAACCATATTTAAATGGTATAAAAAATTATCGGGAAAATAATCTCAAATGAAGCGGCTCATAATTTAGAGTAGATGGCAATTACTCCATAGAGTTAAAGTATTAGATCGTTACTTATATACAACTAGGTTTAAACCCATGAAATTAACGGGTCTGCTTTTACAACAGTTATTGCGTGAGAGAGTCTGATCCTGTGAGACAATCCAATTTTATAAAATTAGAATTTATTTACTATATTAAATAAATAGTTTTCTTTACAAAATAGATCATCTTACAATGTAAAATCGTCTAACAATATAATTTATATATATATATATATATAATATGTAGGAAAATACATACTCCATAACATTAAGAGAACAAACTACTTGTTCCCCTACATTAAACATACATAAGAAAAAAATTTAAGAAAAAAAGTTCTTATCAAACCCGAACAATAAAACCCGCACGTGAAGAACATGAGTATAGCAAAAAGATCTCATCTACCTACCAACTCAGCCTCACAAAGATGAAAATCGCAAAACCCATTAACAAAGGAGACCATGGGTTACTATTACCACCAAGGCACCAAATGCCATTGTCAATCATATATCAACATCATCAAAACAAAGCTAAGCTTGAATTTATCTCTCATTCTCTCTTTGTCATTTTCAATTTTTAGAAATTGGAATTGATTAATCTTTACTTACAAAAAGTTTGCAACTGAAAGCCATTATTTTTTTGTGTGAATTGGTGAACGATGGAGATGGAGATTAAGGTTGAATGTGAAATTTATACTGATTCTCGTGGGTTTCCTTGTGAACTAATTGCGTTATTTTAGGGAGGAGCTAGATTTCGCATATTATTTTTTGGTCAATTGTTTTAAGGATATATATATAAAATGTAAAAAGATAATTGTCATACTCGTCCTCGTATTAGTTACTGATTTTTGTTTCAGTTGTGATAGTAATAATGATATGGAATATTCAATGCATATTCTACAATTGATTTCATTCCATATATCATCCCAATGATTTCGCAATCTTTAGTTAGGTATATGGAGTATAATTTATTTACCTTTTTTTTAAAAATAAACTAAAATTATTTTGGACTTATATTTAAGGGGCTCTCATTAATTAACCGCCACATAGGATTATGCTTGATAATTAAGATGCCATGTCAGATTTTTGGCAATTGCATTAGAGAAATATATGATGTTAGGATGGCCGCTCTTCTACCCTTGTATACACATTAAAAAGTCATCGGAAAAAAATGATGCTTGTAAAATTTATTTACAAATTATAGATTAAGACGACTTCTACTATGAAACTGTCCATATTTGTTAATAGAAAAAAAAACGTTCGGTTTTATTATTAAATTAATAAATAAATTGTCTTTTTATTTAATAAGTCAAAAAATATAAAATAAGAGGTTCTCACACCGTGAGATGGTCCATTCTTATAAAACGATTCACTTAATGTTAACAGATAAGTTGTCTTTTCACATTATAGAACCGTCTCACAGTATAAGACCGTCTTAACTTAATAATTACCGGAACTACAATAGCCGATGAAGTCTTTTTTTTTTACCATTACCGTAGTTTGTAGATTTAATATGGTTAATAAAGAGTACATTTGTTTTGGGAAGAATATCATCAATATAGGAATTTTAAAAAAAAATATAAATATATTCCGTAAGTTTGCCTAAAAAATCATATAGCTATAGTAAATTAGTATAGAATCTATTTTTTCAATAGGTTATCTGAACTTGAAATATTAATTTTAAGCCTAATTAAAAGCTCATTAGGAAAGAATCTTTGCACTTGAAATATTAGTTTTACCACAAGATGCCATGTCATCTTGGCGCGTTTGTGATGCTGCCATGTCAACAACCAACTTATAAGATTAATATATAGGTAGATATTTAATGTTAACAGTAATAAATACGTTTTGGGACTTGAAGAATAGTTACTCAATATTATTTTTAAGCACTTAACTTTAACATACATTTGATTGCTCTGGTGGTTATGAGTAGACCATAAGTATCAATTTTGTGGATGGTCTTGAGTTCGAGTCTATGTAACAACGTTTTTTTTTTTTTTTTTTTTGCAAAAACCCAAGTCGCTGCGGGGGAGGGCGATTGGAACTGAAATCGCTTACTCCCCGAGCAACTTGCCTTGAAGTAGCGTACTGGGGTTTGGGTGGACCATTAAGCGACACTTTGGGTAAAGTCGTTGAGCGGGAGAGCGACTTGAATCCGAACCTAGCTTCGGTGATGACGTGGACCCATTTTGGGTAAATATTTTGAAACTCAACCCATTTCATTAATTTGTTTGTGTTTGAGCCCATTTTGGAAAAAAAGTATTTATTTTGTTTAACTATGTTTTTAGGAGGCTAGATCACGGTACGGAATGATAGATACCCAATTGGTTTATATATTTCCAGATGCTTTTCCAAAAGTCTATTATGCTGTTTTTAAAGCAAGGCAAACTCTTAATGGTAAACAAACAAGACATGCTTTAATTGAAGAATTCAAGGAAGGTTCAGCAGCACTCGATTACAGCTCAGGTAAAAATTGTCAAGTTAAATTAATTGGAGTATAATATTATTTTAATTTCAAAATAAGAAATTTATTTGGTCATGTTATAGGCACTATTAATGATATATTTTAATATCAAGTATTGTTTAACATGTAGGTTCGTAAGGCGATATTGTCAACTCCTCGGCTAACCACTGATATGTCATATTTAGTATGGGTTAAGAGTAGTGTGTTATGTTAAATATTCGTAGTATAAGTTGGGTTTTATAAGGGTAATTGCATGAATTCTAATATTAAGTGACTTGGTTGTAATTTGGAGTAATTAGATGATATTGGATTAAGGAAGTTTTGTGGAGGTATGTTATATGTATCATGTATGGTATTAATTTGGGCTAAGAAATCGAGAAATCAAGCAAAGGAGTTGCGACTCACTTGGAATGAAGAGTCACGAGAGACATAAGCAACCAGTGTTT
Source organism: Silene latifolia (assembly GCF_048544455.1). Lineage (NCBI taxonomy): Eukaryota > Viridiplantae > Streptophyta > Magnoliopsida > Caryophyllales > Caryophyllaceae > Silene > Silene latifolia. The sequence continues at coordinate 203,721,777 of NC_133536.1, read as the reverse complement.
TTAAACCAGAATTTGGCGCGGGTCGCGGATGGTTCTGGGTTACTCGCCAGTGGAGCAACCAGCCATGTCGTCTTTTGTGCTTTGTTTATAAAACTTTATTTCATTATTATTTTTTAGACTTATTATTATTATTATTATTATTATTATTATTATTATTATTATTATTATTATTATTATTATTATTATTATTATTATTATTATTATTATTATTATTATTATTATTATTATTATTATTATTAATCACTATTAGTTAATGTTTTTAGGTTAAGAACTTTTATCTACGTTATCATTTATCATTCATCCAGACGATTCCTCACTTTCTCTACATTCTACAATTTTTACTTCAATCAATTCTATCAATTTTATCTCAAAAATGAATCAAATAAAAAGATACAATGTTTTATTTTCTTTTATTGTTTACAAAAAAAACCCTTAAATTTGATAAATGAACCATCTCAACTAAAACTTTAAGGTGATAGTTGAGATCCAAAAGTTATATTTATTTCCTATTGCCCCAGTATGTTTAAAAACTCGACCGGTTCATCTCGTCTCGGCCGATAAGTATCGGTATCGATGCTTGGCTGCTTGCCGATACACGATACGACGAGTTTTATCGGTCAGTTTCATAAAGGCCAAAAATCGCCCGAGTAGACCGAGTCAATTCGGGTATCGAGTGACTCGGCCGATATGACCGCACCTAGCCTACAAAAACTTACCTTAAATTTTGCGGATCTTAATTTTTGAAGAACACAAAGGTACATCGTATTAGCGTACATGGTAGAGGAGATGAGAGGATCTTAGAGTGTTAAATTTCTGGGTTGGCAGTGATGAAGACAGGGATGAAGATAGAGAGAACAAAATTTGTGATTTGCTGCGTTGGGGTTTGGGGGGTTGTACTTTGTTTAAGTTTTTAGAATTAAATATTGATCTGTTGTAGTTGGGGGCGACGTGGCTTATTCTAAACCAAGGTAGTGTTCTTTTGGTAGGGTCACTAGGATAATTGTTTTTATATTTAATTTAGTCAACATGGGGCCTACTTTTTCACCCTCCACTGCTTTATTTTCTTTTTCATTTGGCGCCTACTTTTTCCTCCACTTGCTTCAACTTGTTCAGCTAAAGTGCTAAACATGTACTATACCAACCGAGATTTTCATCATACTCTTAAAAATGTTGTTTTATAAATATTTAGACATATAATAACACCATAAATATATAAAAATAAAAATATAGCTATAAAATATTGTAAAATAAAAATCAACCGCAACAAGCGAGTTTGGTCCGCGACAAGCGGTTCAAGAGCGATTCTGTGACACCACGACCGCGATCGCCAGGGGCGGACCCAGACTTTAGATTTTGGTGTAGCAAAAAAAAAACTAATAAGTCTCTTAAGACGGGTATATCCGTATCCGTCTTAAGATAAAAATGGGTCAAAAAATCTACCACTTGCATAGATAACACTAGTCTTTTGCTAATCATAAGCGTTTTTGTTTTTGTCTTAATTTGATAAGTTTTAAACTTGAGACGGATAGTGTCGTTTTGAATGAGATTTTGTGGAAAAAAATAAAATAACACAATTCTCAAAACAAATTATTTATCGGTCCAAATTTACGATATCGCTTATTAATAAGCCCATAAATTTCAATTCTTTACTATTTTTGCTGTAAAAACTTATTGTTGTCCTTTGAATTATAATTAATTAATTGGTAAAACAAAATAACAATGAATCAAATTTTAAACACAAACACAAAAAAGTTTATGAAAAAAAAAAGAACATAAAAAATTAGGCTAGGTAATTACCAACATACTCTCTACATGGAAAGTTTAAAGTGATTAATTAAGCAATTAATAGTCAATGTGTTATGAAAATTATGCTGTCAATAAATGAGCAAATAAATACTTTGAGCAAAATAGGGAGTAATTAAAAGAGTCATTTAGGAGATGTGAACAAGTATTACGGGAAGGATAAAGATAATTAATGACAAATCATGAAATTTAATGGTGTAGCAAACTTTAATTTTCTCTTATTTTGTTTTTTATTATGGTGTAGCACTTGCTACACCAAGGGTGTACTTGGGTCCGCCCCCGGCGATCGCGACTGATACCGAGATTTAAAACCCTGTTTGCCCCCTCACTCGAGTGCCAATTGGGCTCGAAGAGTGCTTAGTGCACATGCCCCTTCATACCATGTGTTGAATTTCCACTTCGTGAGTTATTGGAGGCTGACATGATTTGAACTCTTTTATTTTCTTTTATTATTTGCAAAAAACTCTTTAATTTGATAGATAAACCATCTCAACTAAAACTTTAAGGTGATGGTTGAGGTCCAACAGTTATATTTATTTCCTATCACAAATTGTTATATAAGACGGTCTTATACTATGAGACCAGTCCATCTAATTAAAAGCCCAAAAAAACAAATAATTTAAAGAAAAAAAATACAAAATCAACTATTTGAGGTAACTGCTGTGTTCCCAAAACAAACCAACGACTCCCATTAACTGGTTATTTCTCCAATAGAAAAATCTTCTTTTCTTCAAGAAAAATAAGACGTCACTTTCATACCAATTTTTTTGGGTTCTCTATGTCTGCAACTTCATTTAATTTAAAGGAGCAAACTCAAGTTTTCAAAATAATATCCAAAAAGAAGAAATTCATCAAGCAAGGTTTTTTTTATATACCTCTTTTCTTCTATTTTCGATATGGATGAGATTCTTTTTTTTTTTTTTGATAAAATGTAAGCTTTCATTAAATCAAGAAGAGGAGCGTAACCATACACCGTGTTGGTACGACCCAACTTTGGGCCATACTAAACACGCAAAATACAGCAAAAGGAAATCAGCAAGGCCCAAGCCACAAAACCACAATCACCGACACTCACACACTTACCCTATTTCATTCTAACAACAAAAATCAGGAGAGAGATGGACAGCGGCGACATCTCAAGCTCCACACAAACCATAGATCCACTGATCCTGCACTTTCTTCCTCCTTGTCACAACTTTAGCAAGCCAAATCTTCATTTCTTTGATGATTCCAGTAGCCACTTTTTCTGGGTTGATGATATTAGCTTCGTGTTTGCTGCGATTTCTTTGGTTCCAGATGGAATATATCATAGCATTGATAATTCCATTGATAGTATCCTTCTTATCCTGAGATCCAGGAATGCTATTCCGCCATGCAGTCACATCAGCTCGAGGTAAGCTGACACCCATCCATTGTTCGACTTTATTAATGATTCTTTGACTGTACTTGTAGGAGAAGAAAAGATGGTCCAAGGATTCATTCCCATCTCCACAGATAAGGCAGGTAGTATCGATGTCCAACCCAATGCTCTTCAATTTTTCATTTGTGTTCAGACCTTTATGAAAATAGATCCATGCGATAAAACTGTGCTTGGGAATAGTCATTTGATTCCAGACCAGGGATGACCAAAGAACTTGATCATTTCTATTTCGTAGATACTCATACCCCTTAGCAATTGTGTATGTTTTTCCAGGGATGTTTTCCCATTGCTTTTGTAAGTAGGGGTCAATAAGAAGGTCTTTCACTTTGCAAATTTTTCTCCAAGATTTCACCGGGTGTCTTGAGTCGGGACATAAAATTTCCAGTCTTGACCTTTAAGATAGGTGTGACTCACCCACTTAACCCAAAGGTGGTCAGCTTTTGCATAGAGCCACCACAGAAGTTTGCCCAAAGCAGCCCTATTCCAAACTAGGTCATCTTTAAGACCCAGACCCCCTTCAGATTTAGGCTTACAGATTTTAGACCACCCCACCAAAGGAGTCCTCATGTATTCAGTGGACCCATCCCAGAGGAAATTTCTGCATATTGCTTCTATTCGTGCTATAACTCCACTTGGCAGAATGAACATTTGTGCCCAATAGTTATGGTAAGTTTTCAACACAGCCTTTATTAGGACTAGTCTACCAGCATAGGTTAACTTCCTGGTGCCTAGTCCCTTGATTTTGTTCATGAGTTTCTCAATAATGGGAGCACAGTCATGAGCATTCAATCTAGTAGTTTTGATGGGGACTCCCAAGTATCTAAAAGGGAGATTCCCTTCCACACACCCAGATACCTGTAGAATATCATGTTTGATATCCTCTCTGACCCCATTAAAATACACATTAGACTTACCCTTACTCATCTTCAGACCTGAAGCAATAGAAAAAGTAGAATATGTCCTGAGAATTATCATGATGGACTGCACATCTCCTTTGCAAAAGAGAAGGAGATCATCTGCAAACATCAAATGCGTGAGTTTCAATGGCTTGCACAAAGGGTGATAATGAAAACTCATTGTCTCTGTGGTAAAGGCTAGCAGTCTGGTTAGGTATTCCATACAAACCGTGAAAAGTAGGGGGGATAGGGGGTCACCCTGTCTAAGCCCTCTCTTCCCTTCAAAAAAACCAAAGCTATCTCCATTCAAACTCAAAGTATAAGTAGCTGTAGTGACACATTGCATCACCCACCCAATAAAAGTCCTTGGAAATTTTAGAGCACTGAGCATTTGATTAAGGAAACTCCACTCCACTGTGTCATAGGCCTTCTGAAGATCAAGTTTGAATAAACATCTGGGGGAAACATTTCCCCTAGAGTACAACCTGATAATGTCCTGACAAATCAGGATATTTTCCATAATACTCCTCCCCTGTATGAACCCCCCTTGATTTTGTGAGACCACCTCAGGTAAAATAAGAGCCAATCTGTTACAGAGGACTTTAGAAATGCATTTATAAATAACATTACAGCAGGCAATAGGCCTAAATTGAAGGACTGTGGATGGCCTATCTACCTTTGGAATCAGAGTCACCATTGTGGCATTTACCTGTTTGAGGAGTTGGCCAGTTCTAAAAAAATCAACGAATTTCAATTAATTAGTGAGCTTTGATGACTACGTACCACTCGTATTCAGTTTAGGGCATAATTTAGTTTTATAAATATGTTAACATGAGGTGTAATTTAGTTTAAAATCTATTTTGGTTGAGTTTTTGAGGTTTTAGTTTGACAATTCTCTATTTTAACTTCAAAACATGAGGTGGAATTTAGTTTAAAATCTAAATAATAGTATCCAATTGTGATTGTTAAACCTGGATTGTAACTTAAAATCTCATGTTTTTAGGTTAAAAACTTGGTTTTTTAAAAGAAAAATTAAAATGTGGAGAATTTAAAAATTATATTATGTCAAAAACTAATTAGCTCAAATGTGATAGCATGTGCAATGCACAAGGTATGGGTTTAAGTCCCATATTAGCTAATAAATATCTCTCATTCTAAACACGTAAAATAGAAATATTCGAATGCGTGAAATAAACGATAAAAATGATTATCATTGATATCGTCAACCGTTAACAAAATCTAAATTGAATTATAGGATATATGTTAATAAGTCAGATTTAACATACTTGGGTCTTTAATTTAGAAACTATAGGCTACATGTAAAAAACTCGGAATTTTATCTAGATAACTTATAATTTCAAATTGAGGTGTCAAAGTTCTTATTTTGATTGTTTGGAGTTTTAAATTAAAAACTGCAGTTAGCTATAAACCTGCAAGTTAAATTTAATTTGTATGGTAAAGATTTTAAGGTGGAAACCTAATATCTTTATTTGAAAACTCCACCGTATATAAATGGATAACAAAAAATTAAGACCATGTGTTTTAATTGTAAAAGAATTAAAAAATAATCAATGCCTCTTAATCTTAAATAAAATATAGTATTGTTTTCATAATTTCATTCTAAAAAATAATCAATGCCTCTGTTACAACAGTATGAGGCCTAAATTGACTCACTTTTAAGTTAGAGAGAGATCCCCAAAAAAGGAAAAGTGAGAGACACCACGAAAAAATCCCCAAAAAACCCTAAATTTCCCACCGCCTTTCCACCTCGCCCTCTCCTCTCCCGTCGGTGACCTCACCGCACCTCTGTAGGCCGCCGGCGAGAGCCTCCTCGCACCCTTATCTTCTTCAATCGGAGTTTTTCCTCTTCTTTTGCTGTTATTTGCTATATTCAGGTGGTGGCCGACTTTTTTTATATGGTGTGGCTGGTGGATGCGTCTGTTCTTTGTTTCTAAACTCCAGCGTAGGCTTTAATCGAGTTAGTGGGTTTGAAATCTCTATGGTTTCTTCCTCTTTCTCTAATCAATTAGTCACATCTTTCGTCCTATGTGACTTGAATTCCGTCGAGACTGGTTTTAGTTGCTTCTAATTTCGTCTCTGGTTCAGTTTAGCTCTTTGTCAATAGATTATATGTCTCTTCTTCTTGATCTTGGTGAATTGTTGATCTTGGATGACACTGGTTTGGATGATGATGATTTAGTTAGGTGGATTATGAGTATGGGAGAGCCTTCTTTTTACACCATTCATATGATAAAGGATCGTGGTAATTCCTTTTTCAAAGATGGCAATTTTGAAGGAAATCATATTTTAAATATCACATATTTTAGTTTAAAGTTTTAGACATAAAAACTTAAGGATCTTATGCATGCAAAACAAATACAAGAGTAAGGAGAAAAACGGTTCCTTACATATGATATTTCGGATATTTTGGGCACAAGTGAAGTCTCCCACCTCACTTGTTCTTGAGCTTTCAATATGTTAGGATGATCCTCCAAAGACTTCAAGTATAGAAGCCACTCCTCTTGATTGCACCCAAGATTATCCCATATCTCTACTAAATAATATGTGCTAGATATTTGTTTAGTAGTTTACCTTAAAATTGATTACTAATACTCATATATTACACTAATAATATTAGTAATGTGATTGAACAATTTGAATCAAGATTTCTCAAGTTTTAGAGAAAAGATGAAGGAGTAGAGAGAAAGATGCATGTAAAATGAATGAACATGCATGTGTTGAATGAGTAGAGAACAAAAGTTCTCTAATGACCAAGGGGAGCACGGTTATGGGGAGGTGGAGGACCAATATATGGTCCTTCCCTTTTTACTTTTGTTCTTATCTAAACCTTAGGCATGTAAGGCTAGGTAAGTAGTGTCATGATGGTGTTATTTTAGCTTATTAAAATAAACTACCACCATCCACCAAACCCTCTTTATTTCGGTCCATATTCATAAAATGGACTACCATTTTATTTTGTCAATTTGTCATTTGTCACACAATATGTCACATGTAGTATGTTACATGTTACATGTTATTAATTAGTTTTAATGCATATTTATCACATAAATATCATTTTATAAATTAATTAAATTACATTCAACAAATTGACTAGTGATACTTGATCACATAAATAAAATGGGTCATCTAATTATAATTCACAACATCTTGTAATTATAATTAACCATTCATTCTTATCTCTATCGTTTCTCAAACAATAAGCAATTTTAGTAATAAAGCATTTTTATTACTAAAATAAATCTTATTTAATCCCATTACAATAAGATATCAATATTCTCTCTCATTAATGAATTGTTCAATTTTAAGGAATTGATCAACTTGTATCGTCATACAATTAATCAACTTTACAGATTAGGGCATCATCCTTTAGGTGTGACCTTAAGGGATCAACTGACCACCACCGCCCCACGACGGTAACGTCAAACTCTAGCAAGCCAATCGTTACCGATTAATGTTGATCAGTTGACTATAAAATGAATCATCCCTTACGTATTCTTAAAAATGAGATTTAAACATGTGATCATCATGATCGGCAATTGTGATCGCATGATTGCCGGGGACACTCCAACAAATTTCCCCCTTGCTATTAGTCTTTATAAGTTGGCTCTTAATTTTCTCTGCTGTCTTGCCATTCCGCCCACTCATAATCAGTCAGAGGCCTCTTCCCTTGCCATATCCCTTGTGCTAAACTTAGCTGCTTGTGAGTTAAAGATGTCTCGTTATATTGAGGCCCGCTGTTTGTGCAATCAAGTCCTAAACATTGATTCGTGTAATGTGAAAGCCTTATACCGCCGTGGCTCCGCCTTAAAGAAATTAAATTTCCTTGCGGAGGTGTAGATACCTCATTTCTGCACCTCCCGCAAGCCACACGGTGATGATTGGGCCGCATGTTTGGTACACAGAACGATTTATGACAGTTCATAAGTTTATCGTCAAGTGATAGCTCAAATACTCGTGTCTACCCCTTGGTCGTCATCTACGCGCCATTACGGTCGTTTTGACAGTAATTAGAGTACATTTGGAGTCCGGGTCAAAAACCGTCTTCATTTTCTAATAACCGTTTAAAATGCCGAGTCAGAATATTCTGGAATGTTCCGGATATTTCTATTCCATATTTTCAATCTTTTAATCTTTTGGTAAAGTATTTTCCGGAATTATATTATAAATAATAAGGAAATTAAGATCAAACCGCAATTCCATAATAGAAACGCGGAAAATCTTTCTTCCGCAGGAGGAAACCCTTGGGGAAAGGGCGCAGCAGGTGCTGCGCCTCTTCCAAGAGACGCAGCAGGTGTTGCGCCTCTTCCCCAGCTCCTTTCTGCGTATTTTAAGATCTTTTCGAGATTTACTTCCAAAGTTTTACCGAAACCCTAATTCCTTCGTGTGATTAGTATAAATAGGGACCTTCGTTCCTCATATTTCTCACGCGAGTGTCCGCCCTTCTCTTCTCCCTTTGCATTCTAAGACCATGCTCTTGCTTTTTGGCGTCTACGTGATTGAACTTTCGACCACGTAAGCTCGGATCCTTCTGAGTACCAGCCTCGTTTTGCATGACCGACCAATTTGACCAACTCCACATCAATCAACTTAATCAACTTTGTTTAATTTCCTCTTAGAGGGCACTTTCGTCGTACATTCGAGTCGAGCATCACTAAACGTTAACTTAGTCAATCTCGTTTCGTCAAACATGTAAGTCTGAGGGTGTAAATCCCATATTTTATTATTGTACTTTATTTTTGTAATCATTATTGTAATGTTTACGTCGAAAACATATTCAAAACCGATTTATAAAACCTTTATTCAAACCCTTTTTACGGATTAACGGGAGACAAATGTCGAGAAGGAACGCAGCAACTACTGCGCCTCTTCGAAGGGACGCAGCACCTGCTGCGCCTCTTCCTGAGTCTGCCGCAGTTCCTGCTTTCTTTCTTCTTCCTTCGTCTTTTGTTTAATTCGTTTGTGCTTCCTTGTTTCGTCTTTGTTTGTTCTTATTTCATTAATATGATAATTTTAACATATAGATCATTAATAATTCGTCACCTTTTTAATTCCCGGCTTAAATCCCAAATAATTCATATTTGCGGGTTTTCGTCATTAAAATCAAATCCGGGTTTTAGAGATTCGATTCATCAATATCAAGTCTCTGAAATTCATCTTTTGTATATTTTCACCTGTTAATTATCATCATCGCCATGATCAGTAATTTAGTTGAACATTAATAACCTAATTAAATTGTTTTAGTTTGTTTGTGATTAACCTCTTAGTCTTGCAATTAATTTGTCCTAATTAGTTTTATCTCATGTTTTATTATTTTTATGACCCATTCACATGTAAATAATATATTAAACCACTTCTATCCGAGTCAAACATCAATAATCGATCGTTTAAATCACCAATGAATATTAACGATATGCAATTCCGGCTTCACAACCAGAATTCACCCCAGGAAAGGACGCAGCAGGTGTTGCGCCTCTTCCAAAGGACGCAGCACTGCTGCGCCGGTTCCGGGTTGAATTCTGCCCCTGAACTTCCGTTGTTGCTTTGACTTAGTTATTAGCTTACGTATTAATTGACTATTATTCGTATTATCACCTAATAATCTGTTCGTTAATTTATTTTCCCTTTCTTTTCTAAAATCATCCGTTTTAAATGTATTTTCGACGTAAATCAATTAACCCGTTGTAATTATTGTAATTTTTTTTATTGTATTTCTTTATTATCATATTGTTTGTATGCTCTCACATGCAATCAACCTAAATTTATACCTCGACATTAATGCATGTTAAACTACTTGTTCACCGACTTAGTTAATTCTCACATGCTAGGATTAATCTAATGGATGTTGCATTGCATGCATATAACCTTCAACATATCGAGTATAGACGATTTTCCCTAATCATTAGTAGAGGCCGCTATCGAGGCGGGCTTGATTAGGTGTTCGATCAAAAGAGCTTCTTAATACGTACCCTCACCCCTTACTCCAGATCTCTGTGAACATCCGTGTTCATTGGCATCCACGAGAGTCATTCTAGACATAGAATGCTAAGGGTAACGAGTTCTTGGTGTCTATGTCACTACTTTGTGTCTTGACATGACACGAGGTATTCGAACGATTTCCAATTTTCCACAATAAATTGGTGGCGACTCCACAAATGCAAAGCTTGCTCGTTTTCACCAAGTGACCCCCGTGGGCCCGCGTTCACAAGAGGCACTAGATGATTTTGAGCATGCCTCGAATCTAGACCCGAATAATAAGGATATTGCTCGTGAGTTGAGCTCTGTATCTAAATGCTTACTTTTGAATCCCAATGGTAAACGTGTTGCTTATCATTTTGATCCCTTAGGTAGGGACAAGAAATGTAAGAAACCTCTTCTAATTGTTGAGATGGACAACAAGTTTGTAATTCCTGATGTTGTGAGTGAAGCCTCTTGTAGTAGTAGTAGTATGGAGTTGTTGGAAAATGCGTTATGCAATGAGCAATCTGCAAGTAGCGGGAGTTCAGACTTGTTTATGGACTCTAACACCGTCTCTTAGTGTGACGCCCCTATACTCCAAGTGCCTTACCAGGACCACTTAAGGTATGAGAACGTCACCATCTCGGTTACCCGAGGCAATGATAATCAAATGACAATGAAGAAACATAATTTAAATAACAATAAGGTTTAAAGTGATTACATGTTCAAATGCTCAAAACTGATAAAGTACGATACAATGTTCTCAAATGCCAAAAGTGTCAAACAACTAAGATAAAACAGCGGAAGACTCTAAGACTGCCTCGTGGTGACTCATCCCAGCTAACCCAAGCGTATCTTCTCATACCTGCTCAACAACTGCTCACCATCCCCGAATGGATCACCACAGTTTTTAAAACAATTAACGGGGTCAGTACTAATTACACAATCAAAGCCACAATGAAACAGCTCAACAACTCAACATAACCTCAGTCTCCATCTCCAATCTCCACATCACTGACTACACACTAAAGTGTGTAGCCCTGCCAGAGTACCCATCGCAACAGGTACTCCTCGCCGCCAGTGGGGGGACCGCAGCCGTTCCCACCTAAGCCCCGCTCATCTCCATTGAGCGATAAACTCATGTTCATTAATGTGCACATCCCTCCTGTGGCGGGTTCCACAGAAGGCGAATCAAGGGCGTGAAGCCACTCCCGCAAGTGACTCCACTCAGCTAGGGACGCACCCCGAAGATCACAGACAGTTATACAGTAATCACAATACTTCTATCAACAACAACCAAATCATAAACCAACATGATAATTACTCAACGACAAGAATACTAACAACACCAATATCAATCATCCATGTAATTAATACCGAGTAGGGAAACCCTACCTGGAAAGCAAACACCACAATAGACGATCAAGCAGCTAACTCAGAATCTCTCCTCAACGAATCCTCCTCCTATACATACATACATACATACATACAATCATAAAACCACCAAAAACCCCCAAATCACCCAATTAGGGTTTAACCAACTTTAACAAAACGATATGAAAATTATACTTAAAGCTTACCCTCGACGCAAGGATCACAAAGGTATAAATAACGACGAAAATCGACACTCCTAGCTCCGGGATTTGATAATAATGCGATGAGATGAAGCAACGTAACTTAGATCTTCTCCTTTTTGTGATTTTAGGTTTGCAAAAGTGTTTTAGGAAAAAGATGACGAAACATTATATATTAATCCGCATTATTAACAAACCCGTCGCAAATCACCCGTTAACCGACTTACTCGATCGAGTAAGTCACTTACTCGATCGAGTGCCAAGCTTACTCGATCGAGTAGCCATCAGGCAGACTACTGTTTTGCGTAAAACCATACTTACTCGACAGAGTAAGCCTCACTCGATAGAGTACCCTAAGATTCATAAAACCGTAGTATTACAGTCTTTCCTCCTTATAAAGAACTTCGTCCCCGAAGTTCAAACCACAACACAAAAAAATACACTAACACCAACCCGACACAACAACATAAACAAAACTCGACACAAAACTCCAAACACACCTCCAAAACAAAACTCAACCCGACCCAAAACAACCACTAACTATACCAAACCTCACATAAAACATGCAAAAACTCTATGCGACCATCTCCTACCCCCCTAAAAGAAACAAGGTTACGTCCCCGTAACCACACATACCTGATCAAACAGAGACGGGTACCGCTCCCTCATAGCCTCTTCCGCCTCCCATGTAGCCTCCTCAACCTCATGGTTAGACCAAAGAACCTTAAGCAATACTGTCTCACCATGTCTAGTTTTCCTAACCTTTCGATCAAGAATCTGTTTAGGCACCTCAAGATAAGACAAGGACTCATCCAACTCGATGTTCTCTACCTCTAACACATGTGATGGATCACTAACATACTTCCGCAGCTGAGATACATGAAACACATTGTGCACTCTATCCAAGGCAGACGGTAAAGCTAACTGATAAGCAACCTCACCCACACGATCCAAAATCTCATATGGTCCTATGAACTTCTGGCTCAGCTTCCCTTTCTTACCAAATCTCATAACCCCACGCATAGGAGACACTTTCAAAAGAACCTTGTCCCCAACCTAAAAGTCTATGTCACGACGATGTAGATCTGCATAACTCTTTTGTCGATCCTGGGCCGCTTTCATTCTTTGCCTAATCAGCTTAACATGTTCAACCATCTTCTGTACCATCTGTGGTCCCAAAACAACTGCCTCAGCACTATCATCCCAACATATCAGACTCCTACATCTCCTCCCATATAAAGCCTCAAATGGTGCCATGCCAATGCTGGTGTGATAGCTGTTGTTGTAAGAAAACTCAATCAAATCCAACCTTTGTTCCCAGCTACCACCAAAATCCATAACACAAGCTCGTAACATGTCCTCTAAAGTCTTGATGATCCTCTCTGTCTGGCCATCTGTCGCAGGATGAAATGCAGTACTCATCTTTAAGGTAGTCCCCATCAACTCCTGCAACTCTTTCCAAAACTGTGATATGAACCTCGCATCTCTATCGGACACTATATCCTTAGGCACCCCATGCAAACGAACCACATGATTCCTATAAGCCAAAGCCAATTACATCTTGGTCCAATTATCTTTCATCGGCACAAAGTGAGCTGATTTCGTCAGTCGGTCTACTATAACCCATATCATGTAATTACCCTGCTGACTTCTGGGCAACCCAACTATAAAATCCATATAAATGGACTCCCACTTCCACTCAGGTACCTCAAGAGACTGAATCTTACCTTGTGGTCGTCGCTGCTCCCCTTTCACACTCTGACAAGTCAAACAACGAGCCACGAACTCAGCTGTTTCTTTCTTCATCCTAGGCCACCAGAAGGTATTCTTCAAATCTTTGTATAGCTTGTCACCGCCTGGATGTACCGAGTATGGTGTGCAATGAGCCTCTGTCAAAATTATCTTTTTCAACTCTTCATCACTAGGAACACACCATCTCCCATCAAATCTCACACTACCATCTGTATGAATAGAGAATCTAGACACTGTCCCTTTCTCTACTCCATCTCTCCACTCCTCAATCTTGGAATCCAAAGCCTGTTTTATGCGAATCTCATCATAAAGGCCCGTCTCCACTGTCAAATCACCTCTAGCATCCCCTCTCTGGATCATATGTATCCCCATCTTCCCCACCTCATCTCTCAGCCTCATTAAAGACACAGTTGTGCATAAAGAATGCACAATCTTCCTACTCAAGGCATCTGCAAGTCTGCAACCACATTAGCTTTCCCTTCATGGTAGATGATATTCATGTCATAATCACCAATCAGCTCCATCCACCTCCTCTGTCTCATGTTCAACTCCTTTTAAGTGAAGATGTACTTGAGACTCTTGTAATCTGAAAACACCTTAAAGGTCGCCCCATAAAGATAGTGCCTCCAAATCTTGAGAGCAAACACAACTGCACCCAACTCCAGATCATGTGTAGGGTAGTTCTCCTCATAAGGCTTTAGCTGCCTAGAAGCATTAGCAATCACTTTCCCATTCTGCATCAACACACAACCCAACCCATTCTTTGAAGCATCTGTATACACCTTAAAGTTCTCGATCCCCTCAAGTAATGCTAAGATTGGAGTTGTGGTTAAACGCTCCTTTAATGTTTGGAATGCCGTCTCACAACTTTCATCCCAACGAAACCTGTTCTCTTTCCTCATCAAAGCTGTCATAGGTCTAGCTATCTTGGAGAAATCTTTCACGAACCGCCGATAGTACCCTGCTAAACCCAAGAAACTCCTGATCTCTGCCACATTCTTTGGTGCTTCCCACTTGGTAACTGCCTCAATCTTCGCAGGATCCACAACTACCCCTTTATTTGAAATCACATGCCCCAGAAAGGCAACCTCCTCCAACCAGAACTCACACTTAGACAACTTTGCATACAGCTGATGTTCTCGCAAAATCTTTAACACTATCCTCAAATGCTCCTCATGCTCCTCCTTAGTCTTAGAAAAGACCAAGATATCATCTATAAAAACCACCACAAACCGATCCAAGAACTGACTGAAGACCCGGTTCATCAAATCCATAAACACTGCAGGCGCATTGGACAACCCAAACGGCATCACCACATACTCATAATGACCATACCTCGACGTAAAAGCTGTCTTTGGTATGTCCTCCTCTCTAATCTTCACTTGATGGTAACCTGACCTCAAATCAACCTTAGAAAAAACTGCTGCACTGCTCAACTGATCAAACAAATCATCTATCATTGGCAAAGGATACTTGTTATTTACCGTCACTCTGTTCAACTCCCTATAGTCGATGCACAACCTCAAGCTCCCATCTTTCTTTTTCACAAACAAAACCGGTGCTCCCTACGGTGATACACTAGGTCTAATGTATCCCTTCTCAATCAGATCATCCAGCTGCTTCCTTATCTCCTCCAACTCCTTAGGACCCATACGGTATGGTGCCTTAGAGATTGGCCCCGTTCCCGGTTTCAGTTCAACACTGAAATCTATCTCCCTCTTCGGTGGCAAACCCGGAATCTCCTCTGGAAAGACATCTGGAAACTCTCCCACCACTGGCATCTGCTCAACTGACGGACTCTCCACTCTATGATCTCTCACATGGCATAAGATCAACGGGCACCCCTTCCTCGGATAGGACTTCAAGGTCACTGCTGCAATCAACTTAACTTTGGGTTTGACGACAAACCCTCGATAAGACACACTAATCCTCTTAGGACCTCTCAAAGAAACCCTCTTTTGATGGCAATATATCTTAGCCTTGTACTTTCCCAACCAATCCATACCCACAATCATCTCAAAAGCCTCCAAAGGAAACTCTAACAAGTCTACAGGTAGATCAACTTGTCCAACTATCATAGACACACCCTTATACATCCGCCCACAAGATACAGACTCACCCGAAGGTATAAAAACTTCCTCTCTCACAGACTCATACTCACTCAAACCCAACCGTTTAGCATGATTCGATGATACAAACGACTGTGATGCTCCCGAATCAAACAAAACAAAAGTAAAAACTCCATTAACAAGAAAAGTACCAGTGATAACATGAGCATCATCCTCAGCTGCTTTCTTCTCTATCATAAACAGCTTACCACTGGTCTTCTGCCCACCTCCCTGGACAGTACTAGCTGAGGTAGACGGCTTAGCAGCCGACCCCTGGTTGTTGTTGTTGTTGTTCGTCGCCGGTCTCTGGTATGAATTACCGCCATTGCATTTAGCCCCACCGTTGTTACTCTGACCACCCCTGTTGTTCCACGAACCAGCCGGTCTGTTGCTAGCATAGCTCTGCGAAGGACCCTGAGAGAAACTCCCTTGTGACGGTCTCTGGAAACCCCCACTCATAGCACTGGTACACTCATGCCTCTTGTGGCCCACACCGCCACAGTTGAAACAAGTCATACCCCAACTTCTACTACCACTCCCACGACCATGTCCAAAGGAAGCCCCAATACTAAACCCTGAACCCGATGAATATGCCCTTGCCTGATTATGGCCACCCTTCTTGTAACTCGACTGGCCACCTCCTTCACTCTCAGCATTCCTCTTCTTAGAGGCTCTCTCCCGGTTCTCCTTGGCCATCTCAACTAACCTCTCAGCCCTCCCAGCACGCTCATAAACCTCTTTCACATCAGTAAGAGCTCCCACCGGTAACTTTTCCATAATCTTGGGGGTCAACCCCTTCTCAAACCTCAATGCCAAGTTCTCTTGGCTCAGCCCCATGTCCTCAGCATACCTAGACTTCTCATTAAACTTATGGTAGTACTCAGCAATGGTCATCTCAGAGGTCATCTTAAAATCATCGAACTCCTCCCTCAACTTACTACGCACATGTTCAGGTACAAACTCACGCCTCATAGCTTTCTTGAACTCATCCCAAGGTATCGCCGGTAATCCCTGCTTCATATACAACTCCCGATCACTCACTTTAACCTTATCCCACCACTCACCGGCCGCTTCCCTCAAATAGAACGCAGCTTGTTCCACTCTCAACTCCTCCGGGCAATGGACCAATTCGAGAATGTTCTCCATCTCTCTATGCCAATTATCCAGCAGAATTGGCGCCCCCGTCCCCTTGTACTCCTTAGGAGTGAACCTCGCTATGTGAATACTGATCTTGGAGGGATCAACCTCTCTGTCCTTTCCCACTCTTTTCAAGGCCTCAGTGAGAGCATCTTGGTGCTCCAACATCTTTACTATATCATCAACGGTCATACTCTCAGCTCTAGCATACAAAGCGTTCCTCTTTGGCGGCATCTTGTAACTATATAAGAGAAAGGTAGACATAAACACACACTTCACATCTCAAAACACGCATACGACCTGTACAAAACCCACTCGATCGAGTCCCTTAACCCACTCGATCGAGTTGAGGTCACTCGATCGAGTTACCCCTCTAACTCGATCGAGTGCCTCGACTCCAGAACCTGACCGAAAAGCTGCTAAAAACATACTCGATCGAGCTGCCTACCCACTCGATCGAGCTGACCCCACTCGATCGAGTGCCACCACCTACTCGATCGAGCGCCCAAAAACTTGCTTCTGCCCAGAAAACGTAAAACTACCTACTCGATCGAGTCAAACCCACTCGATCGAGCCTCTAACCTAATCGATTGAGTGCCCCCCACTTGATCGAGTCATGAAGACTCGTATACACTACCGCATGTTCATCTCACATTCTCAACTTTCTATACTATTTACAAAACGACAACAACATCACATGTACTTACGCATCAAATTATATATATATTAATATATATATATATATATATATATATATATATATATATATATATATATATATATATATATATATATATATATATATATATATACATATATACATATATATATTAACGAAACACTTCTCATAAATCTATCATGCCACACTACACATCAAACATTATACCTTCATACTTTATAATCAATCAACACACGTTTCACATAACCATCATCCTTCATCTCACATTTCCACCTTCCACATACATACACCCACCAATTCACACCACATGTTACTATATAGATATGCAAACACAAGAATAGCATAGAACGATCCCGACACGTACCCCAAGTGACCGGTTCAAAATTGTAGGGCGAGTTCGCGACTTTAGGACGTCTCCCAAGCCTTTGCATTAGCTCCTACAACTTCTACCCCGGGTTCATTTTAATTTGACTCTCTATGTTCATTAAGTTCATTGGTTACAGGTTTCAGGATCGTCTCTCTGATACCACTCCCGCAGGTGACTCCACTCAGCCAGGGACGCACCCCGAAGATCACAGACAGTTATACAGTAATCACAATACTTCTATCAACAACCACCAAATCAGAAACCAACATGATAATTACTCAACGACAAGAATACTAACAACACCAATATCAATCATCCATATAATTAATACCGAGTAGGGAAACCCTACCTGGAAAGCAAACACCACAACAGACGATCAAGCAGCTAACTCGGAATCTCTCCTCAACGAATCCTCCTCCTATACATACATACATACAATCATATAACCACCAAAAACCCCCAAATCAACCAATTAGGGTTTAACCAACTTTAACAAAACGATATGAAAATTATACGTAAAGCTTACCCTCGACGCAAGGATCACAAAGGTATAAAGAACGACGAAAACCGACACTCCTAGCTCCGGGATTTGCTAATAATGCGATGAGATGAAGCAACGCAACTTAGATCTTCTCCTTTTTGTGATTTTAGGTTTGCAAAAGTGTTTTAGGAAAAAGATGACGAAACATTATATATTAATCCGCATTATTAACAAACCCGTCGCAAATCACCCGTTAACCGACTTACTCGATCGAGTGACCCTTACTCGATCGAGTGCCAAGCTTACTCGATCGAGTAGCCATCAGGCAGACTACTGTTTTGCTTAAAACCATACTTACTCGACAGAGTAAGCCTCACTCGATAGAGTACCCTAAGATTCATAAAACCGTAGTATTACACTGAGTCTTACTCTCCCTCACCGGTTGAGTATGATGGTAAACCATCTCTTTCCTTTACCCCGGAAACTTCCAAATGCAGCTTCTCTAACAAAAAGCAAGCACACAAAAAATTGTATCTGTCTTCAAAAGATTACGAAAACTTGATGCTTGGGAGGAATTTGCAATTTTTCCATCCTAAATCGGGGCCTTACTTGAAGGTTTGCCCCATCTTCACACAAACTTCTACTTTGGCGGGAATTCCCCTTGAAAATCCTTCACGGGAAGCAGTAGTTCCCTCTTTTTCCCCTTCGCCTATGAATCATTTTACTACTGTGGACATTGGTCCACCTAATAATTTGGTTAATTTTCATGAAGAAGTTGATTCTCATGAGGTTAAGCGACCTCGTTTGTCACATGATAGGATTTTCGATCATTCTAGGGCGGTTTGCAAAGTTTCTTTGACTGATAGCACCTCTTTGGACCAACCTGCAAAGTCGGTCCTAACCCCTTGCTAAGTCAAAGTGAGTTTGTTTTCCCAGCTCTGAAGAAGCATTCAATCACAGCATGTAACAGAGCATGTACCCGGGTTGTGGGAAAGTCTTCTTGCCAACATTGTTTGAATCATGTTCGAACTAAGGTAAAGAACAAGTCTATGCTGAAGGTTAGCCGTTCATCTATTTTTTACAGGTTTATGAGAACAGGAGCTTTGAAGATGGTTGCAGGTTTTAAGAGAAAGGAGGAAGGATCGATCCAATTTGACTATCATCCCCCGTTTAAAAAGCGTCGTCTTTGTGTTCTTGTCAATTCTGTTTGTAATATTAGTTATGTTAGTTGTGTTTCTACTAGTTTAGAGGGTTGTAATGACCCTCGGTTTGTTTTGTAACTGGTTTGTATGTACTCATATAATATTAGGGCAGAGTACGGATCAGGTATCCGATCCAAAGTGCTAGTTCGGATCAGATATCCATATTAGAAATCCTGAAATT
Organism: Silene latifolia; assembly: GCF_048544455.1. NCBI lineage: Eukaryota > Viridiplantae > Streptophyta > Magnoliopsida > Caryophyllales > Caryophyllaceae > Silene > Silene latifolia. The sequence goes on along the minus strand of NC_133536.1, from coordinate 203,702,201 downwards.
AGATATCCAATATCCAAAGCAAATGTTTCGGATATCCAATGTTCGGGTATCCAAAATAATCGAATCGGATGCGGATATCCATACTTTTGAATTTTCTTTAAAATTAAGTTTGAAACACGACTATATTTAGTCTTACATGATGATTTTCTTTAGTATTCTTACTCCAATGTTCTCGACATAAAATTTAAGTACCACTTAGATATTTGTCTAATATTTTAAACACTACTAAAGTTGTTGTATCAAATAAAATTTTATTTTCTCGAAATTATACTAGAAAACAATAGTTTCGGATCGGATCGGATATCCAAATGTTTTAATTCTAACATCCATATCCAAACCAAAACCAAAGATTTCGGATCAGATATCCAAAATAAACTTAACTTTCGGATCGGATATCCAAAAATTCGAATCGGATTCGGATCGGATATCGGATCAGTTTGGATAATCGGAGTTTTTGCTCAGCCCTATGACATGTATTATGTAGTATATAAAAATAGTACACCTTTGTCTAAAAAAAAAAAAGCATGAGACCTACAAAATAACAAACAATGAGTCCTTGTTACGTGAAGATTTTTTAACTGCAATGATAGTGTGTTAGTGGGTAGCTTTAAAATGAAATTGCTTATTATTAATGGGCTGATTTTTGCTTTTAATTTTAGATATTGAGCCAATTTCTATTATTGGGTCTGTTCTATGCTATAAGATGGTCCTATAGGAGAGTTGCTGATTTCCTATTGCCCCCTCACTCGAGTGCCCATTGGGCTCGAAGAGTGCTTAATTAGTGCTCAGGCCCCCTCATACTATGTGCTGAATTTCCATTTCGAGAGTTATTGGAGGCTGCCAGGATTTGAACCCGTGACCTCTTGGTCACAGTGGCTCTGATACCATGATAGACGAATCATCTCAATCAAAACCTTAAGGTGATGGTTGAGGTCCAACAATTATATTTACTACCTATTAAAATTTTCTTAATGCAAAAACCATAAAACCCTATTCATTTTCTTCTGAATTTAGTTTTAGTATTAACCCTGGTGATGGAGATAGTATAGTTTTTGTAATTTTCCCAAATAATTTGGATTTTTCCAAGGTTTTTAATCAAGGGTATTTTGGTCTTTCTAGTAATATTAACAATAAATTTCTTCTTGTTGAGTATGATACTAAAAAAGATGATAATCATGTTGGTATAATGGTATAAATGTAGGAAGTTTTGTGTTAAATGTTGTTAGTGATGTATCTTCAATTGGTTTAGTTTTTAATAGTGGTGTGAAATTAACATCTTGGATTGATTATGATGCTAATTTATTAAAATTAGAAATTAGATTAGCTGAATTTGGTAATGAGAAAACTTACACCCTTTAATTGATTACATTATCGATTTGTCGAAAATGCAGGGAGTTGAGGATGTTTTAATCGGAATTAGGTCGTCGAGTTGGGAGAATTCTAACCAAATTAGTAGCTTATCTTCTTGGAGTTTTCAGATGAAGTCAATTCAGAAAGCGTCTCTTCATAAAAAAAAGGAGTTGTTTTTTTAGTGTTCTTGGAGAAGTGATCTTTGCCACAAGATGTGGTACATTGGTTGCATCCCTTGCATTGTTTGTTTGGGTGATCTTTTTTTTGTAGACATTCTAATGTTGTTCTTGATTTGGCTATGAATCATGTCGATTTCAAATACGAAAAGGTTTAAAAGGTTGATGTTTTCGTTGACAACGATTCTAAGAAATCATCTGTAACTCAATAAGCTAGTTTAGTAGTAGTAGTATTCTTATATTTTTCTCCTTTAATTCAATTTGTAAATTTTTTTGGCTATTAGTTTTGTTCGTAATAGCTATTATGTTTAAGTAGATGAGATCGATAATTTCATGTATTTCTTGATTCATAAAGTATATTTTTCTCCTTTAATTCACTTTGTACACAAGAATTTTGAAATAACTAAGACACCTAGTAATTTGTGCAATATGGTACATAACTAAATCACCAAAAGGGAGAAAATACTCTCAATACAACTAACTTATATCATCACATTATGAATGCGAGAGAAATTTGAAATCGTTTAACTTCAATTCTTCAAACCATCTTGGCAGCATTGAACATAAAAGTTCAATAGTAGCCATAATGGCATAAATCTACGACTTAAAAAAACTATTTTTATTTCATATGTACGCGTATCTTATAAGCCACAGTTTCTTACAAATATTTATACAATGTTTGTAAGGGAATGATAACAACACTACGTTTGTCTAACGTTACTTAAATATAAGTTATAAATAAGGGAATTTCACTATTTTCTCTCTCACAAACTAATTAAGTGACATTAGTCGTACATTATCATTTCCCTATTTATAACAAACCATCTCATCTTATAATAGTTTTATCAGCAAGTCTCATTGAAGACGGGTATACGAGTGACAAGCTAAAGACCGGTTGAATAATATCATATTGGGTAGAGAAGACAAAAACAGAATGCCTTTGTATAGTTTTTTTTTTCTTTTTGTTTTCTTTTTGGTATTATCCTAGGAGGTGCCAATGTGCCATGCTAGATTGGAAGATTTGTAGTGGACACACCTCAGATCACAACTAAGAGTACGGAGTGAGTAACTAACACCCACTTTCTCTCTGTCTTTCGTTATTGTCGGTAGAACCACATGAAATGTACAAACCAAGCATAATTCTTTAACAAAAACCCCCCATTAATCACAAATTCCTCACTTTCTCTACAATCTACAATTTTTATTTCAATCAACTCTATCAATTTTACCTCAAAAATGAATCAAATTCAAAGATACAATCTTTTGTTATTTTCTTTACTAATCACTCAATTCATAACCTTAATTGCTCAACCCATTTCATCATTTTCACTAAAATCATTCAATACTGATAAAAACCAAAACTTTAATTCCAATTTTGCCCTTTTAGGAGATGCCCAGATCAACAATGAGGCTAATTTCCTCAATTTTAGTTCAGGACAAATTGTTTACAAAAAACCCTTTAATTTTCTTGATCCAAAAACCTCAAAACCCTTCTCATTTTCTTCTCAAATTACTTTTAGTATTACCCCTGGTGTTGGAGATGGTATAGTTTTTGTAATTTTCCCAAGTAATTTACAATTTTCCAAGGTTTTTGATCAAGGGTATTTTAGTCTTTCTAATAATATTAACAATAAATTTCTTCTTGTTGAGTATAATACTAGAAAAGATGCTAATCATGTTGGTATAAATGTAGGAAGTTTTGTGTCTAATGTGGTTGAGTATAATGGTGATATGCCATTAACTTCTTGGATTGATTATGATGCTAATTTGCTAACATTACAGATTAGATTAGCGGAATCCGGTAGCAATCAACCTTCCACCCCTTTAATTGATTACCCTATCGATTTGTCGAAAATGTGGGGAGTTGAGGATGTTTTAATCGGAATTAGCTCGAATTCTAACCAAATTAATAGCTTGTTTTCTTGGAGTTTCGAGATGAGGTCGATTCAGAATCAAAAGAGTTGTTTTCTGAGTGTTCTTGGAGGAGTGATCTTTGCTACAGGATGTGGTACATTGGTTGCATTCGTTGCATTGTTTGTATGGGTGATCTTTTTTGGTAGACATTCTAATGTTGTTGTTCTTGATTTGGCTATGAATCCAGTCGATTTCAAATACGAAAAGGTTGATGTTCTCGTCGATAATGATTTCAAGAGATCGTCTGTAACTCTATAAGCTACTTCTAGTTTAGTAATATTCTTGTATTTTGCGCCTTTAATTTGGTGCAACTTCAATGTGTGATCGAGTGTTAAAACTCATTCACTTTGTACATTTTTTCTGGCTATTAGTTTTGATTTGTAATAGCTATATGTTTAAGTAGATGAGATTCGTAATTTCGTGTATTTCTTGATTCATATATATTCATATATTAAATTCTCTTGCATCGCGTAAATTATTTATCTTTTACTCTTTGAATATATATTCATGCTTCAGGCATATTACTGTCTTCCGAGTTTTACCGATGTAGTATTCCCAGGGAATCGACCTTATGGCATCTCGGAGTTATGAATGATCGATATTCATCAAGTCCTAGATCGAGTCTTTTGTTACTCCGTCTTTAAGGGAAACATATTTCCCTTAAAGACGGAGTTCAAATCCCCGGTCTCCTTAAATTATTTATAGTGCAATAAACTAAAATTTATGATTGTCGTCAATTTCGTGAGAATATTCATGCCGGAAGCATGAATAAAATCTTAAATCTTGGGAGATAGGAGTAATACAGGATGAGCAGAGTTTCACACAACTTTCATGCTTCCTAAATCTTGTACGAGTAATACCTACCAAACACGCTGCTACTTTGTTAAGGTTAAACACAGAATAAATTTTAATTAAGGAGACTTTTTTTTTCTTTTTTGGGACCAACTTGAATTGATTATTGCGTGTAAGTTAAGACTTATAAAGAGTATCAAAGTGTGATAGTGATAGAGACAATTAGGAGCCAAATCACGTTTCTTTAAGTCATTAGGAAGAAGTTCTCTCGAACCGGGATTTCTTTTGTAAGCTCGAGTTAGTAGGATTAATCGCCTCATGAGCAATGAAAAACTGAAATTTTAAGTTTAAATTTTTTAACTACAGAATATTTTTGTCTCTTAATTACAAATCTTTTTTCAACGCGGGTTATTGATGACAAGTCTTATTCCTATAAACTGATATTCCTATAAGATCGACGTTTTAGATAAAAATTTATGGTTTAGTCATTGGTTACTTTAAATCACGATACGCATGTAACGTGTGCCTTCAAGTTACGAATGTGAGAGGAGGAAGCTAAGGCTAGTTAGAGACTTGGATCGAGATGAGACTTCTTTTATAAGATAGTCTCACACAATCTGATCAAATGATTATACCAATTTGTGGAAGTCACTAACATATTGAGATAATGTTATCGTTGTATAATCGATCTTTTCGCACGTAACGAAAAATCGGGCATTAGGGTCTTTTCTTTCCTATGGCACCACTAGCTCAAAGGTTCTCTTTTAAGTTGATACCTCATTGTCACCAAGTGACAAACCATCTTGACTAGACCAACCAAATATGATTCTTCATTCACACAATCACACACTTGGGTTGGAAAAGACAAATCAAACAAATCATTGGAGAAAGAATAATGACATTATTTAATCAATCATCCATGAAAAAAGTTATGTTTGACTCCTTAAGGAAATAAAGATTTAGCCATATTAATTACTTTATTATAATGATTTGTGTGTAGATTAAAGTGTGGTCTAGTCAACCTCTTTTGTTTATCGGCATCTAGTACTTTTTGAGCTAAAAAAATCAATTTACTTTAGTTTTATTAAAGCTATATAATGGAAATTAAACTTTATGTGACAATGCCATGAAAAAAATGGCATGATCTATGGTTATGGTGGAACGAAGAAAAGTTTGATTCCATGAGCATATCATATAAACCAATGATATCTTGGTCTAGATGCTACAATATTGAAGAAACAACAAATAAGTATGTATGATTTTGTTTATATGAAGTGGCGTACTGAACCTAACGGAGTGAACGGTTAATGTTTTAAGGGAAATCAGAAAAAATTGAAAATGTTTAACTAAAACTTTAAAATTTTCATTCGCCAGCGGAGGTGAGGCCCCCTATTAGCTCCCTTAGATATGTTTGACTCCACTTTGTAAATTTGTATAATTATGAATTTATGATCTTGGGCTTGATTTCCCTTATGTTTAACAAAAAAAAGCTCCAAAAAAAATGTAATAACGTTATTGAATAGTACCGAGTCTCATTTTGAACCACCTTGTGACATTGTTTAAATAAAAATTGAATCATATAATCACAAAATTAATTGGAGTGTATTGCATATGTTCTCTAAAGTCGCTCTTATTTCACAAGTAATTTTATCTTTTAAATTTATACGATAGTTGAAAAGTAGGAAGTCAGACACAAAATTTATGTTGTTGTAACTTCTGAAAGACCACTATGATCATGTTTATCATATGTTCGTCTTTGAGCAAACAAATAAAATAATTCGGTAGGAGAATATCAATTATCAAGAATATTGCATTTCTTACCAGTTAATTTTAGAACTTTTAAATGTAAACCTCATAAGAAAATAAATGTAATGGTATAATTTCAATATCATTTTATGTGGAGAGTCAAAATCATCAACATTTGATAAGAGGAAGGTAAAAGACAATCAAATCAGTCAAGTAGATATCTAGTAGTTCTTCACTACCAAAACTTATTGTAGCTTTTTTTTTTTGTTACAAGATAAGAGACGAAGCTTCGATACTAATAACTACCTATAATTTTAGGGACAGTCGCTCCAAGTAAGCCTTCTCGGAGAATAGTATGGCGCTGTTTGGTAAACAACATATTGGCCAAATTTTAGCATATTCAAGGCTTTTAGCATGTTTGACCAATCAATATGCTAATTTTAGTGTTTGGTAAACAGCATATTGAAACAGCATATTTGGGGTCAATATCTTTGTTTTACAATATCTTCTTACCCCAAAGATATTGGTTAGCATATTGTAAAATAGGAAATTTTTCTCCATTTTACAAAGAAAACTAACAATCTACTAATCGTAATCTGCCAATTACCAAACACTCAAATCAATTCTGCTAATTATAATATGCTAGTCAAACCTTCTGATAAAATATGTCATTTATAATCTGCTTTTGCAATCTGCTTATGTTGAAATTAATCCGTTGTTTACCAAACAGGGCCTATGTCAGACGGCGGAACATCAAGAACTATAACTTCAGTAGATGACTCAACAATGGTCATGGTGCTTAGATAGCGTCTTTGATACTCCCTCCCAGTCGTTATAATGTTCCCCTTTGATATGGGCACGATACTTAAGGAAAAGTATTAAAATATTAGTAAAAGAGTTGGGTGGGGTTGGTGGTAGGAGAGAGGGATGAATTATTAGTAGTTAAATAAGAATTGTGGCGCCAAAACATAAAGGAAAGTAATAAAATATGAGTAAAAGAGTTGTGTGGGGTTTGGTGATAGGAGAGAGAAATGAATAAAATAAGAGTAAAAGTTTCTAAAAATAGAAAGGGGAACATTACTTGAATAATCCGTTTTGGGAAAGAGGGAACATTATAGCGACTGGGAGGGAGTATAATAAAAGTCATCTCCTTTTGCAAATATATACTCGCATAGTCACATAGTCTAGTTACTATCACTGTATGCCATGTGTTACTTGCTAGCTAGGTAAGAAAAGTTTCACACATTTTTATTTAAACTAGTTGTTGCGCCGCGCCCTCCCGGGCGCGGAGCCCCAATTTGATTAACCGCTAACAAGAGACCAATAGGATTTCCGCGTAGGTAACGTGTGCCTTCCGTGTCGGTAACGTGTGCCTGGCCTTAGAATAGCATGTTAATTACTTTACCAAGCTGGCCCTTACCATTTAACAGACACATCGGTAGCATTACACCACCATCTTAGGCACACAAAATCCTAGAGTACAGTTGGGTCACAAATCTGGAAGTAGTGTGCAGCACCGGAAAGACATAATAAAGGTAGGATGATACGGTCTAGATAGGATTCAGACGGGACAAAGTGAGGAATACATGTAAGGAGTAAAACATAGCTTTGCAGGAAAGATACACTTATACACAAAATGTAGGGCTTGTCTAGTAGTCATACATGTTACTAATCATCCGCTACATCCATAAATTAGCCGTTTGTTTTTCCGTCATTCCAGATTACGTGCAACTGTTTCCAGGCCACCTAACCCGAAACTTTTCCTTCTTATACTTGAAACTGTGCACCAGTTGCACAAGTGTACCAAAGGTTGTCAAAATAGCCCTTGACTATTTGGTGTAGATTAGAGAGACTTGTTGGAGCACCCACTTCAACTCTTGAGTTCGTGAAAGAGCCGTTGTCGGCACGACCTGTACGTACAGCTTAGTTGTCCTTAATTTGTTTTCAATGTAGTCAAGGTAGCCCTCTCGTTCCTGCATATTACCACATATATTTATGGTGAGTCTTAGCTGATAATATACATATATTGTAAATGCAGGATTCCTCGATAGGCTGACAAAGGTTTATTTCAGAAGGTGGAGAATATATAACCTGCAAAATGCATACAATACATACTCCAACTTCCATAGGCACATTAGAATGCGAAAGTTTTATGTGTTTGGTAAAAATGACTATGGAGAATACCGGTGCAGGCATTTTGTACGCCTGGTTGGCCACATGTTAAATAGAGTAGCTAAGTCAGTTCTAAAGCAGTACATATGCGCTGGAGCGTCCCGCTTGGAAATCGGAAAATCTGTCTCCTACAGCACTACAACGTCTGACAGTGTGAACAACAGCTGGGTCCTGCATAGTTAAAGCGACGCAAAAGTTTATTAGAAGTAAGTGAATTCAAATCTAGAAGAAGCATTAATGTGAATCAATCAAATACCGTTTAATAAGGCACAAAATATAGCTGAAATGGGGTTCAAAGCCTCAAATATAGAAGCAACACATAGTGACATTGAAGGACACCTTATTTCTTACGAATGATTGTACGGTTTGGAGAGCGCCGATAAACTCACATCCAAGCTTCAGCCCAAGCATTTGAATTAAAACATTCAAGCACCAGCCAAAAAAGTGTGCACAAATAGCACCTGGAATTGAGCTAGGAGTCACGAGCCATACCTACCATCAAAATCTCTCATACATTATGTCATCACCTCAGTGGTGCGATCTCATTGTCATATTTGAGGTGCTAACAAAATGATGAGAGATTTTCAAGGAATAGAAATCCAAGAAAAGTGGCATAAGCAGGAAACGCTTGGGCCAAGGTTATACAATTAACTGGGAAAAGAGTGGTTCAGTGATCATAGTGTTAAACTAAGATACACACAAGTATTTAGGTTGTGCCATATTGACTGATACATGAAAAAATCATAGTGATCCCTTTAAAGTTTTGCGATATTTTGTTAAGAAAAAGTTTCAGTAACATTTTTTTGGAATACATAATCGGGAACAAACTAAAACACACACAAGTATTTAAGTTTAGATTTTTGGGTGTTCCACGACCACGACTGTTATCCCAATATCAGCTTTCTTAAGAGTAGGAGCTTAGACCTATTATTTACAAAATCAGCTTAGTTTAGTCATTTAATAGGTCTGACAAAAGTATTAGGATACGATCTCAATTCTCAGATGCATTTCATTCACCCAAACCCTCAACCCTGTCGGCTAATTCTATGCATCAGTAAGTCATTCCTCAATCTTAAAATTTTGCATTTTGCAGTAGAGTGTAAGGTACAAGTTGGCAAACACTCAATACAATTTTAAACAAAAAACACACACAACAAAATTAAACCCATTGAAAAGACCAATTTAAACCCATTAAAAAGACCAATCTAAACCCTGGAAGTATAACAAAACCGGTAAAAGTACTAAAAAAAAGACTAAAGCAGTAACGCGTCATAACGCAACTGACTATTGCAAATGACAGAATTTGAGACCAATTAAAAAACGCGACCATGCTTCACTTTGAAATTGAGTCAAAACATTTTGTAAATAATAAAAACTCAAGTTCAATACCTAAGAAATTGGTTTTCGTTGCTCCGGGCAGCATGCCTCGTCACACCTTTCCAGGCCTCTCATCGCCTACACAATGCCATCTTCTCAATTTCAGTCATGGGAGAACATGGATGATGGCCTTTTCAACATCATAATCAGCTCCAAATCCTTGACGTACATCATATGCAAAGTCATCACCAATTTTGTAAAACAGTCAGATTTTTATTTACTTCTTTTCAAAAATCATACGACTATCTTTTAAGGACTCCTAATTCTAAACATTCACCAAATAGCAATGTTAGGTGTTAAAAACTTAAAAAAAAGGGATGTGAATAAGCTGAACGGGATCTTCTACTTGAGCCACAGCTGAGCTTAACCTAAAATGAGCTAAGCGCAAGTTGAAAATGGCCCGAATCACAAGCTCATTTAGGCTCGTTTATACTTTATTTAAAATTGGTGTCGCCTAATATTTATTGTGAAGAGGAAGTGAGATCACAATACCTCACGGGGCGACAAGTGATACATCTTGGACAAGAACTTTGAGCCAAATAACATTGTGGTCCGCGTCTCCCTTGGATCACCCGAGTTTCGAACTCGTATCAAGCCGTAAATCTCCTTCCGAATTCACTTCAAAAACTTCGCCAATGGTTACAAAAATAAAAAGTTTAGCTTTCACAAACAATATGGCATGCAACTATCACAAAAGACCGTCTCATGAAAGAAAAAAGACAAATAATAATCACCAATTACATCCAATGTCTTAAAATAAGCTTAGGGAGAGACCGTCTCTTGTAATAACATAAGGTATAATTCACCTTCACTGTTTTACATGAAAGAAAAGGTGAACGCACACAATTATCATTCTATCAAACATCTGACAGTATTGACATTCTCCATTTTGAAATATAGATGGAAAAAAAGAACGCATTTAGATTTTAGAAGTCGTAGGTACCTTGTCAAAAGTAAAAAAAGGGTGTGTTGATCATCAGGCATGAAAGCAGCCAAAAAAAACAGCAATTTCAATCTTTTCAGGAAACATTTCCATTGCAATTGACAAACTGAGGCCACCGAGACTATGCCCAACAAGTATAACCTTCGATCTTGAGGTTGTCTTTGCAAGGAACTCGATCAACGGTTGAGAATAGTCGCGGAGGGTCCGGACCTCCTCAATCCTCGTAGGGTTGATGCCACAGGCTGCCATGTCGAGGGCAGTGACACGGTGCCCTGCATTTTGTAGGAGGGGCTTAAGCTTGTACCAACACCATGCACCATGACATGCCCCATGTACTAACACAGTGCTTCTCACTGATTCCCCCTGACATATTTGTTATTTTTCTCAAGTTGTGGATATAGGGTACGTTAAATGTCCTCTATTTATAGGCCGTATGGGGCTATGGGCCATAAGGTCCACTTCACATGCCGTAGGTGAATTTTTTGACTAAATAGGGTTATTTGATAAATTAATTGGAACTATCTAGTTTAGATCACGTGCATCGTACCTTAAGTCTGACCACAAATACTTGAGTAAACAAAATTTCGGAAAAGAAGTCGCTAAGAAGAGCACTCACACTGCAAACTGCTTAGCACCTTCAAATTCAACCGAGAGAGGTGAGGTCAAAATAGATGAACAAGCACCAAAGCTGTTGAAAGTAGCCACTATCTTTGCGAGGCCGCTTCATTCACCGCATTAATCGACGAACAATTAGCAAAAAGATACAAACCATTATTTCATCTAACATTTTGTCTACATTGCTCAACCCGGTGACCACAATTACGTAATCTAATATAGTCAATTGGGTGTGACTTGTGAGTGATTATTAGCATTGATCACACACTTTATTTTGAAATCCAAACAGCAGAAATTACAATTATAGCATATCAAAAAGTGATTTATGGGCAGACAAATAAATATCTATATATGGGCAGACAATTAAATCCCTTAGTTTATAAGTCTATAAATTGAATCAACCACTAATCGAAGACGACTAATTCAGAATCAAAATGGTTTACTAAATCAGCAAGATTTAGTCCCTCCGTCTAAATCATTTATTTATCCTTTGTGTGATATTTTAATCAAAGGTAAACAAATCACGGAAACATATATGGTAGATCTGCATGAAAAAAAGTAGTTAGAAGGAAGGTTACCTTGCGATAAGTGGTACCATCAGGCTCAACAATCCAACCAAACTTCAAAGACAAAGAACATTAAGAACTTCATTATTTCACGGTGTTTAGGGAGACTATAGCTTCCTTGAGCTCTTAAACCAGCAAATGTTATAGCAGCAATAGCTTGTTTTCATCTTTCTCTCTTACGATTATTCTCCCTTTCTCTCCAAGGAGGCTTACTTCTTGACACAGCTGTAGCTACCGCCCCCGCCTCTGCTGGTGGCTCCCTCGCTGGCCATCAAGTAATAAGGGAGGCAAGAGAAAGCACAAGGTGTGTGTGGTGTGTGATGTGTGCTGTAATAGTAATAAGCAATAATAACACTACAGATGCTTTAACTCATCGGTAAAAAAAATGGGTCAAATCAAAAGATAATTAGAAGCCATACCTTCGAAGACAAGGCTGTTACCGAGCTCCTAAATCCGAAACGAAAAACAATGAAAAATTCAGTAATAATAATAAGAACAAAAATAACAACAACAACAATAACAAAAAAAACAATAATAATAATAATGGAACACACAATCCCTCATAAGGAGTAAATACCTTTGAGCTCCTAAACCCCAATTCAGGAAATTGAAGCAAGACAGAAGCACACAACTCACCACGAATTTTCAAAATGTGACTCCTATCATGAGGCACCAAAATTGTCACAGAAATATCATATTCAGCCCAATCTCTAACAACAACGGTAACCAAAGACAAAACATAAACTCATGGGGCAAAAGACCATGTACAATAATCACAAAGAAACACATATAAGCACCAAATCGCATAACCAAAACCCAAAAAACAACATAAACACCATATCCAACATAACCAAAACTAATTTAATCCCAAAAGCTTATCATAAAAAGAACAAAACCAAAAACGGTAAATCAATTAGTGATAACAAACCCTGAATTGGAAACCCATAAGCTGATTATCACTTGGATGTTGAAAGAAGACGACCCAAAAGCCAAAATCGATCAACAGTACCAAACGAACTGTACAACTTCATGTTCTAGAGGCAAACGAAAGATAGAAGCGAAGCACAAGAGGAGAACGAAAGACGGAACATGAAAGATAAGGAGAAGAGATTATGAGATGGAAAAGAGCCACCATTTGAGGAGAAAGGTGAAAATTTAAAATGAAGAACCAAACCCTAAAATTCAACATGGCACAAACAGAAAACAAAGAGTAAATTAATCAACAACAAAATAAGAAAATCGATAACGGCCAAGAAAACAAACCAATTGTCGTCGTCATCAGCGTCACCGCCATCGTCAACATGCCAGTTCATCATCGTGATTGACCGATCGTGGTGTCAGCGTAGAGAGAAGAGTGAAGTGAAGAATGAAAGAGGAAGGCTTTATGAGACGGAAATGAGTGGATGGGAACAGAAGAGAATGTGATAAAAGCAGTGGACGAGAGTGCGAGAGATATGGAGGGATCAGATCTTAAAGCAGGAATCCGACGGTGGAAGAGTAAATTGCTTGGTACTATTCATTGCTACAGTAGCAAGAAGTTGGCTCTTTTTAAGAAGTAAAGATTAGTACCTGAAATAACTGTCAGTTTTCGATAAGATAATTTTTTGTAAACATTATTCAGATTAGATAATACTAAAAGATCGGGTTAATCATTTAACAAAGAATAAAATGATACTTTTACCCAAATACCAATGAGTGAAATTTCTAATATACATTACAAGAATCTAGATTCAATTTGCAAGAATTAAGATTGGTGTATTGTTTATTCGTGTTCAATTGTCATAATAGTGTTATGTAGCATTTCTTTTTTATTTTATTTTTTTAAGAGAGGAGCGAAGCTCTGATACTAACTAGCTATAATTTTAAGGATAGTGGCTCCAAGTAAGCCTTTTCGGAGAATAGTACATAACTCAGGTCTCAGATGACGACACATCAAGCACTGTGACTTCAGTAAATGACTCGACAAAAACTTATTGTAGTGGTCATAGTGCTTAGATAGCATCTTTGATATAGTAAAAGCCATATCACACTTTGCAAAAATATGCTCGCATAGTCACATAGTCTAGTAACTAACTAACTATACACTACTACAAATTCAGGCAACTACAACGCTCCTTTAACAACGCTTATTCACGAAAATTACCATAAAACGTTGTAGAATGAATGGCTCGAATTTTACTAAACTTAATTACAACGGTTATGTGTTGATAACCGTTGTTATAGGTTTTAACAACGGGTCAAACTTGCACAACCGTTGTTAATATAAAAACTAATAACAACAGTTTACTCTGTAATGTTATTATAACCGTTATTAATAATTTGGCGCAAAGTTAGTGAAAAGTAATTACAACGGTTATATATAAACCCGTTGTTAATACTTTTTAACAACGGTTTTCTAATGACTCGTTGTTAATATATTCTCTAATGACAACGGGTTTATGTGTAAAAACCGTTGTCAATACTTTCCATAATATAAACCACACAAACACAGATCAGCTACAGCCACAAACACAAACCTAACACAAACACAAACATACACAAACACAAACACAAACACAAACACAAACACAAACACAAACACAAACACACACTTTCCCATCGTCTCTTTCTCTCTTTCTCATCGTCGCTTTATCATCTCCGTCACTGTTGTTGTCATCGTCTCTTACTTTCTCTAATTATCAGGTATCGCTTTATATGCATGGTTTTAGGTTTTGTCATCTCAGTCATTATTTTCTTTCTCTAATTATTTCATTTGCATGTGTTTTTATCGATCATTATTGTTCTTTCTCTAAGTATTATTCGCTTAATTAGTTTTGTCACTATTGTTTTTCTGCGTTTATTAGCTTGTAAAACAAATTAAATAAAATAAAACAAAGAAGAAGATGATGGAGAGGAATGCATAATAAACTTAATTAATTAATATATAAATACATAAAAAACGAATTACATTGCTAAAAATGCAATTCTTAGATATGCATAAAGAGTCTTATTCTCTTCTATGATATCCATCCTCTCCTCCTTTGCTATTTGGATGTTTCGTTCCACAGTTGTTATATCGTCATATAGCTGCAACATCTGCTGCTCTGTCAAGCTAAGAAATTTTTTTTGGCGTCCTTGAGTGCGGTCCGAGCGTCCTCAAGGTAGCTCCTCTACCTGCCCTCGATGTCCAGCAACCGGCGGATGAAACTCTTGTTATACTCGGGTCATAATGCATGTATTACGGATGGTATCATTCATTGTTGAAGGAAGTTTGAAGTTTGTTTTAAAGATTTAGGGTTTTGAGCAATTTAGGACGTGGAGATATTGAGATAATGGAATGGTTATTGAGATAATGCATGAATTTATACTTAGTAATGTGTCGTTTGAGTTGTTTTTTAATTAATATATGTTTAGGAAGTTGTGTCATCATATCTACTTCAAATCTTATAACCCTTCTCATTCCATATATTGTCCTTTCATATGCAGGGATTTGACAGTAATAATGCATATGCATCGGAATTATAAGGGGCAGTAATAATGCATGCATCTAGTAATATATAATTTAATTTTTTTTTTTTAAATCAACAACAACGGTTTTTAAAAAAAAAACTGTTGTCTTTTAGTTATAACAACGGTTTTTTCTACTGTAACCGTTGTTATAACTTTCCCACCAAAATTTAGTCACACTTTCCACAACGGTTTTTTCTACTTTAAACCGTTGTTAATAGTTTTCACAACGGTTTACTTAGAAAAACCAACCGTTGTTAAAACCTTTAACAACGGACGCTTTAACAACGTCCGCTTTTTTATATAACAACGGTTATTTTTAACCGTTGTTATAGCCTGTATCTGTAGTAGTGACAATCGTATGCCATGTGTTATTCGCTAGGTAAGAAAAGTTTCGCACATTTTTATTTAAATAACTTAATAGGTGATTGCCTGTCCGTTTTTGATAAATCATAAGTTTTTTAAACATTATTCAAATAAAATACTAAAAGATCAGGGCAATTAAGTTAACAAAGAATAAAATGATACTTTTATCCAAATACAAATGAGTGAAATTTCTAATATAAGCAAGAATTAAGATTGGTGTATTGTGTATTCGTGTTCAATCATCATAGTAATGTAATTGTGTAACTGGCTAAAACGCCTTCTTAGAGAAAGGCTTGTATAGTCCATGAAAATAACACCATTTTTCATAGTAATATATACTCAAACTCATTTTTTTTTTTTGAAAATAACACCACGTATCAAACTTGAAATTATTGTAAGATAATCTTACTACGACAAATAAGATTATTTTGACAAGATAAAATTATTTGCTGAATTTTTCCTTTATTATTTTGGGAGCATAAAGTTGAAGAGGTGCATGAGTCGATCTAGTAAAGTGAATATATTGGGGAGTAGCATATTGTAAACAGTAATTCAATCTACTGTTTAAATATGTCAAACACATACTTATAAATTAGTAATAGATTGGTGAGTCAAACATGCTAAAACCTTGAACTGTACCGAAAATTATCCAATCTGCGCTTAACAAACACCTCCTATATATAAAATCGACCAGACCACCATACTCTATCATCTTGAGTATACTGATAGCCTACAAGGCTGCAAATCACGTATCATGTAACTCATCCGAAAGTGACAAACTCGAACTTTAAAATACATGAATTTAGGGGGCGAAATAAATAAAATAGAGGGTCTCTATGACCGTTCCCCAAAATAATTGATCAAGTTGGTGGTTATTGGAAAAGGCAAATGCCCAAATGATGCAACTTTGCAACGTAAGATGTTGGATTTGACAGTCAAGTGGTTCACTGCTTGCTTGCTGCCGCTTATCTTTGTATCATCATGTAAAAAAAAAATACGAGCAACATGTTAAATAATGCAACATATCATTGCAAGTTTGCAATCGACCAAACACAAATTCTTATTTACTCGTATATTTTATTGTTCTTTACTTTGATTACGCTATTTTACGCCTGCCAAATTGAATTAAAAAAATAAAGGAAAATGAGATGGCGTCACCCGGTGTTACCGATTTTGAGTAACACTAGAGGTAACTTTGTAAATTTAGTGACATTTTAAGATTTTTTATTAGATTAGTCAAATAATTCAGTCAAGGGCAAAAACGGAATATTACGTCCTTATGCATGTTAATGATCGGATCCATTAAGCTAAGTTAAGTTTGCTTCTAGTCAACCGTCATATCCATCCCCGATGTGTCATCGTTATAAGCTAATAATATGAACTCTTTTCCCATAGATGAGCGAAACGATGCAAGTATGCAACATAGACTCGACTTTTTAACCGAAATGTGCTAATAAAATATCTCACGCAAATTAAGTGACGGTTGTAGGCAAAACCGATTCCAACAAGCTCATTTCGTAATCGGGATTTAAACCCCATGGCTGGCCGGGTATAAGGTATAACCATGTAAACCTTGTATAGTTGTATATGAAGAAGAAAGAAGAAGAAGGCTGTAACCTGTAGATTATTTCCTTCGCAATACATTAACAGTGGAAACAAAAAATACCTTACTTTTTTACCCTTCCTTACATCTCGCCAAAATCTAAACTAACTTATATTTTTTTTGTTTTTTGATTATTTTAATATATAGGGTGTTACCGAGATGTGTAAGTGTGTAACACCGCCCTAGCATTGTCCATAAAGGAAAATAGTTACGTGCTAAACTTGTATTTCGACTACTATGAAAGGCATGTCTCTAGCTAAGAGACACTGTTACTCCCGTCGTAGATTTGAATATTTGATGATCCAACGTATAAGTCTACGTGTGGTATATAGTTTCTATCGTTTTTAAAAGAAGTACGCGGTTATCAACCTTCAACACTACAATCCATAACCCAATCATTCACATGACTAGTCATAACTCATATAAGTCATAACATGAGATTTGATCTACTTATTGAATATTAACCCATATAATTTTTAAAGTCAAACCTAACAATTGACTATAGTTATACTCCCTCCGTCTCGGTCAATTGTTGTCCTTTGATTTTGGCACAAAGATCAAGGAAAGAGGAATGAGTCAATTACTAGATGACAAGTGAAACAAATTGAGTGTGAATGATCAAATTGTTCATCAAGTTCATTCTTAAAATAGAAAGGACAACAACTCATTGAGACACCTCAATATGAAAAAGGACAACAAATGATGAGACAGAGGGAGTACTAATAGTAATATGAATTTTGTTACAGAAGAACACTAAAAGTTTGAAAGTATCTATTTATCTAATTTTGATTATTGAGTCATAACACACATGACACAACCTACTTTAAATAAATGGTTTTTGGTGACGAAATAACTTAATCATAAAATTGAATCAAATAAATTCATTTAAGATCCATGTTGATTCGATCATTAGTCCAAATTAGAGGTAGAATCACAATCACAACCCATAAATTCATGAAGGATTATAGGATCATGTCAGCAATAACTCTACTCCCTTAAAGTATCTTTATTAACAAAATCTCTCAAATTCAACAAAATAATTTTAAATCAAGTAAATTTACTTTCTTATTGTCTCAATTTCACTCAAATTTATCCTAAAACTAGGTAGTATCCCGCGCTTCGCGCGGCCTGTTTTAATATTTTATTATTATAATTGAAGAAAAATAATATAATTCATATATGATCTTTAATTTTTTTACTTATAAATAAAAATAAATTAATTTTTTTTAGGTTTAACTTTAATGTTTTAAAATAAAACACATACAATTTTAATTATGAAAACTAATGAGTGATAAATAATTATGCATGATCAACGTTTTATAAATAAATTTGTGACTTATCTAATATCATATTAATTAAAAGAAAATTTATTTGAGTAACGCAACGATCAACATTGAGAGTTCTCAAATTATATTATTTAACGATACATTATGTCCCGAACCAGTTAATATTTGTTCAAAATAATGTGAATATAATTTTATGTAATTTATATTTTTTTATGTATAACGGTATGATAATTATGTATCAAACATATAACGTCCAAACTCAATTTATGCAATTCTTTTGATTGTGTGTTGCAATTGCTATGTGTCAAACATATCTATAAGAAATTTGCACCTTTTTTTTAAACAACTATCAATTGTATTATTTTTCTACAATGATGTTTAATAAATTACTGTACCTGTGAATAAAATAGGTTGAATTTTCTCAATTTTTTTTTTCGAGGTTTAACTTAAAAGTATTTAAAAGATAACATAAAAAATATTTATCTTAAAGTAATATTTAGTTAGTCATAATCAATATTTTATACTTGACGCATACATATTTAATTGAAGATATTAAATAAAATTGTAACGTGTTTTCTACTTTTTCATGTTGGTTATAATACTATATATATTACTTAATAATCATTACTTTTGTTTTGATTATTTAAATGTACTCGCGATCAATGTGTTACTGTGTAAATACATACTCCTTATCACACTATTTAAACTTATCAAAATCTTATATGTATTCAATTTCTCGCAATATAATTAATTTTTTTTTCATTCTCATACTATAAAACTTATCTCTTAGTAGTTTTCTTTAAGTTCTATTTTTAATAAATACAATGACTCTCTCAAATATATTTTTCTTACCCGATTTAATGGTTTAAGTTTTATAATTTTCTCAAAAGGTTTGTGTACGTAAAGTCGTAAATGTTAAATATTGTGAGACACTCACTTTAATCATCTCTACATATAAAAATATTTCTATAAATATAATCAAAATTATACTCAATTGAAAGCATTTTTCGCAATGAACATAATTATTTACATTTTAGAATTTTTATCAAAATAATTTTTTACTTAATTTCGAATCAAATTACCGTAATTTTTTTATGTAATTTTATAATAAATTTATTAACTTATAATTAATATTTTGCTGAGATTTATACAACATTTATTCTGCTCATATTAAATGATTAGCTGTCATTAATGCTTGTCATTAAGGTTGTATAGGACACGTGGTGCATCCACAACGCTTCAACCCAGTTTTATATATATATATATATATATATATATATATATATATATATATATATATATATATATATATATATATATATATATATATATATATATATATATATATATATATATAAGATATAAGATTATTGTACACAATTTTTAAACAATTAGTCTTGCTGAAGACGGGTCGGAGCAAGTGACGGGTAATGTCACTCACAAAACGGATAGGGGGGACAAGGTGGGGCACCCCCATGTGCTTCCCTCTCTCCTCTATTTGGGTCATTTGTGAGAAGAAATGGTATCCATCACTCCAAAGTGACGAATACGTACCGTCTTCAATGAGATTTTGTGATTTTTAAATTGTAAGCAAAAGCTTTTCGCATTGAATACTACCCTTAAACACAAATTGTTCTATAGGACTGTCTTATAACATAAG
The DNA here is from genome assembly GCF_048544455.1 of Silene latifolia. Lineage (NCBI taxonomy): Eukaryota > Viridiplantae > Streptophyta > Magnoliopsida > Caryophyllales > Caryophyllaceae > Silene > Silene latifolia. The sequence goes on along the minus strand of NC_133536.1, from coordinate 203,682,149 downwards.
ACCAGCCCATAATCCAAAAGCCCAAACAATTAACTTATAACTCACCTTTTTAATCAAATAACCAAAAGCCCAAAAAAATTAGTTAATAAACTTATAAAAAAATTATTTTATTTTGATAACCTAGAGTTTTGTATTAATAAATTGTATATTTAAATATGTTAGTTTTTATCATAAAATATCGTGTTGTCAAAATAAAATTAAATATAAATTAAACTAAGTATTATTTTTGGGCTACTCTCCTTTTGGGCCAGTCCTATAGTATAGGACGGTCCTATAGAAGAGTTGCTGACCCTTAAATAATTAATTATTACAATGTCCATGACAACCTTTTTGTCTCATATTCTCTTAAATCAATTAATAGTGTACACTCCGACATTTCTAACTAAATCCTCCAAACATAGAAAAAAAGACAATAAAAATGAAATAAAAAGAGTATTCACCCTAATGCGAGTTTCTCTATCTTTATAAATGATAACCATTTATACCGTCAGTAACCCAAACTCCCTTTATGTTACACTATCTTATTCTATAAACCCATAGATTTGGTGCTTGATTATACACAAAAGACCGTCTCAAACAAAAATTTTAAAAACAAAAATTTTAAACACAAATTATTGTGTAAGACCATTTTATTCATAAGACTAGCTCAATAACTAAAAGTCCAAATAACTAATTAATAAACATGTAAAAAGTTATTTATTTTGATAACCTAAAATTTTATATTGATAAATTGTATATTTAGATATGTTAGTTTTTATCATAAAATGTCGGGTCGTTAAAATAAAATTAAAATATAAATAAATATACTCCCTCCTATTCTAAATAACTGTCCAATTTGTCATTTTCGTCTATTCACATAACTGTCCCATTTACCATATTTGGACATGATATTTTACTTTCCTACCCTTAGCTCTTTTCTTTATTTACCACCTCAAATCCTCAATCACCCATAACCCATCATATTTAATATTTTTCATTATTTAACTCATATATTCTTACCCCTATACAATAATTTTCATTATTTTAACTATATTTTTAATTTTCGTGCAATTGTCCAAATGAGACACTTATTCGGAATAGGAGGGAGTAATTGTTTTCTTTGAACTTCTCTCCTTTTAATATGCTATAGGACGGTCCTATAGGAGAGTTGCTGAATTTTAAAATATGTCAAAAGAAAAATACAATTTTTAAAAAAAAAAAAACTTTAATAAATATTCAACTAGAAAAGGGACCTACTTTCTAGACAAGGGCCCCTCATAAAATCTTCCTCTCCTCACAAAATAATTCCTCATTTTCCCCCCTCTAACATCATTATTTCTCATATCGATAAATCCTCCCTCCATTTCTCTAACCAATTTAAATTTCCGTTATCTTTTCTTTTTAACCCCTCTCAAAATTACCCAATTCCCCATCAATTTCAATCAAAGGGTAAATAAGGTAATAACCACAAAGTAGAATAATCGTATCTCCAAAAAAAAAAAAAAGAAAAAAGAAAAAAAAAAATGGGATATATAAAGCTAACACTGCCCAAACATTCGGAAGATGAGTTAACAAATTCAACAAACACACCTCTTCTCTACTCCGCCGATTCTCTAAACAATCATCATCAATTTAATCAATTTAACAATAATCATTATAATATTCATAATTGTAATTATAATACTAATAATAGGATAGTAATGCCTCCGTACGCCGCGGAAGACGGTAGTCTGCCACACAAGTCCGGCGACATCATCAATGGTGATCCAGATATTGGTGTTGAAACTGCCCATCAGATTAGTAGTGGTATGTTTTTTTTACGGTTTGAGACGGTTCTTTTATTGGTTAAATACGGTTTCATTTCTTTTTTCTGATTGGTTGAGATGTCATTTTCTTTGGTAGTGATATTATTGGAAAATGGGAAATGGACTGTTTTTTTTTTTTTTTTGGTTTATTTATGATTTACTTTTCTTGGGTTATTGAGAATTGGATATCATTGGTTTGTTGTTTTTGTTGTAGTGTGTAATTGTGTACTATAGTACTTTTTAAGATTGGTTAAGTGGTTATTGATGTCAGGAAGGCCCGAATTAGAGTTTATTTCCCGAATTCTTGGATAAGACGGTTTTGTACAAATTATCATATAGCGGAATTTCTAAAAGAGGTTTTTTTTTTCACTTACATGAATTATGATCTCCAGTTGTATGGATTTGTTTTACACTATATTAGCCTAAAATATTGTTAATGATGAAAACGCGATTTAATGATGTCTTTATTAGAAATTGTAATATACAATTACTTTTACTTTTTTTTCTAAGGAAAACATTTAAATCTTTCTATTTTTGCTTTCTAGTGGGCATAGGATAGAAAACCCGTTTGTAATTTAATGTCATGTGTTATGACTTATGTGTATGCTTATAAAATCTTGATGGGTTGCGTAACTTGCGTTCAACTAACAATATTATACTCCTCATCCCGGTCATTTATTTACCTTTGTTTTTTAAATGACTGGGATGGATCAACCTAAAGTAGGATTTTTTTATAAATTTTTTTTAATCCATTTTAATTAATTTTGATGGGTTGCGTTGAATTAGAAATTAATCCATTTTAATTAGTCAACCTAAGCAGTGAATTTGTTACTAATATTAATGTGATACGGAATTACGGAGTAATAATTTAGCTGGCAGAAGAATAGTTCCAACATGTTTATGTTAATTAGGTAAAATGCCAGAAAAATCATCATCTGGTACTGTAAATGGGTTTATTTCCAATAATAGGACATGTTCAGGAATTCAGAAAGTGCAAGTTGATGTTCTTTTTACTACCTTTGACATGGGAGGGAGTACAAATATTGTGAAATGGACCCCTTTTTTTATTTTATTTTTCATTTTTCATTTTCGTTTTAGTTAATCTTATGGTAACGGACTAACGGTTGAATTTCATCGTGTAAATGAATTTCTCTCGTTTCACACTTTCGCTTGAATGGTATGAAATTATGAATCATAAGATGGATTGTATGTTTTGTCAACAAATGATGTTGACTATTTCCAGAAATTCTGCTTTCAAAAGTCATGTAAAAATGATTTTTTGTAACCATCAGATTTAGTCCAACCCTAGTTTTTACACTAAAGTATTCATGGGCTCAAACTCGAGATCTTTGGTTAAGCTAGATCAAGTGCTCATGGATTGTTAAAGAGGAGCATTACCGCCTATTTTTGAAAAACATGCTTCTGCTGATATGGGAGCAAAATTTTACACTCCATGCTTCTGGGTATAGGCCCAGGACTCCAGGAGAGCAATGAAATTCTTGCTGTCAATGGAGTGTAAAAATTACGTCCAATTTAAGCTCGTTATACAAAACCAACCTTGACAGTTGACCGAATGTTACTCCAAATTTGGCTGAAAGACTTGGCATGGGTTGAAGTGTCAAATTTGAGCTCTGTTTGATATGGTTGTTGTATCTAGGAAGGCTTGCAGTTTTGACTGGTTTGTATGTCGTTGAAGTCTTTTAACTCTGATACACATTTCTCTTGTAGATTCATGGTTCCAAGTTGGTTTTGTACTCACCACGGGAATCAACAGTGCATATGTACTCGGATATTCAGGGACGATCATGGTTCCTCTTGGATGGATAGGAGGTGTGGTTGGTCTAATTGCTGCAACTGCAATCTCGCTATATGCAAATGCACTTGTTGCTAACCTTCATGAATTTGGAGGGCGGAGACATATAAGATACAGAGATCTTGCAGGATTCATTTACGGTAATATGAAGCAAATAAACATTGTAAACTTGTAAAGCCATCAAAAGAATTGTTTTTGGTTAAGTTTTCAAGTTAGTTGTATCTACTATCTAATGGTTTTGCGAAAAAAATATTTATCAGGTCGGAGAGCTTATTCACTAACATGGGCACTGCAATATGTAAATTTATTTATGATCAACACTGGATTCATCATCCTGGCTGGCTCTGCATTAAAGGTATTTTGAAATCTTTAATCAACTGCTCAAATAATTTCTTTTTTCCCTACTGCTTTTCGTTGCAGAATTTCTGAAAATATTCCAAGTAAAACGGTAAACTGTGTGTTCTTTAAGTGCTCCATTGACACTCTAGTTGAAATTAGAAATACAACCTTATGAATATCACTATTAATCCTGGGAAAGGAAGGGAGATAGGTTTGAACTTATGTCCTTGAGCTGATAAGTTTGCCTTGCAAACCAACAAAAAAAACTTATTATTGACTATCTTCTCAGATATTAGCGGGGCCAACCGGATAATATCACTCAAAGCATTCCTGGACTTAAAATGAGCTGAACCGAATGCTAACATTTCCGTAATCACCCAAACCAAATGAGTAGTTTGTCAAGTGTAGGGCTAGTCTCCTACCCGCCCGTCTTGAATTCCGCCTGTGTTTGTTATCTCTTAATCAACTCGTGCAATTTTCTTTTGTAGGCAGCCTATGTTCTGTACAGGGATGATGATGCACTGAAGCTTCCGTATTGTATAATCATTGCCGGGGTTGTATGTGGAATGTTTGCAATAGGGATTCCTCATTTATCAGCTCTAAGGATTTGGCTTGGAGTTTCGACGCTTCTCAGCCTGATATACATTGTCATAGCTATTGTTCTTTCAGTTCGTGATGGTATGTATGCTCACCTTTGTTTGCCATCTTTGTACTAGTTGAACTTTACGACTTCTGAGCTTTTTTCAACTGCTTATCTAATATGGAGAATTGGAGATTTCTTCAACTTTGTTCCCAAGGATTGGATAGAGTTCTTCACAGTGCTTACGCAATACGCATAAACTCTCCCTTGCCGATAGAAGGGAACATGTTTATATCTGATGATCTTGTTTCCTTTTCTCTCTTTACAACAATTTGTGTGTCACTTAAAACTGACGCCGACTCTTTCCTGGATAACCTAGATCACATATGTTCTGGTTTGTTAAACTTTTTTGGGTGTAATCACCCGGTTTAGTCCAATTTCAAGCCGGGTAGGAACACAAGGGCGTTAGAGCTCTCGATCTTGAGTTTTAACATGACTTCATTCCCAATGTCTCAAACCTGAGACCTTTAGTTAATCACTTAATGCAAAGTAACTCTTCTTCAATTGATCCAAGTGCTCAGGGGTTTGTGCTAGTACTATGTAACTTCAGGGGTATAGGGTATGCTGAAATACAACATACTCACAAATAACTTGCGTGCTAACAAAGAACTTGTTTTTTTCTGGCATTTTTCTATGACTGTTTGGCTGGAAGTAACTGATCGTAAACACAATTTTATAGGAGTTGAAACCCCTCCAAGAGATTATGGCATACCAGGTGACAAAGTGAGCAAAATATTTACAACTATTGGAGCAGCTGCCAATTTGGTTTTTGCTTTTAATACAGGAATGCTTCCTGAGATTCAGGTATACATTTGAAATCCTTTTTTCTTATTTCTCTACGGACCTGTTCTTTTGGACTAAATTTCACTTTAGATTTATGAAGGGTGGTTGCCTATACATGCTGTACACTGTACAGCTATTTCTGTTCTATTATAGTTCTTGGTTAAACATGGGTCTCGTCTGTGTTCTGCAATTCACCAGTTACCAGTGCATCCCTGAATTAATTCCACCCCCAATCGCCTCGAGATTATTATAAATTTTGGTGTAAAGGGTGCTAAAGGACAAATTTAATGCTGACAGGTTTAGAACCGGTCCATGGGTATTCCTACTTAGTGACTTTACCAGATGATGTAATTGACATTTGCATGTATTTGTAAACATGTTACAGTTTTAATCAAACATCTTTCGTAAAAAAGGGCCAATATTGTCGCGCATTCTATTCATGGCTTCATGCCCTGCTTCAGAATTGGATTGTTTTTGTCTTCGAGCTATTTTGTTTCTAATTATGCTCTCAGAACTCAAACGCTTCGACACTGGTTTTTGTACAGGCTACAGTGAGGAAGCCTGTGGTACAGAACATGATGAAAGCCCTGTATTTTCAGTTCACGGTTGGAGTTGCACCGATGTATGCTGTCACTTTCATTGGTTACTGGGCTTATGGATCTTCAACATCAACCTATTTGCTGAGCAGTGTCCGAGGACCCGTCTGGGTTAAGACGTTGGCCAATGTTTCCGCATTCCTACAAACAGTTATTTCTTTGCACGTAAATTTCTTCATCCTTTTCTACCTAGTCTCTTTTCCATTTACTCGAACAAGAAAATGAGCTAATGTACCCTGCCCATAATCACTGTCCCCGAACTAACCCTGAAATGACTCGTTAACTTCGCACAACAAATGACCTAAACACTTCACGACCCCACCTGGACCCGACTAGAATGACCCATTTGCTAAGTCTACTCATAAGGTCCATCTTATTTACGGTTCTTTTTGGTGTTCTTCCAGATATTTGCGAGTCCCATGTATGAATACTTAGACACAAGGTTCGGCATCACAGGAAGTGCACTGGCCCCTCGTAACTTAGGCTTTCGTGTAATGGTAAGGGGAGGATACTTGACATTCAACACATTTGTGGCAGCTCTATTACCTTTCCTCGGGGATTTCATGAGCTTGACAGGTGCGATAAGTACATTCCCGCTCACCTTCATCCTGGCAAACCACATGTACCTGAGGGCCAAGAGGAACAAGTTGAGTTCCGGTCAGAAACTATGGCACTGGCTTAATGTCTGTTTCTTCGGTCTCATGTCTTTTGCTGCAGCTGTCGCTGCTCTTAGACTCATTTCCGTGGACTCGAAAACCTACCATTTGTTTGCTGATTTATAGGCAAGTTAGGTTAGAGTGCCACTGTTTCTAATTATATTCTGTTGTACATCTTATTGTGATTGTTATTAATTATTCTGCCTTTGAACTAGAAGGTGAAGGAAAAGAAAGCACAGAAGCTTTCTCCGAAATTATGCATCTCTTTCACAATAGCAACGGGTCTTTTTTTTTTTTTTTTTTTTTTTTTTTTTTCCGTTTCACAATAGCAACGGGGACTTGCATTTGCATGGTTACAAAAGCAAGTAAATCGAGGAAATGTGTTTTTAGAATAACTGTTATCGGAAACAAATAGTCTCCCTGTGTGATTTTGTGATTTTCAGTGAGGCTCCATTCTGCCAAGGTTGGTTCTTTATATTGTGCAGTCGAAATGGGCGGTAAAGCGATACTGTAAAACACAAGACAGGGAGAACGAAATACTATACTGACTCGTAAGCGCGAGCCACAGTTATTCCAGCTACACCAGAAAAGAACAACTCGCGAACAGCAAGTTCGCGTAAGGTCTGAGACGGTGGCAGCGTTGCGAGCGAAAGCAGTTTAGTCCTACACAATGTTGGCGATTTAAGTGAATCACCGGTTTCATTTAAGTGTAGTCGGGATTTGGTCAAGGTCAAGTAGACATTCAGATAAGTATGATAATGCCAATAGGTGTGCCTCTTGGGAAAATACCTAATTTTCTTAGACTTGTATAAATACACAACTATGCATGAGAAAAGATTATATAAGAAAAAATCAGAATTTCCGAGAAAAAAAACAAACAAATTACAAAACTTCATTTGTATTCTATTTGTCTAGAATGAGAGGGAATCGATAGTCTTATCCCGAGGCAAATGTAAGGATCGAAATACTCTTTAAGGAAGACGATTTGTGATTCTGTCGTTATCCAAGTTTATCATCTGGCATTGGCGGTCGACAAAGTGTTTTGATAAGTAACCGGTTGTTTTGATGCACGTGCCATTTGATTTTGCAGCAAATCTCTCTTATGACGGACATATCCGCAGTTGGCGAAGCCAGGATTTCTCGTTTGGGGGGAGGGGGGGGGGCTAAAAATTCGAGGGCGAACGTGAAATTTCATAAGATAAATTTGAATTTTTTCCGAAAATTCACCGGGGGCGACCGCCCCTGCTAGCCCCCATCGCTCCACCACTATTATCCGTCATAAGCTTGCGACGGGTCAAGTAATAACCATGTGTTTAGATAAGACAAAACAGATTGCTACTTCCTAGACATTCTACTTTTGTCTTATCTACTCCACATGGGTAATATTTGACGCGTCGTAAGCTTGCAACGAATATGCCCGTTAGAAATGAGAATTTGTGTTGATTTTGGTGTACGTAAAGTATGTTTGCTTTTATTACGTGATGATGATTTGGCGTTCATCACATAGTATAATTATCCCGAGTGGCAGTGGAATTTGTTTTATGCTTGACTACATTACTTTTTGTTTTAAAAACATGGGTAATCATGAGAATACATTTGTTTAACACAATGATTTTGTTATTTTGTGAGCATTACATGTTATGCCCGTTTATTAATACTATCATTATGTGGGTTATATTGAATGGTGTTGATATTAATTTATATGAATCACATTGTTAGAGTAACCGATGATATCATTCGGATAAGGCCATTATAAAATATTTGAATTGCACGAATTTGGATGGAAGTGACATGGTATTATTTGTTAAGTTTTACCTTGAATATTGCTGTAAAATGGTGTTTTGATTAATGGATGTATTTGATCGATAATTTAATAGCATGGTTCTTGTGATAATTGTTATGTAATGATTGATTGACAAGTTTATATTTATATGTTTGTGTTCGACTTGTACTAACATTAATTAAAGTTCGAGTATATTTTTGAATTCGTTTTGTAATTATAATCGTTTTTAAGAGAGATATTCTGTTAAGAAAGCATCAAACAAAATAAAGATGAATTAGAATGAAGTTGCCCAAAAGTAAAAAAATTAAGACATTGTGATTACAAGGTAATCCCACATGACCTCCATAATAAGGAACACATGAATCTTTTAACTTCTTTCGGAACTCCTTCATTAGCTCCATCCCTACTAGTCCTAGAGTACTACTTTAGTACACATTGCATGATGATTCAATAGTTGGTGTAGTTCATAATTTCATACTTCCTCCATTCAACTCCACTCTACCTATTTCTATTTTTTACACTATTCACAAATGCAAATTCAATCTCGATTTTCTCTCAATACATAAGTGAAAATATATTCATGTGGGATCTTGTTTGATTCGTCTTTACGAGTACATTAAAAATATCTAACTTTTATAATTTTTGCAAATACGTATCTAACGACATTTACCGCGTAAAATACGCGTTGGCGAACGTGAAAAAGCAAAGTGGTAGAGTGGAGTTGAATGGAGGAAGTATGATATGGAAACAATGATTTTGCAAACCTAGCCAATAAAGGTATTACATCCCTCCATCTATGTCGATTTTAATTTAACTTAATTTCTTGATTGATTTTTGACTTATAAAAGTTGTTTTGTTTTCTAAGGACACGTGTTGTGGGATAAACCAGCTTATCATATTTGACGTGTGAGTTGTGTTGTTCTTAATCAATTAGATCCAGTGTTGTTAATAAGTTGAAGTAGACGCTCTAAATACATGAATGACAATCTATATATGCAACTTAATTGTGTAGCTCTAAATATTAACTACTTCTTTCCTCCTAATCATTTGTTTATCTTTAATTAAAATATTTTTAGGTTTGTTCTTTCTAGCTTAATTTCAGTCCAATTCAGTTCAGTTCAGTTCAGCTCAGTTCAGTTCAGTTCAGGTCAGCTCAGTTCAGTTCAGCTCCATTCAGTTCAGTTCAGTTCAGTTCAACTCAGCTCAATTCAGTTCAGCTCTATCAAGTTTATCTCATTTCAGCTTTAGTCATCTTAAATTTAATAGTTATTATTAATTTTCTTATCAATAATACTATTTTTTTTAATATTATTATTCTTTATTCTTTATTATTATAATAATTATAATTAATAATATAACTAATAACAATGTTATTATTGGTATTATTATTAAAATTAATAACATTATTATTAATATTATTGATGGCGCACGCCAAATCAACTTGACCCACTAGCCAATGCGGGCCATACAAGAAACACACTTGCCAACGTGGTTACCTGATTTGCTTGGTACCCAACGAATCACAAATCGTTAAAAACGAATTTTATCAAGTTGCTTACTGAAAATACATATAACACACTTCTATAAGAGCGAATCGTGAATCGCTAAGGACGTATTCATAGCGAATTTGATAGCCATGCGTGCCAAGTCATTATTTGAGGTACACATAGAATCATATAAATACCTCATTATTCACCAATCAATGGTTAGATATTTCTCACCAACAACTTCCTATCTCCAGAAATAAGACTACTCGAGCTACTATGAGAGGATGCCGAGACCTTAGCTTCAAACAAGGTCCCGACTATCCACCAATACCGTAAGGCATAAGAGAAGAACCCCTCGGGAAACCCCCGAGGTCTTGTTTGTTACGCGTGCAAGATCCATCCGAAGAGAGCAAGCATTGCCTCGAGGTGTCTTTATCCGAGAGGCCGTGCATTGATTTGACCCGGATTCGAGCAACGCTTACTAGATTGTTTTTATTCGAATCAATTATTTTTACTAATATCATTATTAATATTAACATTATTATTTATTATTGTTATTAAGAATATTATTAGTAAAAGATTACTATTTTTTCATTATTATAATAAATGATTATTCATACATAATATTATAATTTTTTCTTATAAATATTAATGTTATTATTAGAGTTATACTATGAATATTATTATTATTATTTTTATTTTTATTATACTTGATAATAACAATAATATTAAATATTACTATTATTATTATGATTATTTTGATTCGATTCACTCAATTGAGTTTTTATTGATTCGATTGATTCGGCTCCATTGATTCAATTGATTCAAGTACATTTCATTTCAAACTCAACTCCATTCGATTCGATTCAATTGACTTTTTTTTAGGAAAGACACATGGCCTTAGTACCGTAAATTCGAGCTAATTGATCATAGATGTATGTTGGCAGAATATTACTTATATGGCCAGAATATTATTTATATATACCGTAACCGGAATAATATCAGTATTAAAATAACTTATATTATATTCTGATATTAGTTGATATGATTTAGATTTTCAGAGTAGTATAAGTATTGTACTATTGTCGTCATTCAAAAACACGAACGAACTATTATCAATAACACGATTCCCTTTATGAATTCCTCCCACTCTAATTCTACAAACGAGTACGAACACTCTAATTCTAATAATATACTCCCTCCAATCCTCTATTTTCTTCCTCTTCTTTGTTTGCACAAGGATTAAGGAGGGAGTATAATATTGTATAAAGTACTTCTTGTGGGCCTTTGTGAGTGGAGAAAGGGTAGTATAATTAGGAGTTGTAAAGCAAATCAATAAAGGTGATTAAGCATAATTGTTCCCTCCAAAAATTTGTACACCATTAATAATAGTCAAACTTTGGACTTCCCTCCAAAATTCAGTTCACTGACTTCCGTCCAAAATACAGCAGCGTTAACATTATTTTTACAGACCCGGGTTATTGAATAACCATTAAACATAGAGACATGCCTCTATTTAAAATAAAAATACATTCGATAATTAATTAAAGTACGTAATTAAGTCTAAAATTACAGATTTTAAGCAGTTACTTGTACATTAAAGAAGGAAATTTGAAGATTAGTGTGGATAAGAGGACTTCAGAATTTTGGTTGGGCACCTCCTTTATTTTCAGCCAAGTTGGTGTCCTTCAACTAAACCAAAGTGTCAAAGTCAAGTTACATCAATGCAAATGGAGCCAAATTTTCAGACATTTCATTTTGGAGCCAAATTTTCACACATTTCATTTTGGAGCCAAAATAATTTCAAACATTGTGCAAAGTTCATTGTTGTATAAATGCAAAGTTCATTTACTAACATAGAGACAAACAAACACTTTCTTACCTTTTCCAAAACAAAAAATAAATTTCATAAATGAAGACAAAAAATCTAAACAACAATGAAAGATCAAGAATAACTCAGCTTTTATTAGAACAAAGTAATGAAGGAAAACCCAAGTATGGTGCAATGTCAGCTGTGGCTAAACAATTTGGGGTATGTAGGAAGACCATAACCGACATTTGGAATACAGCAAAGAAGCAACACACATCAGGGCAAGCTATTAATGTGAAGAGCAAACTGAAAGGAAGATCAATGGTAACAAGGCACAAGTTTGACAATGATAAGCTAGAGAGTATTGACTTGGCTAAGAGGACAACACAACAAGAACTTTCTGAAGGTTTGGGTGTAAGTCAATCAACTGTTTGTAGATGGGTGGCAGCAGATCTCATAGACTCACATACTAATGCAGTCAAGCCAGGTTTGACAGAAAACAATAAACTTGCTAGATTAATGTATTGTCTTTCACATTTACAATATGATAAAAACACCAAACGCTTTGTTTTTAAAGATCAAAGTAATGTCATTCATATGGATGAAAAATGGTTTTTTATTACCAAACCTAGTCAAAGATTTTATGTAGGGAAAAAAGAAAAAAGACCACATAGAACTGTCCAATCAAAAAGATTCATTCAAAAAGTTATGTTCATGTGTCTTTGTTTTAGACCCAAATATGGTCCCAACAAAGAAGTAATTTCTGATGGAAAGATGGGTATATGGCCATTTGTGATGGAAGTGCCAGCCAAAAGAAAATCAAAAAATAGATGTGTGGGAACTATAGAAACAAAGAGCATAGACTCAATCACAAAGGCAGTTACAAGAGATATGTTAATCAACAAAGTGTTGCCATCAATAAAAGCAAACTGGCCATCAAATTACAAAGAAACACATTACGATACAACAAGATAATGCTAGACCCCATATAACCAATAAGGATGCAGATTTTGGAAGGGTCAACAGAAGATGGGTGGAAGATTGAATTAACTCATCAACCACCAAATTCACCAGATTTAAATGTACTAGACTTGGGGTTTTTTAGAGCCATTCAATCTCTTCAACAAAAGAAAAAGTCCAGAATATTGAAGGACCTTGTTGACAATACCATGAAAGCATATGAAGAATTAGAAGTCATTAAGCTTAACTATGTTTTCATCACTTTGCAGGCATGCATGTTAGACATAATGAAACGTAAAGGTTGTAATGATTATGCTGTGCCTCATATGCACAAGTCAAAACTAGCTGCAGCTGGTTTACTACCTGAGTATCTAAACGCTGACATTGAACTGGTGAAGGAGTGTGTAAGATATGTCCAAAATGTTGGTGATGCTAGTTCTATAAGTGAATTAGTAGAGGCACTTAGTACTATGGATAACAATTCAGAAGTAACAGAGCAAGGTAGTTGCAGTAATAACCAACAACGGTGACAAAGTGAAAATGTTGGTAACATTATCGCAATCGATCTTGTTCTACAACTGATCCCACAGAATTGCAGGAAGATCTTTTTATTGACATGTGTGCAGGTACTTCAAACCAAGAATAAAGAAGAGATGCAGCAGAGAACAACATTTTGGTAACATGTGTGCTGACAGTGTAACTTTTTGAAGCTAAATGAAATGTACAGAAGTAGATGCAGCAGAGATGCAGTAGAGAACAACATTTTGAAAAAGACAGAAGCAAATGATGCAGCAACAAATCAATCCAGAGAACAACATTTTGAAGAAGACAGAATCACATGATGCAACATAAACTCAATCCAGATAACAATATTTTGAACAAGACAATTGTTTTCATTTTGAACTTTGCACAATTGTTTTAAGTTATTTGGAACAACTAGGTGAATGAAATGTAACTCAGCATCATTGCATTTGTAGTAAGACTTCGACTTCTTAGTGTTTAATTGAAGACTCTCAAATAACACAGTCCATGCATAGCCTCATTATTCATCACAATTACTTGTGGTGGCGTAATGCAAGGAGTGTATTGGCAGTGTAATGCCCTCAAACCAGATCATTGGGCATTACTTTTAAGTAAAGGAGAAAAAAAAACCCATTTGCAGGCAACATATTCATCACTAGTCCATAAACAAAAAAAAAAAAATGAATAGAGTAACAGGGTAAAAAAGATAGACCTCCCTATCCTTCTCGTCCTTTATCTGCTCGGACATGCAAGTTTCTGGGACCCATTCATCAAGTTCACCCAACGAATCGGGATAATATCAATCGAATCGGGACAGTCTGAGTATTCAGACCCAACATCACAAGAGTCACGCCTCATCTCTTCATCACCATTATTTCTCTTCACCCCGTCGCCATCTTCAAGTAGCAGGCCAAACATAGGGAAATAGGTTGCAAGTTCAGTCAAAAACCATCGTTCATGCTCTGGTGTTTCACGCCTAGCAACCATCCTCTTCGCCCTTTTCTCGGAATCCACCCTTATAAACTCCGCCATCTCCTCCCTAGCCTTCTCTTCATCAACTCTCTTCTCCCCTTCACCATCACGAACAACATCATCGTAGTTTTCACTACAATCACCCGCAACAACCACACCATCATCATCTCTTTTTCCCCCTTCAGAATCTTCAAGAACACCATCAAAATCAACAATAGAGTTGTTGAACAGACAAGGCCCATCTTCAAGATCTGAGTAATAACAACCCAGATCTGGAGTAAAATTGTGAGAATATTCAAATTTATCGCGATTTAGGAAAAACGACATCGACATGCAAATTGATTGGTAGATTTGAGACAAGGAAAGGTTAGATCAGAGGTGAGTATTGTTTAGAATAGAGAAAAAGGGAGAAGTTTAGAGTAAATGAGAGAGGTTTAGTGAGAGAATGGGGATATGAAAATGGCGGAAGAGAGAGAACATTCTAGGGTTTTCTAGGAGAGACGGGTAAATAAGGCGGGAGGGATTAGGGTTAAGTAAGGGTTAATTGGGTTGGGCTGGAATGTTAATTAGGGTTAGTGTTAATTGGGTGGGTTTAGTTGTTGGGTTAGTATTTGGGTTAGTAGTATAAGTAGTGGCATAAAATGTAAATCTGAAAATATAACAAGGACAATATGGTAATTGTATAGGTGGAAAAAGTTGCCAAATAAGGAAATAGGGAAGAAAACCTGAATAACCGAATAAGGAAATAGGGAAGAAAATGGCGAATTGGAGGGAGTACAAACGAGTACGAACACAAATGGGCTTAAGACGCGTAGTTAGTAGCATCCTCTCAAGATGTATAGTACCCTACCAACGTCAATAAATTGGCCTAGATAAGATGATAGGCCACCAAACAACTTGTTACTTCGTATAATTGAGCTTGATCCATGGCATTCTCAGATCGAATAATGCTATCGAGTAAGACCTTAAACTAGACCTGTCAAAATTCGATCCGACGGTTCAAGCCGCGGGCACTTGTTGTGTGCGAATGGCTGAGGCGGAGGCTATTCTTCTTGGCTTGAAAGAGGCTAGGCGCGTTGGGATGCGGATTGTTATCATCGAAAGCGATTGTCTTAACGTGGTTGCTGCTTTAAAGGAGAGGGAAAAGGGTCGTAGCGATATTTTTCTTATTTACGACTAGATTTTAAGTTTAGTTCCGTTTTTTGATTCTGTTATTTTTAATTATACTCGTAGGGATTGTAATAAGCTAGCTCACTTAGTAGCTCATGCTACGCTATGGACCATAGGTAGGAGATTTTGGTTGGATGTTTTGCCGCTGTCATTTGTGAATGTTGCAGAACATGATTTAATTAATATATGATAAACCGCATTGGTTTATTTCAAAAAAAAAAAAAAAAAAAAATTCGACTTGACCCGAAAACCCGACCCGTTTTTTAGGGTTACAAACCCGGTTTTTTCGACCCGCGACCCGTTTGACCCGAACCCGAAATGACCTGTTATTTTAGGGTCAAGACCCGACCCGAACGGGTCGACCCGTTGGTTCAAGGGAAAATCATGAATTTTATTTAAAATATTAATATTTATATATTATATTTGAAAATATAATTAAAAAATTATTTTTTTATTACTTAAAATTAAAAATTCAACCAAAAAGTCAATTTTATATAACTTTTATATATTTAATAATAAAATAATTATTAAAAAAACTTTATTTTAATAATTATATCAATATAATTATTGTATATGATGAATATGATTAAAATAATAATTTTAAATATATTTTAATTTTTAAAAAAATATTTTTTAAATTAAAAAAATCGTTTAAAAAATACGTTAAAAATTATTTCTTAACCCGTATTCCGACCCTAACCGACCCGTGACCCGTATGACCCGACCCGCATTTGACCCGACCCGTATGATCCGACCCGTATGACCCGACCCGCCCGACCCGTTTAACAGGTCTACCTTAAACACATAAAAGTGTCTAATTCAATATTATTATCATTTTGATTTTTCGAACGTGTGCTAATTAAAAGAAATTGTGTAGACTATTTCACTATAAAGAATACCTTGTTAGCTAGCATATACTCCCTCCCATCCAAACCAAATGGTACATTTGACTTTATTACGCTTACCGAGGCTCGTTTTGCAACGTGAATATCTTTAATTACACACTAGTTTAGATCCCGCGCAATGAATGCGCGGTATTTATAGAGTTTTTATTTTTAGAAAAAAAAATAACTATAAAACTAATCAAAAAAATTGAGTAATGTCATGAAATGTGTATATTTTTAAACAAAATTAATGAAATTGTTTATAAATTTTTTATTAGCATATCTTTTAGGTACGATTTAGCATACAAAGAACGAATTTTTTATCACAGAAATCTTAAAGACAAATTTTAAATAAGGAATGAAATTATATTAAAATAGGAAAGTAAATAAGAGATTTTATCAAATAGGAAATGTGTTTTAGGCGGGAAAACTTAAAATTTTTCCTATTCTTTTAGTATATAGGGGATTATTAAAAATTATAAAAATTTGATATTCTTATAGCATTTATGACGATGAATCAAACAAGATCTCGCATGACTATGTTTTCTCTTATACATTACTAATAATACCAAAAATTCTCTACAATCATGAATAGTACCAAAAAGTCAAATGTAACCTTTGGTTTGGATGGGAGAGAGTATTACGATTAAAATTTTGATACTAAATTGATTTTTGTATAAAGGTGCTTAGAACTCGTTAACGCGCACATATATAGATTAAATGATAGCAATGGCACCATACCGACTCACTTCTCTTATCTAACGACCGACTCTCCATTTTCGTTTTCATTGATGTTGATGGGGCATATTCTGCACCCGCTGACCGAGTCAACATATTGAGCAAGGTCAAAGATATCCAAAGCAAGTCAACACCTTGGACAGTCTAGCCGACTCAGCTACGTCGGCCTGTCACTTGGGTCTCGGCCAGGCAACTAGCCAGCCGGGACACATATCCGCGTACTCATATCCAAGACCCCTCGGTCGGCCTGCCATGGGTCCATCAGCCGAGGGTAGAGCGGTCTTTCCACCTGCTAGCCACTTGGCCACTTGGCCACTACATGACAAAAGGTGAAAGTCTATAAATATTCCTCAACCCTCATTGAGGAAAGGACCAAGAAATATAACCTAAACCACTCAGAATCTGGTATAAACTCCCCTATCTCTCTACAATATACTTTGCCAAGCATCACACAACTTAATCCCTTTAAGTTTACTGACTTGAGCGTCGGAGTGAGTACGCTCGGTGCAAAGCCGAGCCCTCAGTTTGTTCATTGTTTCAGGAGAAGCCGAAAGGAAGAGTTAAGCAAAGTCATCATTCAAGTAGCTCGCGTGGTAAACAACACTGCTCCGTAATTACACCCGGAACAATTGGCGCCGTCTGTGGGGAAAAGATACTAAAAGTTAGTCAAATCCCTTAAAAACACAAAAACAAAACCCACCCAAAAAGCTACGAGGATGTCAAAACAGCCAGAAATGATTGTGGGTGACGAAACCGCATTCTGCCACGGCCAGCCCGGCCATAAGACCGACGACTGTCGGCATCTGAAGAATCCCGCCGAGAAGCCGATCCAAAAGGGAGCTCTCAGCAAGTACGTAGTTGGGGCCCCGGGAACGAGCTTCTACGGGGAAAAGAAGAAATCAGTATCCCAGAGGATGGGAGTGATCCAGGTGGTTATCGGAGGAAACGAGAACGGTGGGTCAGCTAATGGGCACAAACGGCACTTAAACGAGCTTTATCAAGCCATCAACTTTGTGCCCACCACAGCGGCCCCCGCTTCCAACGTCCCCGACCTAACCATCGGCAAGAAAGACTACGAAGGAATCGTAGCCCCACACAGCGATCCGCTGGTGGTCCACCTGGACATAGCCAACCAGTTGGTCAAAAGGTGCCTAATTGATACAGGCGCCTACACGAACATCATGTTCAGGGAATGCTTCCTTAATCTCGGTCTGAAGATTGAGGACCTGAGCCTCTGCACCAACCCGCTGTACAGTTTCAGCGGGGCCGGCCTGGTCCCCCTAGGATCGATCAAGCTGCCGGTGATGTTCGGCCAAGCCGATGCGGCTAAAAATGTCTGGTCCGAGTTTGTGGTCATTGACGGTTCGTCCGCCTACAATGTTATGATAGGCCGGATTACTTTGAGCGAGGCAGATGCTGTAATGTCCATCCGGGCCCTGACATTGATGTATGTCTCGGATCGGGGGGAGGCACAAAAGCTCGTCTCAAAGGACGAGAGAGACGAAAATGTCAATGTCCAAATATCTGCCAGAGGGTGCAACATGCAATCCTTCAAAGTGGCGAAGAAATCGGAAAAGGGGAAGAGCCCATCCTTACGACATGAGGGAGATCCAATGAGCACCAACAGCGTCAGCATGGTCTAGGGGGCCGAGACCGAGCAAGTGGAAATTGACCTAGGACGCACCGTAACTATCGGTGTTGGCCTGGAGCCAAAATTCAGAGCCGATCTCCTTGACCTGCTGAGGAAGAACAAAGACGTCTTCGCGTATTCAGCCGCCAAGATGCCAGGCGTGAGCCGAGAGGTCATCGTTCACAAGCTGAACGTGCTCTCCAACGCTCGCCCGGTCAAGCAGAAGATGAGGAACTCCTCGGCCGAGAAAGATGAGGCCATCAAGGCCGAGGTAGACAAGTTGTTAGAGGCAGGCTTTATCACGCCTTGTACTTACCCTGAATGGCTAGCTAATGTCGTGATGGTGAGGAAGTCATCGGGGGCGTGGAGGATGTGTGTCGATTTTACAAATCTTAACAAAGCATGCCCCAAAGATTGCTATCCCTTGCCTCGAATAGATAGCTTAATAGACGCAACAAAGAGCTACACGATCCGAGCACGCTCGACGCCTTCTCAGGGTACCATCAGGTATTCATGGCCGAAGAAGACATGCCTAAATGCGCATTCATCACCATACACGGCACATACATGTATAAAATGATGCCGTTCGGTTTGAAAAACGCCGGCGCAACTTACACTAGGCTGGTGGACAAAATGTTCCAGGATAAAAAAGGGCGAAACATCGAGGCTTACGTCGACGATGCTATTGTAAAAAGCAAGTCTGACAGTGAGCACTTGGCCGACTTGACCGAAACATTTTGTTCACTAAGGAAATACAAGATGAAACTTAACCCGATGAAGTGCAACTTCGGTGTCCGGGCAGGTATGTTCCTCGGCGTACTTGTCAGCGCCAGGGGAATTGATGCCAATCCAGAAAAAGTCCAAGCAATACTGGACCTGCCGGAGCCGAGAAACCGAAAAGAGGTTATGATGTTGACCGGGAGGATGGCGGCCCTAGCCCGCTTCATCTCCCGGTCAGCCGACAAGAGCACCCCATTCTTCAAAGTGTTGAAGGGGAATAAAGACTTGGTGGGGGAGGAACAGAGCACGACTTTCGTGCAATCGAAAGCTCATCTTCAAACTCTCCCAACCCTGTCTAGACCGATGCTGGTGGAGACGCTATATCTGTACATAGCCGTTACCTCGGCCACAGTCAGCGCCGTAATAGTCAGAGAAGAGGAGAAGCAGCAACACCCAATCTACTTTGTCAGCCATACACTGCTGGTCGCCGAAAGCAATTATCCATTGATCGAAAAAGCAGCCTTCGCTGTCATCGTTGCCGCAAGGAAACTAAAACCTTACTTCGACGCACATCCCGTGACGGTCCTAACCGACCAACCATTGGAGAAAGCTTTGGAAAAATTCGAAAAATCCGGCAGGCTCATCAAATGGGCAGTGGAGCTATCCGGCTTCGGCATTCAGTACAAGCCGAGGCCCTCGATAAAAGGGCAGGCACTTGCAGACTTCCTGGCCGAGTGCACATATAAAGAAGAACCGAATCTCGGAGTATGGGAAGTATTCACCGACGGATCCTCCACGACGAACAGCTCAGGAGCCGGCGTCCTAATCATCAGCCCAAACGGAGACGAATTTGAGTATGCCTTGAAATTTACCATCCCGGCCTCAAACAACGAATCCGAGTATGAGGCGGTGATAACAGGAGTCGAGCTGGATAGAGCTGCCGGAGCAGAACATATTGTGTTGAAGACAGACTCTCTGTTGGTAACTAACCAAACCAGAGGAGAGTATGAGGCTCGAGACGACGGAATGGTAAGATACCTGGAAAGGGTGAAAGCAGACACAGCAAAATTGAAGTTCTTCAAAATTGGTGCATCCCTGTGTCCGAGAACAACCGAGCCGACGCTCTCTCAAAACTTGCTAGTTCAACCATCAAGAATATCAGCCGAACCGTGCTAGTGGATATCAGGACTGCTAAAAGCATTACTGACACACTCTGCATGGTGGACAACATCGAGGCCGAGACGACGTGGATGACTCCGATAATGAAATACAAACTCACAAATGAGTTGCCGGATAACCGCAGTCTGTCTCAGAAGATAAGAAGGATCGCCGCCAGGTACTTGATGTTTGAAGGAGAATTATACAGGAGGTCTGTAATAAGACCACTATTGAAATGTGTCGGTCTAGCCGACCCGGAGCTAATACTGACAGAAATACACGAAGGCATCTGCGGACACCACATGGGGGCAAGAACGTTAGCCCACAAAGCTCTCCGAGCCGGCTACTTCTGGCCTACCATGCTGGAGGATTCCAGAACTATGACCAAGCGGTGTAAAAACTGTCAAATGCATTCTCCGGTGATACATGCTCCTTCCCGAGACCTGCAGCCGGTACTTAATCCCCTTCCTTTTGCACAGTGGGGGATGGATCTACTAGGGCCATTCCCAACGGCCTCCGGAGGAAGAAAGTTCCTGATCGTCGCCATTGACTACTTCACCAAATGGATTGAAGTTGTAGCGGTACCTGCGAAGACGACGGCGGCCGTAAGGAAGGTAATCTGGGAAAATGTCATAACTCGTTTTGGGTTACCCCAAGTCATGGTATTTGACCACGGCCGAGAGTTCTGGAGTGACGTAATAATGAGCTGGTTGGAAGACCTTGGTATCAAATTTGCATACTCCTCCGTCTGCCACCCACAGAGCAACGGACAGGCGGAGGCAGCCAATAAAACAATCCTCAACGGTCTGAAGAAGAAAGTTGAAGACCTAAAGGGAAGATGGGCGGATGAACTACCCGGCATCCTGTGGTCCCTAAGAACCACGGAGAAAGAAGCAACGGGGTACAGTCCTTTCCACTTAGTCTACGGGTCTGAAGCAGTCCTGCCAATTGAAGCAACGGTGCCGACATACAGAACGCGAACCTTTGACCCAGCCGAAAATGAGGAAGGCTTAAGAGCCTCCCTAGACCTGGTCGAAGAAAGCCGAGATACGGCACGCCTCAACTGGCAAAGATACCAAAACCGGATGAGAAGAGCCTACAACCGAAGAGTCCACAAAAGGGACTTAAAAGTAGGGGATCTAGTCCTAAGAAAGTCGGCCGCCACCAACAAAGGAAATATTCATGGTAAATTTACGGCCAACTGGGAGGGTCCCTACAAAGTGGTTGAAGAGATGAGGCCGGGTACATACCGGCTGACAGACATGGAGGGTGTGCCTCTGATGAGCCATTGGAACACCGACAATCTAAGGAAATATTTCATATAGCGGCGGAGGTGTCCAAAACCATTGTGGACACCCCAACGCATGATTGTTCCTTATAAAAAGTGATCCAAGTTTTCCCCTCCATAGTCAGGCAATAGTAGACGCCGCAAACTAAGCCGGGCAGTCACTACAGACATGTTCACAACGGTAGTTGAGATAGCAAATCTGACCGCCTCGGCTAAGACCGTGCGCGTAAGAGGAAGCGACCAACATGCCAACATGCACAAAACCGCGCAGTCCATCCTTATTAGGAAACACGACTTACCAACAGCAAGTTGTTACTCGCCACAACGACCAGCTTGCTTAGGAACGTATAAGCACTGTTGAGACGCAAATCGGACGCCTCGGCAAGACCGAGAGTGAAAGAGGAAGCGGTCAAACACGTCTACAGATACGAAAACCTCGGTCGTTAACCCGAAGAATGACGGGGACACAACGGCTGATACGTAACATGTTCACAACGGTGGTTGGGATATCAAATCTGACCGCCTCGGCTAAGACCGTGCGCGTAAGAGGAAGCGACCAACATGCCAACATGTTTAAAAATAAAAAACGTTGAGTACAGTTGAGATACGCATTCTAGCCGCCTCGGCCAAAGCCGAGGGTAAAAGCAAAAAGAAAAAGAGCGCTCAACTATTAACGTACGAAGAAAACTCAGACAAAAATGAGAAAAAGACTTCGGCCAAGCCAGAGGCAAAGTAAAAACGTTGAGTACAGTTGAGATACTCAGATAAAATAAGATAAAGACCTCGGCTAAACCGGAGGCAAAAGAAACAAACTCTTATTAAAATTTTTACAGGTAGTACAAGAAAGAAGACGACGGCCGTCCCCATAAGGGGTAGCCCAAACTCAACCTACCAAAGTTTTACAAAAAAGAAGGGTACAGCAAAAGGTTACAGACATAAGACTTTTAAAGCGCCAAAAGATGGCAGGGAGGAAAGGCTCAATAGTTGGCCCCCGAACAGCTGAGGCTATCCGAGATGCCAGGTGAGTCTGGTGACGACCGCCCGTCTCCCTATGCTTTTTGCTGCTCGCCGCCAGCAACAGCAGCCTTGTCTTTAGTTGCCGGCTCAGAAGAAGACTTGGCAGCTTCACGTGCCTTTGCCCTAGCAGCCTCCTCTCTGGCCTCCCTCACCTTTGCAGCATGAGCCGCCTTGGCCTCGGCCACCTGAGCTGCCTTCTCCGCCTCTGCCTTCTCCGTAGCCGCTTTCTCCGCGGCATCGGCCATCTCATCCAGAAGCCGGTCAAAATCTGGCCATGGGAAGGAGCCTTCAGGAACGAGCTTCTTGATTGCCTCCCTGGTAGCCTCTTCAGCTTGGTCCCGGTACTGGGCACACATTTTAGGGATGACCTTAACTTGGAGCATCTCAATGTCCTGCTCCCTCTGGGCAAGGATAGCCTTTGTGCCGTTGTGCGCCTTTACCTCAGTTGAATGCAAAGACTTCCATTCTTCCCTCTTAAAAACCGCAGCGTCAAAAGCACCCTGAAGTTTGGCTTTCTCCTCCAGCAGCTTAGCAGCAACAGCCTCGGCCTTGGCCCTCTCAGCCAAGAGCGCCTTCTCGGCATCTCCCCTAAGCCTCTGCTCATTGAGAAGATCCAACTTCACCTTCACGACCACCTTCTTGGTGGCAGTAAGCTCAAGAACGGATTGAGCCACAACCTTCTCCTGCTCTATAATATGAGCACCGGTCAGCTCGTTCCACTTCGCCAGCCTCTTGATCAACCTCGTACCTTCCGCTACAAGCTGGGAGGGGGAAGCCTTCTGGGATGAAGAGTCAATGGTGACGTTTTGGTCACCAGCCTGCACAGGGTTCTTCTCCACTTGCTGCTCAATAAGAGCGACGACCGACAACGATTGATCTGCACAAAAACCAGACAAAGCATCCATGTCAACATTCATTAAACCTGCCAGAGAGTTTATCATCGGGAATGCCTAAAGAACCCCCTAAATCCGAGCAGTGGGTTAGATCCGTACCAGTCTGGACCTTCTTGGATAGAGGGCCGGCCGAGTCCTTCTTCCCCCTGCCTCGGTGACGGCGGTAGCAGGCATCGGTTCTTTTCTCTTCCTCGAAAGAGGAGGACCCTCCGCAACGGTGGTCTCCTCGTCCTCAATGTCGATGACCACCGGCTATTTTTGGACCACAGGGACGGAAGACTGAGCCAGAGTAGACGCCGCCGTGGACGCTGTCTTTGCTTTGCGCTTCGGTACGTTACCAACTACCCGCGCTTGAGCCACCGTTACGTCCAGTGTCCTCAACTTCTCCTCCATTAAGTCGTTGGGAGCCGGTCTACGGTCACGCGTGTCAGCTTTAGGACGCCGCTGAACAACGTTCCCGTCCTTGTCAAGACCCAACTTCTTCAGGATCTCCTCCGACAGATTCGGGCCAAACCAGTCTGTACAAGAAACAAGGCAAAAGTTAAAGGAAAGAAGATAAGCCAAAGACTCGAAAAACAGAAGCATAACAAGCAAAGGTGGGCCTCACACCGACCCCACTCACCCTGGTTGAGGGCCGGTATGAGGCCGACGCGGCAAAGCGGCTCGTCCTGAAGAATGATCTGCGTCGGGGGCATCCATTCCTTCGGCGTGCCGTCCTTCTCAGCCACAAACAGCCCCATTGCCCGCCTTTCGTCCTCCTTAAGATGGACCTTCTCGGCGTCCATCTTAATGTGTTTCCAGGAGACATACTTCTCACGCTCCCCCCTGTTCTCGCACCGCAAGTGAACGCGGCTCTGGAATGTCCGGGGCAGAGGGTAATCCTCCGGCACCTCGACGTACACCCATTGCCCCTTCCAGCCCTTGCAAGAAGTCAGCTTGGAAACGGTAATAAAACCCGGCTCCGTCTGCACACTATACCACCCCGTGCCACCTTGGGGTGAACTGTCGCAGATGATGAAGCCGGCGGAATAGGTTGACCGTGGGAACCTCCCCTCTAAACAAACAAACCCATACAAAGCTCACAATCGTCCTGATGACCAACGGATGCAGTTGGGCCACGACAACGTTCATAGCTTTAATAATGGCAGCGACATGTACATTCAGAGGAAACCGGAGCCCATACTCCAGGTGTCTGATATACACACCGATATGGCCCTCGGGAGGGCAACAGACCGACTGACCCTCCTGAGGGACAACTATTCCATACCCCCCGCCGAAGAAGTAATGATTTTCAAAAAGGTCGGGCCCAGAAGAAGCGGCAAACTTATCCGTCCAAACGCGATCAGAACTGATCGAGCAGGCCTCGCCGTGATGCGAGGGATGGGGCCTCTCACCATCAGAATCAGTCACCTCATCATCCTCATCCTCCCATTCCTCCAAAACGTTTGAATCAACCTCAGGAGAAGGAGACCTAGGATCCCCGGACCTTAGCGGGACGGCGGCTAGTATCTCCTCTTCGTCAAGACGCGACGGGGAACCCCCCGGCGCACGGTTACTAGGCCCGGCATCAACATAAGACATGTTCACAACAAAGAAATTAACAAATAAAAGTAGAAGAACTTGTTTGTTTACCTTGAAGAAAAGCACTAGCCGAAGTAACGACTCTGAAGATTAGAAGAGAAAGAAGCCCTTGAAAGTTTAGAGAGAAGAAAATTTTAGAGAAAATGAAATTGGTGGCCAAATTCAGGGGCTAACTGCCCTATTTATAGAGGAAAGCCCATGAAGAAGGACCAATCAGGGCACAACCCATGAAACGTCACCAATCGGCGACGAACGACACGTGTCAGACATGCAACCACGGAATGTCAATCGTTGCAACAGTTGAACGTCAATCAACGCAACAGTGACCAAGCGTCTTCAACACGCCCCTTCATATCTCTTTGCTTATTCATCAACCAAGCTAGGTAGCGCCGGCCGGGGGCAATCAAAAACTACCGGCACTCTCACCCCTGATCTCGGCCAGCGTCACTTTCTTTTCCACATCGGATGCCCTTTACACATCCATGTGGAGGGGGGATATGGTACGACCATAACATGACCAAGCCGAGGTAGAAGAAGCCGGGGCATAAAAATTTTTAACTTGCGCAGAATATACGCTCAACACACATCGGAGCCCATACCACGACATAGACTACGCTGGGGGCAAATTGATGGGGCATATTCTGCACCCGCTGACCGAGTCAACATATTGAGCAAGGTCAAAGATATCCAAAGCAAGTCAACACCTTGGACAATCTAGCCGACTCAGCTACGTCGGCCTGTCACTTGGGTCTCGGCCAGGCAACTAGCCAGCCGGGACACATATCCGCGTACTCATATCCAAGACCCCTCGGTCGGCCTGCCATGGGTCCATCAGCCGAGGGTAGAGCGGTCTTTACACCTGCTAGCCACTTGGCCACTTGGCTACTACGTGACAAAAGGTGAAAGTCTATAAATACTCCTCAACCCTCATTGAGGAAAGGACCAAGAAATATAACCTAAACCACTCATAATCTGGTATAAACTCCCTTATCTCTCTACAATATACTTTGCCAAGCATCACACAACTTAATCCCTTTAAGTTTACTGACTTGAGCGTCGGAGTGAGTACGCTCGGTGCAAAGCCGAGCCCTCAGTTTGTTCATTGTTTCAGGAGAAGCCGAAAGGAAGAGTTAAGCAAAGTCATCATTCAAGTAGCTCGCGTGGTAAACAACACTGCTCCGTAATTACACCCGGAACAGATGTATTATTATCTTAAGAGATACATTCAAACCAATAGTACCAAAATTTATGGAAATTAAATTGAGAGTGATGATTAAGACTTTAGAAATTCGCTTTACCTCGATGAAATTTCACCATCCATGGATACATTCATACATTATTAGTCAGTTATTTTGAGGGTACACAAACGAAATATATGGGCTAATACAAACACACGAGGGGGTTAGTTTGATTATCTGGCTTAGTAGGGCCTTAAATGGTGTATAACTGTATATGGCCTATACCTCATGCATGAATCATCTCACTCGCCGACATAGTTCATGCTCCGAATCTAAGGATAGGCCTACTTCTCCTACTCTCATTTTGTCCCTTCTCATTTGGACGATTTAACTCTATTCCTACGTAAGTTCCCTTTCATTAGAGACTAGTCATTACCTAAAATCCTTAGTACCGATGGTGGACTTGAGAGGTTTTCATTGGACTTGTATTTTGGGGAAAATTATGTAAGGTTAAAGTGGAGAATTAAATGTTTCTTTCTAAAGTAAGCAAATTACGCAACCAACTAGTCTCACCAATGACGTTACTCGTCAGTAACACCCTTATACTCTGCTTATGCGCTAGAACGAGAGATAGTATGTAGCTTGTCGTTTGGAGGACCAGGAGACAAGATTATCACCAAAAAAACACAATAGCCAGAGGTGGAGCGGCGGGAATCAAGACAACCCGCCCAATCAGCATCAGAATAAGCGGTTAAGACATGATTAGCATATTTAGTGGGTGAGCCCGTGATCAAGGGTGCCTTTAATATAACGTAAGATACGCTTACGAAAATAAAAGTGAGGCTCACGGGGGCATGCATGAATAAACAAACTTGCTAGACGGCATAAGCAATGTTGAGTCGTGTAATACTCAAGTACTGTAGTGCACCGACGAGGCTACGATAAAGATCGGGATCAGAAATAAGCGGGCCAGCCTCTAGAGGACGCACTAAGCTTAGCGCCGACATCAACTGGAGTAGCAATCGGTTTGCAAGATGACATCAAAACACGTGCCAAAATTTCCCGAGCATATTGTTGTTGTGAAAGAAATAAATCGGAATGAGTACAGGTAGCAACAATACCGAGAAAATGATGCAAAGAGCCAAGATCAGACATTGCAAATTCTTGAGAGAGATCATGTATTATCTTTCGAAGAAGCTGGTCACTAGATACGGTAAGAATAATATCGTCTACATAAAGCAGTAGATAAGTCATGTCAGAATCGGCTTGTAAAATGAATACTGAAGTATCACACACTACTAGCTGCGAAATCCCCGGGATAAAACAAAGGTGGCAAATCGTTGAACCAAGCGCGGGGGCCTGGTTTAGGCCGTACAAAGATTTACGAAGACGACAAATGTGATAGGAGCATTAGGGTCCACGATGTAATACTACGGTTTTCTATGTATTTGGGTACTCTATCGAGTAGGGCTTACTCTGTCGAGTAAGTGAGTTGTGATTTCGAAACAGTGTTCTGCTGATGGGTACTCGATCGAGTATGTGTGGCACTCGATCGAGTAAGTAACTTACTTGATCGAGTAAGTTACTTTTTACGGGTTATTTGCCGGGGTTTGATAGCAACGCGAGAAGATTATTAAATCATTTTTCATCGGTTTCTTTTCATTGTTGACCCTATTCTAAACTTCACAAAGATAAAAACAAGTTACGTAGCTCTCATTTTTCTCATTGCTATCAAATCCTTAGGGCTAGAGTCGTCGGATCGTTGAGTTCTTTACGCCGTTGAGACCGTTGCATTGTGGGTAAGATGCTTGTACAGCTTTTATGTCGAGTTTGGTTGAAACCCTAATTGGGTATTTTGGGGGGTTTTGGGAGTATGATGTGTATTAGATAGTGATTGTATGATTGTGTGATTATAGGAGGTGATTGCGTTGAAGAACGGTTTTGATTAGTTGATTGTGACGATCTTGGTGATTTGCTTATTCTAGGTAGGATTTCCTACTCAGTTATTGGTTACATATGCGTTGGTTGGTTGATTGATTGTTGGTGGTTGTCGATTAATAACATTTGTCTATATCGTATTGGAATTGGTGACTGTTGATTGTATAGTTGGTTGTGATTGTTTGTCTGTGGTTCTCGAGGTGCGTCCTTGGCTGAGTGGAGTCACTTGCGGGAGTGGCTTCACGCCCTTGATTTGCCCTGTGTGGAACCCGCCACAGAGGAGATGTGCACATTAAGGAACTTGGGTTATCGCTTGGATGAGATGAGCGGGGCTTAGGTGGGAACGGCTGCGGTCCCCCACTGGCGGTGTGGAATACTTGTTGTGATGAGTATTCTGGTAGGACTACACACTTTAGTGTGTAGTCAGGTGTGTGGAGTTATGATGGAGATTGGATAATTGTGTATTATTTCTGTTGCATGGTTTTTGTGTAATCAGTAACTGGCCCCGTTTAAATGTTTTGAAAACTGTGGTGATCCATGCAGGGGTGGTGAGCAGGTATTGAGCAGGTATGAGATGGAAGCGCATGGGATAGCTGGGTTGAGTCACCATGAGATGTCTAGAAGTCTTCCGCTGTGTTTTGAACATTTATTTACTTTACTTAGTTGGTTTACAGTTTGAGAACAGTTGTATTTCACTTTATAGTTTTGGTTATGTAATCGTTAAACTTAATTATCTAAAGTATGTTCTTTTATGGTCAATTTGATATACATTGCCTCGGGTAACCGAGATGGTAGCACTTCTATGTCTAAGGTGGTCTTGGTAAGGCACCTTTGTGTATGGGGGTGTTACACACGAACCCGGAGGTTAGTGCATAAATATCGTTTCAGCCAAGTCCCCACGTAAAAAAAGTATTCTTGACGTCCAATTGGTGGATGGGCCAAGATCGAGTGACAGCCAAACTAAAGGCGGTCCGAATAGTAGTCGGTTTAACCGTTAGGCTTAACGTTTCCTTACAATCGATTTTAACCGGCAGCTGAGTTTTCCCATTTACCACAAATCGAGCCTTGTATCGTGGTAAAGTGTCATCTGAAATGATATTTGTGACGATACAACCACATAAAACGTATAATATTAGCATCACTTAGACGAGGGACATAATTAATCACATTTTTAATATCAATTACTCAAATCCCCAACAATAATCCGATTCATTAATTAACTCATATAATTACTCAAATCCCCAATTATAACATTCTAATATAAATTCTTCCTATTTTCCCCAAATTATAGGGTTATACCAACCTCAAACTGAATTAAAGGCATAAAAAATAACTTACAAATACAAGATTGGCAAAGATAGACTCGAATTGATGCAAATCTCCCCATCTTAGCTTAATCTCCCTTAATTAGGGTTTTGGAATGATCTAGAATGTTTTTAGAGAGTTTATGGGCGATAGTGACGAATTGGAGGTCAAAAGGTGGTATTTATACCCATAGGATTAATCCTCAATCAAACCGTGAGAATTTCATCCCAGACCGGTCCACTTGGTCGAGTACTCCTCTTTACTCGGCCGAGTGCACCCCACTCGGTCGAGTATTCCTTATTATACTCGACCGGGTACCCATAACTCGGTCTAGTACAGAACACGAGTACACCCTAAACAAGGTTTGTTTCCTCAAAAGGCACTCATTAAAGGTTCGTGTGCTCTCTTAGAGTCCAAGTGCTAGTCCTACGGAGTCCCAAAGGTCGGTCTTAAGGATCGGGTATTACATAAAAGCCCACCGAAGCACAACCTCGAACCATCACAATTACACCGAGAACTTGAGTGTGAGTTAGAATCTGACATTAATTTCATGTCATTGAAAGAGAGATGAAGGGGCGAGAAGAGAGATGGAGGAAAAGAAGAGAGAGAAAGGAGTGAAGGCAGGGAGAAATGAGAGAAATGTTTAGAGTAATTATACAGTAACAAGTACAAGGGCAAACTTGGAAGAAAATTAGAACAAATTTAAATATGATCTTAAAATTGGTCTAATTATGACCTGAGTTGGATCTTAGTAGCAATTTTTTATCAGAATTCTCTTATCTCTTATAAGGGAGTAATTTTAATATTTAGTTTTAAACGGTAATAAGTTTGAAAAAGTTGTACATAAAAAGGTGTAATATTGAATTTTTCCCCAAAAAAAAAACACAAGAATTGTAAACCTTAGGAAATAAGGGTGTTTAACGACCCGAAATTGGACCGAGACAAAAGAACGCCGGGAGACCGAACAACCCAATTCCCCAAAACGGAGACCAATTTTTCTAGGAGGAAAGATGGTAAATGAAAATAGTGAGTTGTTTAGTTCAATTCATGCGAATTGTAACTTCATAGAAACTCTAGTTTCTTTAAAATAGAGTAAGTTGTTTACTTAATCCCTCTAAATAAGTGAAAGGGATATTCTGACCTGTACCCCCATTCTTTTCATTTTCTCACCTGTACCTCTCTTTTTTTGGAAAAAAAACTTTGACTAGCAATAACTCTTGTATATGACTTCGGGAAAAGGTAAAAACAAAAAAAAAGCATATTGTACCTCGTTACATAATCTTCGGTTTGGAAAAAAATCATTGTTTTTTTGAATTCATAGTCGGAATTGTGATCGGTCAAAGTCTTTTGACGAAATAAACTTTGGTTGACTAGAACTCCCGGGTGCAAGTTCTGAAAACGATGTTTTTTTTTCAAGCCGAAGATGTCGTGACGTACAATATGAAAAACAAATACCGTTTCCCCAAGTCGTTGCTAAGAGTCATAACTAGTCAAAGTTTTTCCTCAAACAGGGAGGGGTACAACCGTACAAGTAAGAAAATGAAAGGTTAAGGGGTGCAATTGAGAATATCCCTCTTGCAAACACCAACATATTGAAATAGGCCCGCCCAAAAATACTTCAACCGACCCAATAACCAAAATTGCGACTTTCTCAAACTGACCTGACCCAAACCCGTCTCGAATGGCCCTTTGTGAGGACTAACTAGAGCAGGCATTGGGCGCCGGGCTGGCCTGCTTGTTGTGCCTAGACTTAATTTTGGCCCGGCCAATCAAGCCTTCGGGCTGTGTCCTACCAGCCCATTTTCCCCAACCCCCCATCGTGGCCCGCCCTTGGTCCGGTCAACTTTGGGTTCGAGTCGTGCCGTGCTTGACCCGTAGGCTGGGTCGTGCCTGACCCGTGGGCCTTGTAACACCCTCATATACCAAGGTGCCTTACCAAGGACAACCCTAGCATATCAAGGTGCTACCATCTCGGTTGCCCGAGGTACAGTATATCAAAAGTGACCAAAAAGAAACATAATTTAAAGTTTATAAATTTAAAGTGCGTACAACTGAAACCAAAATCCGAAAGGTCTACAAACTGTCAAAAGAATGTGAAAAAGTCAGCGAAAACTAGACATGATAAAGCTAAGTGATGACCCCATCCCAGCCGTGACCCGCGAGCTATCCACTGCAAACCTGCTAGTTAACTGCTCACCATCCCCGAGTGGATCACCAAAGTTTTGTAAAACAACAACGGGGTCAGTCAACTGATTAACCAAAATAAGGAATGCAACCAAGCAAACATTCAAGCAATTCATCACACATTCCTCCAACTCCAATAATCTTCAATCATTGACTACACACTAAAGTGTGTAGCCCTGCCAGATTACCCCTCACAACAGGTAATCCACACCGCCAGTGGAGACCGCAGCCTTACCACCTAAGCCCCACTCAACTCCAAGAGCGAATAACTCAGTTCCATTAATGTGTACATCTCCCTTGTGACGGGAACCATAAGGGGCAAATCAAGGAAGCCATTCCCGATGATAACTCCACTGAGCCGAGGACGCACCTCGAGAACAACAAATACACCCAACAACCAAAACCAATCATCCAATATATCACAATCACAACAATAATAGTAAACATGCCAATAAATCAACCATCATCATCTTATATCCAATTAATCAGGCAACTTTGTAGGGAAAACCCTACCTTATTAGCGAATCTGCAATCAACAAACAACAGCGGAAGCTAGAATTGTTCCTTTACGAACTCGTCACCTAGCAATAATCACAACAATACTATATCACAATCATGCCAACAACCCTTTTCCCAACCTAAACAATTAGGGCAAGACCCTAAAGGACAAACATAACCAATAAACAAAATACTAGTGACTTACCAACGAAACCGATATAGAAAAGATTGATTGAAGACTCACGATCGATCAATAGCCTTTGGAGTGATTAAGGTGATTAGAGAGGTGATAAGCGTCGTTAGGTTTTGTAAAAGTGAATTGTAAACTGATAACTCGTAATTTATAACATCTAATCACCTTAATCAAAACCGCGGAAATTAATCCCGTCAGACCGGGTACTCGGTCGAGTACCTGGGGTACTCGGCTAAGTATGACCTACTCGGGCGAGTATCTCACTACTCGACCGAGTGCTCCTGGACAGTAACCTGACCAGAAGTCACACGACGACCTACTCGGTCGAGTTCCATGCACTTACTCTACCGAGTAACTGAGGACCAGAAAACCGTGGTATTACTGGCCGGCCCAGTTTGAGTGTTGACTTAATCTTTTTTAAAAATATTTTTTTTGATTTATAATTAATTAATATAAGTAATAATTTAAATATATACTCCCTCCAATTCTCTATATTCTTCCCTATTTCCTAAAACGGATTATTCAGGTTTTCTTCTCCTTTCTATTTTTAATAACTTTTACCCTTATTTTATTTATCACTTTCTCCTATCATCAAACCCCACCCAACTCTTTTACTCATATTTTATTCCTTACTTTAATGTGTGTGGCTCACAATTCATTATTTAACTCTTAACTAGTTTTGATACCCGTGCAACGCACGGGTTGTTCTTTATTTAATTGTCTAATTTTTTTTAAATAATCTCTTTGAATTGTTAACCGTAAGATAAAAAACTATTTTTGATCCCTATAGCCCCCAATTTACAGAAGCCATTTAAAAAGTTTATCTATGTCGTAGTAATATATCATATTGTCCTAGGCGTTGCAAAAGTAAGTAAACCTCTTGAGAGAGACGGTCTCACAATATATTAATTGAAATTGACGGGGTATATAGCAAAAGAAAGATAACATTTATAAATATCGTAAAATTAAAGTGATGCAATGTAATTTTGATTTGTCATATAACTTTTTTTAACAATTAAACCCCATCATTTAAAATATAGTATTTACTTTGATCTTTATTTGTTATTTAACTTTCTTTAAGGGGGGAGCAAAGTTTATTAGTTATTGTGCTTTAATTAATGATATAATATTTTTCAACTTTTTCCTTTTTAAATAATGCATGATGATGTGGATTTTTAAAATGAACATAAAAGAAGGAATGATGAAAGGTAATACTTTGTTGTTGCCTTTTAATTATATTTATAGATTATTCATCCCTCCCTCCTATCACCAAACCCCACCTATGTCATTTATCAATATAATGCTCCCACCTTTTAATCTTTGTGCCCACATCAAAGGGGAAGAAAATAGCGGATTGGAGGGAGTATTTACTTAATGTATTTAATAAGTAAAATTATTATTATATAGTTTATTTTTTTAATTTGGATTTTTTAAAGTTTATTTGTGATTTTTGGTTAAATTATAGTTATAAAGTTTATTATAAATAATTAGTATGTAAATGGATAGATGAGATGAAAAAGAAATTTCAATTAAATAATTACGAAATAATATTAAAAAATATACCTCAATCTTTTATTAAAATGGGATGAAACGATGTTTACCATTTATATATTATTAATCTAATGTAACGAATAAATAAGAAAAAAGTACAAAATACAAGTGGTCTCAACCTCTCGTGCAAAAAAAGGTGGTCGATAAAGCATTAAGGGTATTTGATCGACCCGGTCCGACAAAAGGTTGATTTTCAAACACAGTACTACTAAATAGATTAATCGGGGTTATTAAGCGGGGTTCGGTTCATTGGTCCATTACATACCAAAAGTACCTTGGCCGTGCAATTGCATGTTTTGTAATTGTGACAGAGTGAAACTGTAACGACCTGGCCCGCCACCGTTGTAACACGATCCCAATTAGATGAGATGTGCACATTTGAGCCTATTATTTGTCCTCATTTAAGCCCAAAAGTACAAGGTTTTGTTACTAAGTGTTGAGTGGAACCTATTATAAGTTTCTCATAATCTCCTTATTCTTTCCACGTGGGACAAATTCCTCACATTTCATGGGGGTGTTACAGAAACCTAACACCAATTTAAGCCCTCAAAGAGGCCGGTGGTCTGCCCTGGCCATGGAATGGGTAAGGCCTACCCTTAACCTAAACTTTTATATACCAAAAAAAAAAAAAAAACAGAAAGCCGCCCATTGGTACATGTTAAAGGTTGCGGTCGTGAGTCCGGTCGTTGGTGTTTGTGGCTCAGGGTTTTCTTGTTGGTGATTCCGACTCACTAATTATGATTTAATAATAAAAATACAATCATATAAATAAAACTAATTATGTAAATTAATGGAAACAAAAATAAAAACAATATAATATAAAGTAAAGTTTGAAAATGCAAACAACGCTTTTGCGATTTGAAATATTTGAATGAACAATTGAAGGATTGCTTGAACCCGATTCAACAACTGGATTAGTAGAAAACTCGATTCCACAAAACCCAATTAACTAATCAACTAAATAATTTATAAAAAATGTTTATATATTTATAAATTCTAATGATAATAAATCCATAATGATTTGTATGTAAGATTATAATCTATCTATCTATATATATATATATATATATATATATATATATATATATATATATATATATATATATATATATATATATATATATATATATATATATATATATATATATATATATATATATATATATAAAAGAGAGTTTTTTCGAGCGATCTGAGAGCGTCCACATCATCAAAAATCAATTTAGGAAAGTATAATTTTTGATGTAAAAAATAAAGTGGAAAATCTTTAATTATTATAATATGTATATTTCCTAAATTATATTCAAGTGATATTTCCAATTTTTATATCAAACTTTTACATTTCATTTGGCAAAAAAATATCGTTAAAAAAATTATGAAAATAATATAATTAGCTTTGTGGTAAAAAATGCTATCATTAGAGTATAGATTTCATATTATTTGCACAGATTAAAGATTAGTATAATGTGATGTGATCCTATGATTAGTATAACACTTTTACACTTCTTAATACGTAAAATTATGTACTGTTTAGTATGTTTTGTCCCACATTGAAAAATAAGTAGGTGTGGTGAATATACTACATATAAATAGTAGAATTGTCCCACATCGAAAGATTAGTATAATGTGATGTGATCCTATGATTATAAATAGGAGGCATATTTGGAACTTATGTATCCACCCATAATTTTTTGAGTCTCATAAATATTGTTTTAAAGAGCTCTTAATATTTTCTATCATTATCTACGATATGATATAAAAAATAAAGTGAAATTGTTGGTAACTACCCGGGAAAGAGTTAATAACATGAATAAGAAAATCAAAAAATACAAAACTAAAGGTTTTACTAATGGTAGTCTCCTGACACCGACACAGTACAAAACTAAAGATTTTACTAATGGTTGTCTTCTGAATGCAGTAATAGAGCGTTAATGAATCGTTATATGTACGATGTAGCGATCCATATCTAATGATCGAGACTAAGTGGTTTTACCTTCAAAGAAAAATAATATGTATACATTAGTGGTTTTTTTAAGAAGAAACATGTATTTTTTTTGTATGTTATATCTTTCACATTGAAAAATAATGTAGGCATGATGAACATACTACGTCTAAATAATTAAATTATGTATCTCACATTGGAATAATAGTACTATACGATAGAGCGATTCTATAAATATAAAAAGGAGGCATCCTTGAAACTTAGGTATTAACCAAAAAAATTTTGATATAAAAGATATGTACTTTTTAGTATGTTATATGTCCCATATTGAAAAATAATGTAGGTGTGGTGAATATATTATGTATAAATAATAAAACTGTCTGATATATATATATTTTTTATATATTATATTAAAGTGATGTTTATAATTTTGATATAAAAACTTTAAATTTCATTTGACAAAAAATGTATCGTATGAAAATTATATAATTAGATTGTGACAAAAAAATGCTATCATTAGAGTGTAGATTATATTGTATTGTATTTTCTCATTATTAAATCGGGTTGATGTCAAAATAGGTGCAAAAAAAATGGTGTACTTAGTATGTTATTTGTCCTACATTGAAAAACAATGTAAGTGTGGCTAATATACAATGTATACATATTATAATTGTCCCACATTGGAAGATTACTATAAGGCAGGGTAATCTTATGATTATAAATAGAAGTCATAACCCAAAATATTTTGATTCTCTTAAGTATTGTCAGAGAGAGCTCTTAAAAGAGTTTTTATTATTGTCTCTACAATAATGATTTCTAACCTAAGTTAATCTTTGGAAAATCTTTTAGTTATTATAATATATACTATGTCTTTCTTATTTATATTCAAGTGATGTTTCTAATTTTTATATAAAAACTTTACATTTCATTTGGCAAAATAATATCCGTAAACAAATTATGAAAATAATATTATTAGATTCATGATAAGAAATGCTATTATTAGAATATATATATAGATTTTATATAATTTGCACATCTTAAAGATGGTGTATTTCATAGTATGTTATATGTCCCAGTATGTTATATGTCCCACATTGAAAAATAATATAGGTGTGATAAATATACTACATATAAAAAATAGAATTTTCCCACATCGAAATATAGCATAAGGTGAGTGCTATGATTATAAATAGGAGGCATCCTTGGAACTTAGACATCAACCCAAAATCTTTTGAGTTTCTTAAGTATTGTCTTGGAGAGCTCTTAAAAGATTATATCATTATATTTTCTACATATAGATTTTTTATTTCTCATATTGAAAAATAATGTAGGTGTGGTAAATATACTACTGTTCCGGGTGTAATTCCAGAGCAAGTATTGTTACCACTCGTAGCTTGTAGAATGACGTCTTTGCTTGACTTCCTCCTCTGACCTCTCCTGAAACAATGAACAAACTGAGGGCTCGGCGTTGGCCGAGCGTACTCACTCCGACGCCCAAGTCAGTAAACTTAAGAGGGTTAAGTTATGTGTTACTTGGCTAAGTATATATTGTAGAGAGATAAGGAAGATATTACCAGATTATGAGGTGTTTAGGTTAGATTTCGGATCCTTTCCTCAATGAGGGTTGAGGAGTATTTATAGACTTTCACCTTTTGTCACGTAGTGGCCAAGTGGCTAGCAGGTGGAAAGACTGTTATACCCTCGGCCGATGGACCCATGGCAGGCCGGCCGAGGGGTCTTGGATATGAGTACGCGGATATGTGCCCCGGCTGGCTGGCTGCCTGGCCGGGACCCAAGTGACAGGCCGATGGGCTGCATCGGCTAGGCCGTCTAAGTCGTTGACTTGCTGTGGATATCTTTGACCTTGCTCAATATGTTGACTCGGTCAGCGGGTGCAGAATATGCCCCATCAATTTGCCCCCAGCGTAGTCTATGCCGTGGTATGGGCTCCGATGTATGTTGAGCGTATATTCTGCGCAAGTAAAAATTTTTCTTTCCCGGCTTCTTCTACCTCGGCTTGGTCCTGCTTAGGCCGTACCATATCCCTACTCCACATGGATGTGTAAAGGGCATCCGATGTGGAAAAGAAAGTGACGCTGGCCGAGACCAGGGTTGAGAGTGCCGGTTGTTTTTGATTGCCCCCGGCCGGTGCTACCTAGCTTGGTTGATCATGTGGCCGGCGGAGAACAGATACTTAGGAATTTGCTGAGGAAGATGAATAGGCAAGGAGATATGAATGGGTGTGTTGAAGACGCTTGGTCACTGTTGCGTTGATTGACGTTTAACTGTTGCAACGATTGACATTCCGTGGTTGCATGTCTGACACGTGTCTGTTCGCTGATTGGCTGACGTTTCCTGGGCTGTGCGCTGATTGGTCCTTCTCCATGGGCTTTCCCCTATAAATAGGGCAGTTAGTCCCTGAAATTGGCCACCAATTTCATTTTCTCCAAAATCTTCTTCACTCTAAACTTTCAAGGGCTTTTTTTTCTTCTAATCTTCAGAGACGTTACTTCGGCTAGTGCTTTTCTTCAAGGTAAACAAACAAATTTTTCTCAATCTCTTATTTTGTTAAGTAATTGTTGCTACCATGTCTTCTGCTGATGCCGGGCCTAGTAACCGTGCGCCGGGGGGTTCCCCGTCGCGTTTTGATGGGGAGGAGATACTAGACGCCATCCTGATAAGGTCTGGGGGCCTTAGGTCTCCTTCTCCCGAAGTTGATCCAAAAGCTTTGGAGGATTGGGAGGATGATGATGATGTTGATGATGACGGTGGTGATGATGGTGAGAGAAGGGCTCATTCTGATGGTGAGAGGCCGCATCTCCTGGATCATGGCGAGGCCTGTACAACTGGTATTGATCGTGCCTGGGCCGATAAGTTCGCCAGTTGTTCCGGTGGAACTCTTTTCGAGGGTCACTTCTCCTTCGGTGAGGGGTACAAGATTGTTATCCCCGAGGAGGGTCAGGCGGTCTGTTGCCCTCCCCCGGGCCATATCGGCGTATATATCAGGCACCTGGAGTATGGGCTCCGGTTTCCTTTGCACGACTACGTTATGGCCATCATCAAAGCTATGAACGTCGCTGTGGCTCAACTGCATCCGTTGGCCATTAGGACGATAGTTGGCTTCGTGTGGCTCTGTCTCTTTAAGGGGGAGGCCCCAACAGTTAACTTATTCCGCCGGCTTCACTCCCTTCGGCCGTCGGTTCCCGGTAAAGCGGGGTGGTACAGCGTGCAGATGGAGCCAGGCTACGTTTCCGTGAACAAGATTACTTCTTGTAAGGACTGGAAGCGGCGGTGGGTGTACGTCCAAGTGCCGGAGGACTACCCCTTGCCTTGGTCTTTCCAGAGCCTTGTCCACTTGCGGTGCGAGAACCGGGGAGAATATGAGAAATATATCTCCCGGGGTAAGCTCAAGATGGACGCTTCGAAGGTCTATCTTCACACGGATGAGGAGCGGGCGATGCAGCTGTTCGATGCTGAGAAGGGATGGTTGCCCCCGACTCAGATTATTCTTCAGGACGAGCTGCTTGGCCGCGTCGGCCTCATACCGACCCTCAACCAGGATGAGTAGGGTCGGTGTGAGGCCCAACTTTGACTGTTTATGCTCCTGTTTTTAGAGCTTTGTTTTACTTCTTTTATTTAACTCTTGGCTGGTTTCTTGCAGACCGGTTTGGCCAGAATTTGTCTGAGGGGGTCTTAAAGAGGTTGGGGCTTGATAAGGATGGGAACATCGTACATCGGCATCCTACGGCTGACGCGCGTGACCGTAGACTAGCTCCCAACAAACTTATGGACAAGCAACTGAAGGCATTGGATCCGGCGGCGGCTCAAGCACGGGTTCTCGGAGGCGTGCCGAAGAGAAAACCAAAGGCAGCGTCCAGGTCGGCGACGGCGTCAATCCCAACTCCCTCTTCGATCCCGGCGGTCCAGACGGAGCCGGTGGAGGTCGTCGATATTACCGGTGAGGAGGAAGCTGTTACGAAGGGCCCTCCTCCTCCCAACAAGAGAAAAGAGCCACCGTCTGCTTCCACCGTTGCCGGGGAGAAGGATGACTCAGCCGGCCCTCCATTTAAGAGGGTCCAGACTGGTACGGATCTAACTTGCGGTTCAGACTTAGCTGGTTCATTGGACATTCCCGATGACAGACTCTCTGACGTGTCAATGAATGTTGACATGGATGCTCTATGTAAATTTTT
Organism: Silene latifolia; assembly: GCF_048544455.1. Classification (NCBI taxonomy): domain Eukaryota; kingdom Viridiplantae; phylum Streptophyta; class Magnoliopsida; order Caryophyllales; family Caryophyllaceae; genus Silene; species Silene latifolia. The sequence goes on along the minus strand of NC_133536.1, from coordinate 203,641,946 downwards.
TGTAGATCCGCCGTCGGCAGTCGCCGTTCTCACTGAGCGGCAACTAGAGAAGCAGCCTGAGAAGGCGGGTGATAGAAATGTCACCGTTGACTCCTCGCTCCAGAAGATTCCCCCCACCGAGCTTGTGGCCGAGGGTACAAGAATATACAAGAGGCTGGCAAAATGGCCTCAACTAGCCGGCTCCCACATTATGGAGCAGGAAAAGGCCATGGCCCAAGCTGGGCCATTGATCGAACGGCTTAAGCTTGATCTCTCTGCTGCAAAGGGGGAAGCCGGGAAGGCTAAGCTGGACCTTCTTGCTGCCCGAAAGCGTGAGGAGGAAGCGAGAAGGCATCGGCCGAAAGGGCCAAAGTTGAGGCTGCTGATGCCGCCGTTGCCAAGCTTTTGGAGGAGCGGGACAGGTATAAGGACGGCTACGACGCCGTGGTTGCCAAGAGGGAAGAATGGAAGGACCTGTACTTGTCCCAGTCGGAGGCACATAGGGGCACAAGGGCTGTCCTTGCCCAAAAGGAGAAGGATATTGAGATGCTTCAGACTGAGCTTATCCCTAACATGTGCGCCCAATTCCGGGACCAGGCCGAGGAGGCGACCAGGGAGGCAATCAAGAAGCTCGTTCCTGAGGGCACCTTCCCGTGGCAAGAATTTGAACAGCTTCTGGACGAGATGGCCGAAGCTGCGGAAAAAGCGGCTGCGGAGAAGGCGGAGGCGGCGAAGGCGGCTCAGATAGCTGAGGCCAAGGCGGCCTATGATGCAAAGGTGAAGGAGGCCAAAGAGGAGGCTGAGAGGCTAAAGGCAGCTGAAGCTGAAGCTGCCAAGTCACCTTCTGGGTCACCCACCAAAAGGATCTTTGCGATGTCGCCGGCGAGCAGCAAAGAGCATAGGGAGACGGGCGGTCGTCACCAGGTTTCCCCGGCATCTCGGATAGCTTTAGCTGTTCGGGGGCCAATTATTAAGCCTTTCCTCCCTGCCATCTTTTGGCGCTTCAAATGCTAAGTCTGTAACCTTTTGCTTTTCTTTCTTTGTCTTTGTAAAACTTTGGTAGGTTGTGTTTTGGCTTATCCCTATGGGGACGGCCGTCGTCTGTATTGTCTTTACTTGCAATCATTTTTAATAAAGCTTGTTTATTGGCCCTCGGCTTTGGCCGGGGTTTTGATCTGATTCTTCACTTGTCTTCTTGCGTTATTAATTGAGCGCTTTTCGTTTCTACCTTGGCCTGGCCGAGGCGGTTAGAATGCGTATCTGTTTGTGTTTAACGTCTTTTTAAACATGTTGGCATGTTGGTCGCTTCCTCTTTCACTCTCGGTCTGGCCGAGGCGTCCGATTTGCGATTCCCAACCGCCGCTGTGAACATGCTAGCGTATCGACCGTTGTGTCCCCGTCACTCTCGGCCTGGCCGAGGCAATCGGGGTTACGGCTCGACAAGTTAAATATCTGTAGAGACGTGTTGATCGCTTCCTCTTTCACTCTCGGTCTGGCCGAGGCGTCCGATTTGCGTTTCTCAACCGTACTGAGTATACGTTTCTCTTAGCGTATCGGTCGTTGTGTCCCCGTCACTCCCGGCTTTGGCCGAGGCAATCGGGGTTACGGCTCGACAGCGTTCGTATCTGTAGACATATTGATCGCTTCATCTGCCAGGCCTTCGGTTGGCCGAGGCGGCTAGAATTGCGTCTCAACTGTACTGAGTATACGTTTCTTTTTCTTGAGGCAACCATCGGCGTCTACCTCGATATGACTACGGAGGGGATAAACACTTTGATGGAAAACTTTGGATGATTCTTCATTAGATATAAACATGCGTTGGGGTGCCAACAATTGTTTTGGACGCCTCCGCCGCTATAAAAAGTATTTCCTGAGATTGTCGGTGTTCCAATGGCTCATCAGAGGCACACCCTCCATGTCTGTCAGCCGGTATGTACCCGGCCTCATCTCTTCAACCACTTTGTAGGGACCCTCCCAGTTGGCCGTCAATTTACCATGAATATTTCCTTTGTTGGTGGCGGTCGACTTTATTAGGACTAGATCCCCTACTTTTAGGTCCCTTTTGTGGACTCTTCGGTTGTAGGCTCTTCTCATCCGGTTTTGGTATACTGCCAAGTTGAGGCGTGCCGTATCTCGGCTTTCTTCGACCAGGTCTAGGGAGGCTCTTAAGCCTTCCTCATTTTCGGCTGGGTCAAAGGTTCGCGTTCTGTATGTCGGCACCGTTGCTTCAATTGGCAGGACTGCTTCAGACCCGTAGACTAAGTGGAAAGGACTGTACCCCGTTGCTTCTTTCTCCGTGGTTCTTAGGGACCACAGGATGCCGGGTAGTTCATCGGCCCATCTTCCCTTTAGGTCTTCAACTTTCTTCTTCAGACCGTTGAGGATTGTTTTATTGGCTGCCTCCGCCTGTCCGTTGCTCTGTGGGTGGCAGACGGAGGAGTATGCAAATTTGATACCAAGGTCTTCCAACCAAGTCATTATTATGTCACTCCAGAACTCTCGGCCGTGGTCAAATACCATGACTTGGGGTAACCCAAAACGAGTTATGACATTTTTCCAGATTACCTTTCTTACGGCCGCCGTCGTCTTCGCAGGTACCGCTACAGCTTCAATCCATTTGGTGAAGTAGTCGATGGCGACGATCAGGAACTTTCTTCCTCCGGAGGCCGTTGGAAATGGCCCTAGTAGGTCCATCCCCCACTGTGCAAAAGGAAGGGGATTAAGTACCGGCTGCAGGTCTCGGGAAGGTGCGTGTATCACCGGAGCATGCATTTGACAGTTCTTGCATTTTTTGGTTTTGGCTCTGGAATCCTCAAGCATGGTGGGCCAGAAGTAGCCGGCTCGGAGAGCTTTGTGGGCTAGTGTTCTTGCCCCCATGTGATGACCACAGATGCCTTCGTGAATTTCTGTCAGTATTAGCTCCGCGTCGGCTGGGCCGACACATTTCAAGAGTGGCCTTATTACGGACCTTCTGTATAATTCTCCTTCAAACAACAAGTACCTGGCAGCGATCCTTCTTATCTTCTGAGACAGACTGCGGTTATCCGGCAACTCATTAGTGAGTTTGTATTTCATTATCGGAGTCATCCACGTCGTCTTGGCCTCGATGTTGCCCACCATGCAGAGTGTGTCAGTAATGCTTTTAGCAGTCCTGATATCCACTAGCACGGTTCGGCTGATATTCTTGATGGTTGAACTGGCAAGTTTTGAGAGAGCGTCGGCTCGATTTTTCTCGGACCTGGGGATGCACTGAATTTTGAAGAACTTCAATTTTGCTGTGTCTGCTTTCACCCTTTCCAGGTATCTTACCATTTCGTCGTCTCGAGCCTCATACTCTCCTCTGATTTGGTTAGTTACCAATAGAGAGTCTGTCTTCAACACAATATGCTCTGCCCCGGCAGCTCTTGCTAGCTCGACTCCTGTTATCACCGCCTCGTATTCGGATTCGTTGTTTGAGGCCGGGAAGGTAAATTTCAAGGCGTACTCAAACTCGTCCCCGTTTGGGCTGATGATAAGGATGCCGGCGCCTGAGCTGTTCGTTGTGGAGGACCCGTCGGTGAATACTTCCCATACACCGGGATGTACTTCTTCTTGATATGTGCACTCGGCCAGGAAGTCTGCAAGTGCCTGTCCCTTTATCGAGGGCCTCGGCTTGTATTGAATGCCGAAGCCGGATAGCTCTACCGCCCATTTGATAAGCCTACCAGATTGTTCGAATTTTTCTAATGCCTTCTCCAACGGCTGGTCGGTTAAGACCGTCACGGGATGCGCGTCGAAGTAAGGTTTCAGTTTCCTTGCGGCTACGACGACAGCAAAGGCTGCTTTCTCAATCAGCGGGTAATTTCTTTCGGCGGGCAGTAATGTATGGCGATAAAGTAGATTGGTGTCTTCTTTGCTTGTCTTCTTCTCTGACGATCACGGCACTGACCGTGGCCGAGGTAACTGCTATGTATAGATATAGCGTCTCCCCCAGCATCGGCCTGGACAGGGTTGGCAGTGTCAGAAGGTGAGCTTTCAGTTGTCTGAAAGTTGTGCTCTGTTCCTCCCCCCAGCTGAAGTCTTTATTCCCTTTTAGCACTGTGAAGAATGGAGTGCTTTTGTCGGCTGATCGAGAGATGAAACGGGCAAGAGCTGCCATCCTCCCGGTCAGTGTCATTACTTCCTTTCGATTCCTCGGCTCTGGCAGGTCCAATATTGCTTGGACTTTTTCTGGATTTGCATCAATTCCCCTGGCACTGACAAGTACGCCGAGGAACTTGCCGGCCCGGACACCGAAGTTGCACTTCTTTGGATTTAGCTTCATCTTGTATTTCCTTAGTGAACAAAATTTCTCGTGTAAATCGGCTAGGTGCTCGCTGTCGGACTTGCTCTTTACAATAGCGTCGTCGACATAAGCCTCAACGTTTCGCCCTTTCTGATTTTGGAACACTTTGTCCACCAGTCTTGTGTAAGTTGCGCCGGCGTTTTTCAAACCGAACGGCATCATTTTGTACATGAATGTGCCGTCTCTGGTGATGAATGCGCATTTAGGCATGTCTTCTTCGGCCATGAATACTTGATGGTACCCTGAGAAGCGTCCAGCAGGCTCAGCATAGTGTAGCCTGCCGTGGCGTCAATTAAACTATCTATCCGAGGCAAAGGATAACAATCTTTGGGGCATGCTTTATTAAGATTGGTAAAGTCTACACACATTCTCCATGCCCCCGATGATTTCCTCACCATTACAACATTAGCTAACCACTCAGGATAAGTACAAGGCATGATGAAGCCCGCCGCTAGTAACTTATCTACCTCGGCTTTGATGGCCTCATCCTTCTCGGCTAAGGAGTTTCTCATTTTCTGCTTGACAGGGCGAGCGGTGGAGAGTACGTTCAGCTTGTGAACAATCACCTCCCGGCTCACACCTGGCATCTCGGCCGCTGAATAGGCCAAGACATCCTTATTCCTCCTCAGCAGGTCCAGGAGGTCGGCTCTGAATTTTGGTTCCAGGTTGACCCCGACAGTTACGGTGCGGCCTGGGTCAATCTCCACCTCCTCGGTCTCTGCTCCTTCGACCATGCCGATGGTTCGGTCGTTCTCGGACCTGGGAATGCATTGTATCTGGAAGGATTTTAATTTTGAAGTGTCAGCTTTCACCCTCTCTAGATACCTTATCGTCCCATAGTCCCGAGCCTCGTACTCTCCTCTGATCTGGCTGGTCACTAAGAGTGAATCTGTTTTCACCATGACATGCTCCGCCCCGACGGCTTTAGCTAGCTCGACTCCGGTTATCACCGCCTCGTACTTGGATTCGTTGTTTGGGGCCAAGGAGGTAAGCTTCAAGGCGTGCTCAAGCACGTCTCCGTTTGGGCTGATAATAACGATGCCGGCCCTCGAGCTATTCGTCGTGGAGGGGCCGTCAGTGTATACCTCCCACACGCCGGGATGCGACTCTTGTTGATCGGTCGGCACTCCGTCAACCATGCCGACGTTAGTATTCATCGGGTCGCCCTCCTGCTGTAAGGATGGGCACTTCCCTTTCTCGGATTTTCTTGCCACTTTGAAGGACTGCATGTTGCACCCTCTGGCAGATACTTGGATATTGACCACTTGGTCCTTCTCGTTCTTCGAGACGAGCTTATGCGCTTCCCCCGGTCCGAGACATACATCAATGTCAGGGCCCGGATGGACATCACAGCGTCGGCTTCACTCAAAGTGACTCGGCCTATGAGAGCGTTGTAGGCAGACGAGCCGTTAATGACCACGAACTCAGACATAACATTCTTGGCTGCACTCCCCTCGCCGAATCTCACCGGCAGTCTGATTGTCCCCATGGGTACCAGGCCGGCCCCAGAAAAGTTGTATAATGGGTTGGTGCAGGGGCTTAGGTTTTCAACCTTCAGGCCGAGGTTGAGAAAACACTCTCTGTACATGATGTTTGTATAGGCGCCCGTGTCAATCAGGCACCTCTTTACTAGGTGGTTGGCTATGTCCAGGTGGACTACAAGTGGGTCGCTGTGAGGGGCGATGACTCCCTCGTAGTCCTTCTTCCCAATAGTCATGTCGGGGATGTTGGAAGCGGGGGTTGCTGTGTTGGGCACAAAGTTGATGGCCTGATATAGTTCATTCAGGTGCCGTTTGTGCACATGAGCGGACCCACCGTTCTCGTTGCCCCCGATGACAACATGGATTACTCCTATCCGTTCAAAGACGGATTTCTTATTTGACCCGCCGGCGTCTGTTTTTTGGCCTCCGGCAACGTATTTGCCGAGGCTCCCCTTCCGGATCAGCTCTTCAATGGCATTTTTCAGATGCCGGCAGTCGTTAGTTAAGTGGCCGGTGTGGCCGTGGTACTCACAGTAATGGCTCGTGTCACCGTCACTCCTCGGCCTAGGGGGCCTTTCCCACTCCTGACCCTCGTTTTTGCTCAGGGCGAAGACCTCGGCGGCCGATACGACCAGTGGGGTGTGATCATTGTACCGCTTTTGGTAGTACAGTCCCGAACTCCCCCCGGCTTTAGCCGAGTTCTGTTTCCTGTCGGACTTGTCAGATCGTGACCTATTATTGTCACGGCGTCTTTCATCAGACCGTGACCTATCATTGTCACGGCGTCCTTCATCCGGGTTGTCCTCCCGGAGGCTCTTCTTTTCTGAGTGCTCGGCCTCGCTGGGGCCTACCCAGGTTTTGTGGTAGTCCTCCACCTTGATGGCTTGGTCGGCCATCTTCCTAGCGGCGTCTAAGCCCAGGCCTCCGTACTTGATGAGCTCGTTTTTTAAGTCTCCCCTTGGGAGGCCTTTCATCGCCGTCAAGGCCGCCAGCTCGGGATTAATCTCTCGAATCTGCTGAACCTTGGCGTCGAACCTCTTCACATAGCTTCGTAGAGACTCGCCCCCCTCCTGTCTGATAGTTAGGAGATCCGATGTCTCCACGGCCCTCCTCTTATTGCAAGAGTACTGGGCTAAGAAGGCGTCCCTTAGGTCGGCGTAACAGTATACCGAGCCGTCGGGTAGTCCCTTGTACCAACTTTGAGCCATCCCATGCAAGGTTGTTGGGAAGACTCGGCACCAGACTTCGTCGGGTTGTTCCCACACCGACATGTACGACTCAAAAGACTCGGCATGGTCGGTGGGGTCGCTATCCTCTTTGTATGTGAGCGCCGGCAACTTCAGCTTGGTTGGCACAGCGGTTTCAAGGACATAGGCACTGAGGGGCTGTCTGACCACGTGTCGAACGACACGCGGCGATCGGCTCCTCGCACTCCTAGTCCGGCTCCTCTCCTCGTAGCGGGAAGGGCTTCTCCTCCGACTCTGGTGAGTCGGGCTTCTTCTCCAACTCTGGCGAGTCGGACTTCTTTCGCTCCTCTGGGGTAGGCCTCGTTGGTGCCGCGGCGACGCCGTCCTCCCGCGAGTGCGGGATGGACTCGGGTCTACCACTGGCACTCTGGGCTCCCCCGGCGTCTTGACTGGGTCAGCTTCCTCCAAGGCTTCTTTCAAGTTTCTCGGAGTCACATCTTGGGCCCTGGTCTCCTGGACAGGTGCCGCCGCTCTTGTCGGAGTGACAGTGTGAGCTGGCGTGCTACCGATCAGGTCCAGGAGTAGTTTCAGTTTTGCTGCATCAACCACATGTCCCATGATGGTGACTTGTTCGGCGGGCAGCGGCGTATTTGGTATTATTGGCATCCCGTATTCCGGTTGGATTACTCGGCCGGTGGAGGGCTGCGCAACCCCAGAATTGTGGACGGTATCATCTTGGCCGAATTCGGTTTCGTCAGTCACAAATACTTCTTGTTGTTTCGACATCTTCTTAGCTTTTTGGGTGGGTTTTTGTTTTTTTTTTGTTTGGGAATGAATGTGACTAGCTTCTAGTATCTTTCCCCACAGACGGCGCCAATTGTTCCGGGTGTAATTCCAGAGCAAGTATTGTTACCACTCGTAGCTTGTAGAATGACGTCTTTGCTTGACTTCCTCCTCTGACCTCTCCTGAAACAATGAACAAACTGAGGGCTCGGCTTTGGCCGAGCGTACTCACTCCGACGCCCAAGTCAGTAAACTTAAGAGGGTTAAGTTATGTGTTACTTGGCTAAGTATATATTGTAGAGAGATAAGGAAGATATTACCAGATTATGAGGTGTTTAGGTTAGATTTCAGATCCTTTCCTCAATGAGGGTTGAGGAGTATTTATAGACTTTCACCTTTTGTCACGTAGTGGTCAAGTGGCCAAGTGGCTAGCAGGTGGAAAGACCGTTCTACCCTCGGCCGATGGACCCATGGCAGGCCGGCCGAGGGGTCTTGGATATGAGTACGCGGATATGTGCCCCGGCTGGCTGGCTGCCTGGCCGGGACCCAAGTGACAGGCCGATGGGCTGCATCGGCTAGGCCGTCTAAGTCGTTGACTTGCTGTGGATATCTTTGACCTTGCTCAATATGTTGACTCGGTCAGCGGGTGCAGAATATGCCCCATCAACTACGTTTAAATAATATAATTAGAATTGTGTTAAAAAAATATTCTATCATTAGAGTATAAGTTCCTATCATTTGCACATATTTTAATTATGATAAAAAAAAAATAGAAAACAAACGTCCATGGTAGCATGTGTAATCTATCAAAGTTCAAGGTTACCATGAGAAATTTTCAATATTATAATGATATAGTTAATTAAATCTTCATTTAAAAGAGAGAGATATTCGTACCAATAAAATAACAAAGGGGGTATTATTTTTTAATTGTAATTTTATTGCCACGCCATCAAACTTAGCGTCCATTTAACAGCCTTTACATTAAGGGGCACCATAGGCAGATTCTTAAAAGAGGGGCAACTTGAAAAATCTGACAAAATTAAGGGGTACCACGGGAAATTTCCGTATCTCAATTACGTTAAATTTTTTTTGAAGAAAAATAACGTACAAATATTAATGGAGAGTACTTGATCGTATTATTAAATTTAAATATAACTATTAGATATAATGAGTAACAATTGTCTGTATTCGGTATTCGAGATCTGGTTTGATATCGAACTACGTGCAAAAAAAATGGTGTAATTCTGAGTATGTTATTAACTCACGTATATATTAATTTTTTTTTTTAAAGAGATATTTTAATAATATGTAAACAAATCATAAGACACAGAATGTAAACATTAAACCCTTATAACGTTCTTTTTTTTTGCATTATAAATAAGTTAATTATCCCGTTGCAACGCACGGGCACTCGAACTAGTTATCATTATTATAAAAAAGTTCAACACATCTACAGTTGCTTGATTATCTTCTAATGGTGTGTATTTTTGTACAAAAACAGACTTTGTATCAAGGGGGAACTGATACTTCATCAGCAACCGCGGTGTGGGCAATGTCGCTACTCATCAACCACCCCGAAGTACTAAAGAAGGCCCAAGCGGAAATGGACGCACAAGTAGGGAATGACCGTTTAGTACAAGAGTCTGACAAGAAGAGCCTCCCTTACCTTCAATGCATCGTAAATGAGACACTTCGAATGTACCCACCTGGCCCAATTGGACTACCCTATGTAGCCAACTCCGATACCAAGGTTGAGGGCTACCGCATACGGAAAGGAACAATGCTCCTTTACAACATATGGGCAATTCACAATGATCCTAAAGTTCGGGATGAGCCTAGAGAGTTCATGAAGAAAATGTAGATCTATATACGTACTAACATACTCATATATGTTAAAATTAATTTGTCATAAAATTAAAGATGGAACTTATGCATGCAAACTAATTAATAAAATGAGAAAGAAACATTATTCTTACAAAGGGTATTTCGGTTTAATGGGCACAAAAGAGATCACCTTTCTCTCTTGTTCTTGAACTTTCCCTTATGGATGAACCAAGATCCAAGTGTAGGATCTCTCCTTAGGATTTACACCCAAAGCTAACCCTTAATTAAATTAATATTATAGGAGCTAGTACAATATTAATTTAGAAGAAAATTGAACCAAAATATTATGTAACACTTTGAATATTTCGGTTTTTGTAGAGAGAAGAAGTGGAGAATTATTTTTCTCTCTAGAATTATATTTTGGATGAGTGTAGGAAAAATAAAAATTAGTGATACACAACATTTTGTATATTATTAGGTAAAAATATCAAAAACCATGATGGTTTTTGTCTTCTCAAAACCGGGTGGAAGGGGGCTTTATGGGTGAGCCAATGCATGCAATTGTTGCTCTTAACAATGTTTAATAGGGTTGCATGGCTAGACAATTAGGTAATCATTGTGTTTACTAATAAATTAAACAACACAATATTAACCTAATACCCCTTTAATTTCGGTACAATCATAATATGGAGTCCATATTATTTTTGTCAATTTCTCAATATGTAACATGTCACATGTAGCATAAATTTGTTATGTATTTTTAACATATTAAAAATCAACGTATTATTAAAATACGTCACATACAAAATTGACTTAGTAATTTCATAATTACTTGTACCAAAATATTTTACCATTTATAAATCACAACAGATTGTATTTATAATAATTCATTCAATTCCGATTGTTTCTTTAAACAATAATTTCATCCGAGTAATGATACAATTCGATTACTCAGACCGTATCTCATTTTAATCACATTTCAATATGATACGTAAATTATACTTCCAAAATTGTCCGTCAATTTTCAAGTAATTTAATTAACTCGTAACGTTATACGATTAATTAAATAATCAATTAAGAGTGTTGCCCTATAGGTATGACCTAGGGGGTCAACTGATCACCACCGTCGCACGACAGTAATGTCAAACTCTAGTCAGCCAATCATTACCGATATATGTTGACCATTTGACAGTAAAATATTACTTCCCAATTGTATTCTTTATAATGAGACTTAAACATGTGATCATCATGATCAATAGTTGTGATCGCATTATTGTCGGAGGACACATATTCCAACAATCTCCCACTTGTCCTCGACAAGTGTGCGTCACCAATTCTCTTGTCCTATTACTATCTCCCACTCAATGCAAGGTGTCTTTCAGGTCGTACTTGCAAGTGATCATATCGAGAGTGGTTTCCTCGATCCGGAGAATAAGCGATTGACCGGATTTATCCACTCGGATACCTTCCGAGCGTGGCCACGCATTTCGATTCATTACTCCTCGAGTGGCCCCGAGATATTGTTATAACCCTGACTAGGGGTGGACAATTCCTATCGCACTCATTCCCTTCGACTAGACACAGCCATCATAACCCAAAATATGCCCATTTGACCCCATTTACGAAGGTCGTAGTAACACAAATCAAAGTTAATCGAAACTGTGCCATCTTAGGCAAATAGTCTTTAGTCAAAAGAATCGACTCATTTGAATACTATAGTAGCTCTCGCCACGACCAGGCTATATAAATTTGCCAAACTCTATAAGCGGTCATAAGGCCCGACAAAATGTTCCTAACAGTCTGTCTATGTGATCGACTAGTCATCTCACATGACTCTATGGCACTTGAACTTGCCATCAATCGCATCACACTCTAGTCACTTCGAGACGTCACCTCATACAAGCGACTATGGGCAAATACTATGTTAATCCGCGTTCACTTTAACGGGGTTCAATTGTCTCCACAACCCGTTTGGATGTAACAAAGTATAAGGTGAGTTAATAATAACTCAAACGACAAATGTCGACATCACACTCGGGTAGTCAATATCATATTACAACCTTGTGATGTATATCGTAAGTGTAAACACTTATTGATTGCAATAGAAGTTTAACATGCCATGTGTCCATGTGTTCAAACTTCTTATACTTGCATTTTCCTTTACATTCATGTTCTCTCTCATAGCATGAATCTTACCAAGTACACATCAAGGTTCCCAACCTTGGTGTCGGTTCTTTATCTTGAAAGAACTTCCTTGTTGATTATCACATAACAAACGAATTTGTGGTGAATGGTATAACTTGTACTGATCAAGTACCCCATCCACACACAATGCACTAGGTATATGTTTTGTAGAATCTTGCAACAATTGTCAAGATCATTAGCCTAGCACTTCTAACAAGTCCTAGCTTATTAGGAAAGATTAGTTTTAAGCAACTTCTTGTTTAACTAAGTGTCTTTCCGCAATTCTTATTTCTCTTTCTAGCTCGAAAGTTTTAGGATTCTCATAAATCCTTACATGTGCTCGGATTTCATTTATATGTGCAAGCTCTTGTCACATAATAGAGTATTCCGTCAAACACCGAAATCGCTCATCGGATTCTACTTGAGAATTCATGACGTTTCTATTATGGCTTACAAATCAATCATCATGCTCTTATGCATATGATTCATATTTGGACACGTGCATGATTATTCTAATGGCGGAAACATTAGTAACTAATAATCATGAGATCAACCGTTCTTAGGTTCTATGAACGACCATGACTGCTAATGGTAATTCCATTTTCATTCATATGAATAACCTATGTGTATGTTGATGTGATGTGTATCTCTCAATACTAATCCAACATCCCTGATGTAATTGGATTCATCATAGTCCATTTTCATCCAGAATTGAAAACTCAAATCTTCCTCTATGAAGGAAGGTATTAGCTCGTCATTCTTCAATGAGTGATGAGTTATAACCCTTTTCAAGATGATTGCTCCCACTAAATTCCATGTCTTCACATGATGATTTCCTAACTCCCACTCAATTCCACATATTTCGAAATTGACTTCTCAATCGGAACTTTTAAAGAATTGAAATATAAATTGCATTTGCCAAGTTATTAAGATAGAACCATATATATGTTCCCATCATATCCCTTCAAAATACCTATTTTGAAGTGGTCTCATCTTAACTTTATTAAAAAGGATTTTAATCTCTAACTCACACATATCATAATAATGTGTAGCAATGTCATTATTCAAATATGAATAATATTTAGAATACGTCCTTCGAAATACCCTTTCGGAAGGAGGTTTAACCCTTTCATTTTCACAATGAGGTTAAGAAGTGACATTTTCTAGGTTAGTGCTTAACTTAGCTTTTGAAGATATCGGTATATCAGTTCTTGCAATTTCTAGTCATAAATCTCGTATATATTATATATACTAGAATGTTACTAGGGTTCATTTAGGCTCTTAAGTAAATCTCGGTTGAAACTATAGGTCAAAATTTATCACAAAATAGTTTAAACTTAGTCAAAACTCTTATTAAGACTTTACATTAGTCATTTCTTCCAAAACTTTCTTTTGGTGTCCTCACGTAGTTATCTCAAGAATATAGACTTTCGATTACTTCACGTGGTCTCTTTAGTCATATAGAACTTGTTTGAGACTATAGATCTCATCCATTGGGTATACTATTTAAATAGACATACCTCTATGCAAATCATTCTTCTCTTGCGTAGATCTCATTTACACAAGTACACAAGTTTAATCTCCCCTCGTGTGTTGTGTCCTCATTTTTCTCCCACTCTATCTTTAGAATAAATACACTAGAGATTCAAAGATAGCATATGAGACACAAATAATGATTTGTGAAGTATAAGGAGAACTACCTCATAGGTTGACTGATAGTTTTATATTTTGTATGTGTACTTGGTGATTGACATACCTTTAAGAGAGTTCATAGACTCAAATTCACTTTATAAATGATCATACACAAGCCTTAAACATGTGGACATATAATGAAACCCGTCATTATATTTGTCTATTGGATCACTTTAAGTGAATAATCTTATGTTTCTAAGAGCAAGCATTTAAATACGAATTTTAGAACATAAGGATAAAATGATAAAACGGGTGACTTGGGTTGCAAACCAAGTCACCATTATCCAAAATACAAACCATTATCCAAAATACCTTTCCATGTCGAACACGGAAACTTAAGGTTCTAAAATCCAAAACATAATTTAAAATAAGACAATGAAAAGCAACGCTCCATAAAAGCTATCCCTAGCTTCTTGATGGTTTCTCATGCTTGCTTTTCCTTTCCCTTGTCTTTGCTTGGTGGAGGCCCTATTTACAATAAAAGGGAGATACATTATCACAACTTTGCATCATAATACCATAGTTGAATTAGAAACATAAAAGAAGGATAGTCATTTACCTACTGGAGTAATCTTTCCAGCTTTGATATCACCAAGGTATTTGGAACAATTTCTTTTCCAATGTCCCATACCATTACAATAATGGCATTTGTCAAGAGGACCCTTCTTGATCTTTGAAGTGCTAGCTTCATTAGGCTTAGCTTTGGTGAATGTGGGAGCTTGCTTCTTGCCCTTTCTCCCATTCTTCTTGAACTTCCCCTTACTCTTAGTGCTTATGTTAAGCACATCCTTGGGAGGGTTCACATTTAACCCCATGTCCCTCTCGGCTTGCACAAGTAACTTGTGCAACTCCTCAAGAGACACATCCTTGTCTTGCATGTTAAAATTCACCCGGAATTGAACATACACTTTTACTTTGGACAAGGAGTGTAGAATCCTATCTACGATGAGTTCTTTGGGGATTTCAACCTTTTGAATTTTCAAGGTCTCGACAAGCTCCATGAGTTTGAGCACATGAGGGCTAACCTTTTGGCCCTCTTTGAAGTCGAGATCAAAGAATGCCGCGGCCGCCTCATATTGGACGATCCGCGGAGTTTGTGAAAACATGGTCACAAGTTTGGAGTAAATCTCATTAGCATTGCCCATTTTAAAGGCTCTCCTTTGGAGGTCCGCCTCCATCGCAAATATCAAGACATTTTTCATTGCGGCGGACTCCTTGTGGTAAGCCTCATATGCTTCCCTAGTGGCGGCGGTCGACCTAGTAGTAGGTTCGGGTGGAGAGGCCTCGGTAAGGTAACGAAGCTTGTCGTCACCTTCGGCGGCTAATTTGAGTTGGGCATCCCAATCGGAGAAATTTGACCCATTATTTTCAAGTTTACATCGATCCATAAAGGATCGGAGCCAAGACGAACTAGCGAGAGGCGTGGCATTAGGGGTTGGTGTTGCCATTGTTATGAGAAAAGAGAAGTGGTCTACAAAACAAAATAGAAGGAGTAAAACAAATGTCGTTTTAAGAATAATACTCGTAAAAATATGATTTAAACAACTTATAGGCATTTTTCTAGTGACCTCTACCCAACTAGATAAATGATTCCAAGACCCAAATTCATATTAACTTAGGCACGGGGTAGCCGATGCAACCTTTATCAATATAACTCGGTGGATTAACTTTTTAATCGATTCTACTTTTAGAACTCTTGGTTGATAAAATTACTCTAATGTTTATCTATAGCCCAAAACACATCAACAAGGGCACGGGGTAGCCGATGCAACCCTTATCAATAACTTTTGTTGAGTTCAATCCAAATTTCGAATAAATGTGTCCATTATCCAAACCCACATCAATTTAGGCACGGGGTAGCCGATGCAACCCTCATCAACATGAATTCGGTGGATAGACATTTATCACCCACTTCCCCTACGTAACAAGGTTTGTACCCCGGGGTAGCCGAGTGCACTCCCTCGCGAAATAGGTTTTCATGGTTTCTACTATTTGGTAAGGCTATGTCTCAATTAATTGTTTTAGCGAGAGGTCATGTCAATTTATTATCTATCACGTTTTAAGTGAACTAAAGCGGTGAACTACGATAATTATAATTGACACGGTTGATAAACTCGATAAAATAACAATGCATGTTTAGTTATGGCGATTTAGCGATGCATGCGACATAAAATAAAATGCAAGCATAAAAATAAATAAATCCTAGTATGGCCTTCCTAAAAATAGAAAAACTATTACATATTCGGAAACCAACTCCATTGGTCCCTTTAACTTCGGTTGTGGCACGCATCTCGAGGTAACACCGTCTTTATGTATCGCCATTCTTGAAGAAATCCGTCTTTGGGTACTCCGGAATGAATAAAATTACATAATAAATTACATAATTTCCTATTATACATTTGTAACTAAAATAAGATAAATCTATTAAATTACAAAACGGTGATACGAGATCACAATAAAATTACAACCGAATCGATATTCCCATACATTTCGGGAAATACCAATTAAAATCTAAGGCCATACTAAGTAAAATTACATAATTCAAAAATTACATAAATTAAAATTATGACAATCATAAAGAAAAATGCAGCATTATAATATGTAGGAACATGCTCCATTTTATGCTAAATCGCCTTTAATTAGCCAATATCGTATATTACTCGGTTTTTACGGATTTGCGTGATTTCAACATTTTATAATCACAAAAATTACATAAATTCATATTTATGCATTAGTTAATTACCCTAACCACTTAGGACTCAAAATTTAGTCTTCACTAATAAATTGACCATAATTAACTTATATTTCTAAAATTGTTCATTAATAGTCCAAAAATACCAAAAATAAGCCATTAAACTTCAAATAAATCACAAAATTTCAAATAAATTCAAAATTTGAAATTTAAACTCATGAACATTCTGGAAAAAATCCCATGACACTCATAATGTTCAAAAACTTAGGTTAAAAATTTCGAAAAATTTCCGGAAAAACAATGTTGCGGTTTATCGGTTTTAGCTAAAATAATCATAAAAACATGTGAAAAATTATACTCATCAACTTTTCAATTTTAGATCTGAAAACGATAATAAAAAGCAACATTAGACGTTTTTCCTAAGTCATAGATTATGTTTTATTAATTTTTCACTAATAATGTCACTATTTATGCTATTTTTCTTCAAAAATCCATAAATCATGCAAAAGACTTCTTTATAGCCAATTATTTTACACACATCTTGTAAAATTTCATGTGACAACATATTAAATTTCTATGACCAGATTCGAAATTTAACTCATATTAACCTATTTTTCACCTAAATCCGAAGTTAATAATGAAAAATCCATTTTTCGAGCATAACAAGTCCAAAAATTATGAAAATTTACAGGTTATCTCAAAATAATATATGTGACAACATATCCAAAAATCACCTGAAAATTAGAAGTATAGCAAATTTTAGACCGAAAATGACATTTTTACTCATAAAATCATATTTAAATGTCATTATTGTAAAATATGAACAATAAAAAAAAATCCGTAAAATTAACCAAAATATTCTAAAACATTTTAGGACCAGAAATATTAACATGCATGAATTAATTTCGTGATATATCATAATAACACAAATTTTACAAGTTTTATATGTTATTCTTATAACTCGGAAAAACTTTTAACCGATTTGCATGCAAACAACCAAGGCTCTGATACCAATTGAAGAAAATGTAGATCTATATACATAATAACATACTCATATATGTTAAAATTAATTTGTCATAAAATTAAAGATGGAACTTATGCATGCAAACTAATTAATAAAATGAGAAAGAAACATTATTCTTACAAAGGGTATTTCGGTTTAATGGGCACAAAAGAGATCACCTTTCTCTCTTGTTCTTGAGCTTTCCCTTATGGATGAACCAAGATCCAAGTGTAGGATCTCTCCTTAGGATTTATACCCAAAGTTAACCCTTAATTAAATTAATATTATAGGAGCTAGTACAATATTAATTTAGAAGAAAATTGAACCAAAATATTATGTAACACTTTGAATATTTCGGTTTTTGTAGAGAGAAGAAGTGGAGAATTATTTTTCTCTCTAGAATTATATTTTGGATGAGTGTAGGAAAAATAAAAATTAGTGATACACAACATTTTGTATATTATTAGGTAAAAATATCAAAAACCATGATGGTTTTTGTCTTCTCAAAACCGGGTGGAAGGGGGCTTTATGGGTGAGCCAATGCATGCAATTGTTGCTCTTAACAATGTTTAATAGGGTTGCATGGCTAGACAATTAGGTAATCATTGTGTTTACTAATAAATTAAACAACACAATATTAACCTAATACCCCTTTAATTTCGGTACAATCATAATATGGAGTCCATATTATTTTTGTCAATTTCTCAATATGTAACATGTCACATGTAGCATAAATTTGTTATGTATTTTTAACATATTAAAAATCAACGTATTATTAAAATACGTCACATACAAAATTGACTTAGTAATTTCATAATTACTTGTACCAAAATATTTTACCATTTATAAATCAACATGATTGTATTTATAATAATTCATTCAATTCCGATTGTTTCTTTAAACAATAATTTCATCCGAGTAATGATACAATTCGATTACTCAGACCGTATCTCATTTTAATCACATTTCAATATGATACGTAAATTATACTTCCAAAATTGTCCGTCAATTTTCAAGTAATTTAATTAACTCGTAACGTTATACGATTAATTAAATAATCAATTAAGAGTGTTGCCCTATAGGTATGACCTAGGGGTCAATCGATCACCACCGTCGCACGACAAGTAATGTCAAACTCTAGTCGACCCAATCATTACCGATATATGTTGACCGATTGTGGTAAAATATTACTTCCCAATTGTATTCTTTATAATGAGACTTAAACATGTGATCATCATGATCAATAGTCGTGATCGCATTATTGTCGGAGGACACATATTCCAACAGTTCAAACCCGAGAGATTTTCAGGTTATGAAGAGAACAGGCTAGGGAACAATTTCATGCCATTTGGAGTTGGGAAGAGGGTTTGCCCGGGTGAGCATTTGGCTCGGAGGATTGTTTGGTTGGCCGTAGCCATTTTGGTTCAATGCTTCGAGTTGGAGACAGTTGATGGAGAAATGGTGGACATGACGGAAAGTGGTGGGCAAACCTCGTTTAAGGCTGAACCTCTTCTGGCTAAGTGCCACCCTCGCCCCGGCATGATGAATCTTCTCTCCCCACTCTAATGATAAACAAGCTTACATATTGTATGATTATTTAATTTGAATTTCTATTCTAAAATAAATTATATCATGTATTATAATTGCTGCAATGATCTTTTCATATAACCGGACACTTTATTCTGATTTAAAAAAGTGAAGATTTTCATAAATAGTTATTTCAAGATTCGGACACTTACAACCGTGTCTGAGTAACATAGATCTATATAACATACGGATACATATTGCACCAGAGATACATCAACTACGAAGATACACATTTGATACTTCCAACACATTTGATACTGAATACAACATTAAAGCAATCTAAACGTGCCTGGATCAGCCCCATGCATCCTTCATCACGACCTTCCTCCTGGCAGCCGCCCCACAGCTTCTCCCTATAGCCAATTCTATGTCAGGGACCTCCCCCTTGATGACTAATGCGGAGGTCCCCCGGACATAGAATTTGCTATAGGAGAAGCGGCGGTTGCTGGGAGGAAAAATCGAATGAAGGATGCGGCAGAATCGAGCACGAGAAAATTACGGAATTAATTACAAAATAACGTATGTTCTGATGTTATTTGCGAAATTTTTGGAACGTATTGATTTAGTTATTCGAATACAACAACTAATGTAGTTTATCATGAAATTTTCCAACATTTGGAATGATATTATTAGACTATTTTTGTTAATTCTACAATTATGTTTCTTCAATTTGATTGTAAACCCTTTTCAAATTTGATAACTATTTCCATTTTACAGCGACATTTATATTGTTTGCTTTTTATTATTTCTCATATATTGCATTTATTATATATTATATACTATATACTACTCCCTCCAATTCATCATAATGTTCTCATATCAATATGGCACAATACTTAAGAAAGATGATTATAAAATAATAAAGGACAAATGTGGGGTTGGTGTTAGGAGAGATAGATGAATTAATAGGAGTTAAATAAGGAGTTGTGGGGCCAAAACATTAAGAAAAGTAATAAAATAGGAGTAAAAGAGTTGTGTGGGGTTTGATTATAGGAGAGATAAATGAATAAAATAAGAGAAAAAGTTACCAAAAAAGGAAAGAGGAACATTACTTGAATAATCCGTTTCGGGAAAGAGGGAACATTATAGCGAATTGGAGGGAGTATGTTTCATGTTACAACACTGAATTTGTGGGGTTTATATCACATATTTAAAACATGTGCAAGTTTCAATCCCTTGCAAATTTAGAACGTGTTTTATTCTATTATCAATATATAAAAGAAATACAAATTAAAATATCCATTGATATTACTTAACATTTTTTAAATATTTACAGTGATTATAAATTCATACCCGTGCAAATTGCACGGGTTGAAAACTAGTTAGTAAGATAAGTAGAAGAGATTGGATTGAGTTGTGAAGAAATGAATTGAATTGAAGTGATATTTATAGAGTTCCTAAATAATTAATAAAAAAAAAAGGGTTTTTCTCTCTTGTACCCCTGAAGTTTTCACTTTTCTAAGTTGTTAATTGCACCCCTAAACTTCATTGGTTGTTCCCAAATGTGACTTAAACACTCTAAACCGTCAAATTTCACCAGAGATACATCAACTACGAAGATACACATTTGATACTTCCAACACATTTGATACTGAATACAACATTAAAGCAATCTAAACGTGCCTGGATCTGCCCCTGCATCCTTCATCCCTGACCTTCCTCCCTGGCAACCGCCGCCCCCTGGCTTCTCCCTATAGCCAATTCTATGTCCGAGGGACCTCCCCCTTGATGACTAATGCGGAGGTCCCCCGGACATAGAATTTGTTATAGGGAGAAGCCAGGGGGCGGCGGTTGCCAGGGAGGAAGGTCAGGGATGAAGGATGCAGGGGCGGATCCAGGCACAGAGAAAATTACGGAATTAATTACAAAATAACGTATGTTCTGATGTTATTTGCGAAATTTTTGGAACGTATTGATTTAGTTATTCGAATACAACAACTAATGTAGTTTATCATGAAATTTTCCAACATTTGGAATGATATTATTAGACTATTTTTGTTAATTCTACAATTATGTTTCTTCAATTTGATTGTAAACCCTTTTCAAATTTGATAACTATTTCCATTTTACAGCGACATTTATATTGTTTGCTTTTTATTATTTCTCATATATTGCATTTATTATATATTATATACTATATACTATATACTACGGAGTATGTTTCATGTTACAACACTTAATTTGTGGGGTTTATATCACATATTTAAAACATGTGCAAGTTTCAATCCCTTGCAAATTTAGAACGTGTTTTATTCTATTATCAATATATAAAAGAAATACAAATTAAAATATCCATTGATATTACTTAACATTTTTTAAATATTTACAGTGATTATAAATTCATACCCGTGCAAATTGCACGGGTTGAAAACTAGTTAGTAAGATAAGTAGAAGAGATTGGATTGAGTTGTGAAGAAATGAATTGAATTGAAGTGATATTTATAGAGTTCCTAAATAATTAATAAAAAAAAAGGGTTTTTCTCTCTTGTACCCCTGAAGTTTTCACTTTTCTAAGTTGTTAATTGCACCCCTAAACTTCATTGGTTGTTCCCAAATGTGACTTAAACACTCTAAACCGTCAAATTTCGTTGTTAAGTGTCAACAGAGTAAAAGGAGGGTGAAGAATGAAGTAATGAATGAAATAAATGAAAGTTGAAAAATGGAGTAATGAATAGAATAAACGGATGTTGAAGAAAAATGGAGGGAAAACACTGAAAAAAAAATGGGAAAAGTGTAAATGAAAAAAAAAATTAAAAATCAAAGTCATGATGCCACTTAACGGCAAAAGTTGACGGTTCAGAGTGTTTAAATCACGTTTGGGAACAGCTAATGAAATTTAAAGGTGCAATTAGTATTCTGTCAAATGGAAAGTTACAGCTTAGAAAAATGAAAATTTCAGGGATACAAGATAGATAAACCCCGGCCTCCCACCGGAGGATCCTCCTCCAACAAATACAAAAAATACAAAACGAAAAACCATGCATCTTAGTGAGTTCATCCATAATCCTATATCAAATCCCAATCAAAATAATATTCAAGTTACAGAGCATACCCCTGCACCTAATAAGAATGACCAATCACACAAGACGACAACTTCCTATTCAGACACCGTCCGTGGGCTTGGTTCAGATTCATCTTTCATCGATGACCTGTCTTTAGACGATATTGATATCGACTCTGAGGGTGATGATGAAGATCTCCTTGATGAGGACGATGCGATATGTCCCCGCATCATACTCACCAAGGAAGAGAAATCAGCCCTGCGCAAACCATGGAGACACTCCCTAATCATAAAAATGTTCGATAAGAACATTGGATACTTATCTCTTATGCGCAAACTCCAAGCGAAATGGTCGATTCGAGGGAAGCTAACTCTCACGGATTTGACAGGCTCCTACTATATCGCACGGTTCACATCAAAAGAGGATTATGAATTTGTCGTAACCCAAGGTCCTTGGATGATCGATGACCATTATCTCACGATAAGGAAATGGATTCCAAACTTTGTTCCGTCTGAAGATAGTATCAAATTCCTAACGGCATGGGTGCGAATTCCTAATTTACCGGTTGAATATTTTAATGAATCGTTTCTCATAAAAGTCGGTTCGAAGATTGGGAAGGTCATAAGAATTGACAAGAACACGGCCTTAGCTGAGCGAGGGCAGTTTACGCGTATGAGCGTGGAGGTTGATATCTCTAAACCTTTGTTATCTAAATTCCGTTTAAATGGAAAAATCTATTGCATCCAGTATGAAGGGTTAAAGATGATTTGTTTCAAATGCGGTAAGTTAGGCCACAATTCAGAAGCATGTCCTAGACATAGATCCGAGAACACAGAAAGTGAAGGCAACACAGAGGCGCATTTACAGAGAGACCACGAAATTACAGAAGTGAGAGAGAATTCTCTTGAAGCGGGTTTACGACCAGAGGAGCAAGATGATTTCGGCAAATGGATGATGGTCAACAAACCACAAAGGAAGAGATCAACCACCGCACAAGGCAAACAAAACTCCAGCTCTGTCCAGTCCAATCCCGCCAATTCAATTTTGAATTTTGCCAAACCTAGCGCAGCTCCCGGGTCAAGATTCGAATTACTGAGTAATCAGGAAAATATTCCTAATATGGGAAACCTTCCAAGTCTAGCAGCTGAGAATATGCAATTTACCACAAATTATTTCCCCAGCCATAATTCCAATGCAAATCAAAAAAATCATTCCCAAAATAAGCAAGCAAATAAATCTCTATCCCAATCACGCTTGATTACCCGATCAAACAATAATTCTAATAAAACCAAAAATATTCCAACTTCCAAAAATATTACACCCAATAATTCTTCCCATATTATACAAAATACTTCCAAAAATTCCATTGTTAGTAGTCCCTCTCCTATTCTACAAGATATCTCCAACACCTACAAGCCAATAAAGTCCACCACAAAAATTACCCAACCCGCCTCTCCTGCTCTATCAACCACAGTTGTCACGTTTTCTTCACCCCCTGCTTCCAATAACAATAATAATGGATCCTCACATACCATACCTATACCTCAACCTACCACAACCCCGATACCTTCCACAACTCCCTCAATTCGAGATGGTCCCTCCAGCGCAAACCATCAAGAAGTCAGTTTGGAAGGAGACTCTCGCACCCTTTATGGTGGTGATGGTACCGGAATGCCCCATACTGGACCTCACTCTCAAAGCAATCCAGGACGACCAATCGACCCTCCAACTGGAGATGTCGATTCCATGGAGCATTAATCAAGTTCTTTCGCTAGTAAGTCGAGCTTATCTAACACATCTTTCGTACGCACCGTTTGATATGTCGGATAGAATACCTGCATTAACCCGAAATTTGTCCCCCATAACCTGTATGGTATGGAATATACAAGGGACGGGTAATAAAAATAAGATTAATGCACTTAAGGAAGTGGTTAGAATGTATAAACCTTCTATAATTGCTCTAGTCGAGACACATATGGTTGGTGAGCACGCTCTGAAAATACAAAAGATTATTGGATATAATGGTCACTCACGAGTTGATGCGAATGGGTTTAGCGGTGGTATTTGGTTATATTGGAGACCCGAGTTCGTTTCAGTCCTGCCTATTAAGGAGCACCCACAATATATCACCATTGAAGTGTCGAGAAATGGAGATATACCCTGGTTCTTTTCCGCAGTCTATGCTAGCCCAAACCCAACTAATCGTGTTGAACTTTGGTCGGAACTGGAACGTTTTGCAAGGAACAATAATCACCCATGGATGTTAGCTGGCGATTATAATGAAACACGATCTTTAAATGAGCGACACGGCGGTGATAATAATATGGCGCGTAGGTGCGAGCACTTCAACAATTGGATAGAAGATTGTCAACTCATAGAACTCGAATTCTCAGGCCCTGCCCACACATGGTCTCGAGGGAATTCCGAAACAACAAGGCAAAGTGCTCGCCTCGATAGGGCACTATGCAACAGTGAATGGGGTACATTGTTTGGGGATGCTGCGGTGAGACACCTTCCGGCTTTCCAAAGCGATCATTGCCCATTATTAATATCCCCTAACGGTTTCGCTCCTCTCAACTCGGTCCAAAGACCGTTTCGTTTTCAAGCAGCTTGGATGACTCATGAGAATTTTTCGTCCTTCATTGAATCGAGTTGGGAGTCAGGCAACAATTTAGTTACACAATTGTCTAATCTTTCTAACAAGTTACAACGATGGAATGAGGATGTGTTTGGGAATATTTTTAGACAAAAAAGGCAGCTGCTTGCGAGGATAGAAGGGTGCCAACGCATTCTTTCGAATCAAAGACAGAGTCACCTAATCAAATTGGAGGCAAAATTACGAAAAGAATTAGATGATATCCTAGAAAGGGAATAATTACTCTGGTACCAAAAATCACGGGTCGATTTCATTCGAGATGGCGATCGCAATACAACCTACTTTCATGTCAGTACCTTGGTTCGTCGGTGGAAGAACCGAATTAATACTCTGAAAAACGATGATGGAGTCTGGATAGAAAATAACGAAGAGATTAAAAAGCTTGTGGTGGAGTTCTATAAGAAACTTTACACTGACGATACCCCGGACGACTTTGATGCCGATATCCCATACGATCTGTTTCAAGAGTTCAGCCATGAACACTGGGTATGGCTAAATAAATATTATTCAAGAGCTGAAATTGACAATGTGATCATGCATATGGGATCACTTAAAGCACCAGGACCCGACGGATTTCAAGCTCTTTTTTATCAAAAGCAATGGGATATAGTGAGACGGGATGTTTATGATATGGTTCTGAAGGCACTTGAAGGCAAGGGCATGCCCGACAATTTAAACGATACCCATATCGTTTTGATCCCTAAAGTCCAAGCCCCGGAGCATATCTCTCAATTTCGACCCATTAGCCTCTGTAATGTGGCGTACAAAATTATAAGCAAGACCATTGCTAATAGAATTCGAAAGGTATTACCATGGCTCATATCAGAAAGCCAAAGCGGGTTCGTTCCAGGGAGGCAAATCACCGACAACATAGTCGTGTTCCAGGAAGCGATTCATACAATGAGAAAAAAGAAAGGCAGGAAGGGCTACATGGCTTTAAAAATAGATTTGGAAAAGGCATACGATCGTCTCAAATGGAGTTTCATTAGAAGAACTTTGACCGATATGGGTATCCCATTACTAATGATAGATACGATTATGGAATGTGTGTCTACACCGACAATGCAGATTCTATGGAATGGTGAAGCAACCGAGTCATTCAAGCCTTCACGCGGGGTTCGTCAAGGAGACCCGCTGTCCTCCTACCTTTTCGTGATGTGCCTTGAAAAGCTGCACCAAGCAATAGATATTCAGGTACGTAACAAGAATTGGCTTCCCATTCCCGTCTGTAAAAACGGACCCAATATCTCGAACCTTTTCTTTGCTGACGACATGGTCTTATTCGCGGAAGCAAGAGCAGACCAAGCCCATGTCATAAAATATGTACTTGATAATTTTTGTCGCGCTTCGGGGGAGAAAGTAAGTGTGGCAAAGTCGAAACTATTCTTCTCGGCAAATACAGAGGAGTCGGATAAGGAAGAAATCAGGAGTATACTGGGTTTTGAAGTGACTAATGATTTGGGTACCTATTTGGGGATGCCAACGATTAATGGTCGCGTGACAAAAAATACCTTTGCCCATCTCGAAGAAAAGTTCAATAAAAGGCTAGCAGGATGGCAGACAAAACATTTATCGCTTGCAGGCCGGAATACATTAGTCCAATCTACTCTCTCTACTATGGCCAATTATAGCATGCAGACAGCTAAAATACCACGTTCCGTCTGCGACAATCTAGACAAGAAGACTAGACGATTCCTATGAGGAGGAACAGAAGAACAATGAAAAATCCACCTTATCTCTTGGGAAACGATACAAAAGCCCAAAGCAAAGGGGGGGTTTAGGCATTCGATCTTCACGACAATCAAACGCAGCCTTTCTCACAAAGCTCGGGTGGAGAGTCTTAACCGAACCAACTACTCTATGGGCTCGTGTGCTCATAAACAAGTATTGTAATGGGAGGTGTGACGTTGATATGTTTCAACCCAAGCCAAACATGTCTAACGTTTGGGCGGGTATAACCTCGCAAGCTAAAATTATTAATCGGGGAAGTACAGTTGCAGTGGGAAACGGTCGAAAGACCCTGTTCTAGGATCACTCATGGGTGGATGAAGGATGCTTGTCGGATAGAAATACACAGCCAATTCCGGAATCTATCCTGGGAGCTACGGTGGCCGACATGTGGGACGAGTCCTCGGGGTGGAAATGGGATAGTTTCTCTAATTATTTATCCCGTGAAGACCTTCTAAAAATCGCAGCTTATTCTTTGTCCCCGGAACCTTATATAGAAGACTCTCTATATTGGAATGCCTAATCGAGTGGGAAATTCTCGATAAAGTCCGCCCTTACTCTTATCAAAGCAGCGGATGCTCCACCAGAAACGGAGACCATGGCATGGCACGTAATTTGGAAATTACCCGTTCAACAACGGACCCGGATGTTCATATGGTTAGCGGCCCATGGTCGTTTAATGACTAACTGTAACCGAGTTCGAAGAGGCCTTCATGACGACCCAATCTGTCCACGATGCTTAAACGCTGATGAAACAACGGACCATCTCCTCCGCAAATGTCAATTCTCTACTGAAATATGGGCACAACTAGGTGAGAGTGCTCATTCTCCAAATTTTTACACTCTGACTTTTAACGAATGGGTCTCGAAAAATGCTAGCAATAGCATACCGTTTGCCACTCATGATTGGTCTATGAAATTCGCTATAACATGTTGGTGGATTTGGCGCTGGAGGAACAATGTTACCTTTGGG
Source organism: Silene latifolia (assembly GCF_048544455.1). Classification (NCBI taxonomy): domain Eukaryota; kingdom Viridiplantae; phylum Streptophyta; class Magnoliopsida; order Caryophyllales; family Caryophyllaceae; genus Silene; species Silene latifolia. The sequence goes on along the minus strand of NC_133536.1, from coordinate 203,614,851 downwards.
CGAGCTGACGAAAATCCAACGGACCCTATTGGTTTTTTGCATAGACACTTTGATAGCACTAGAAAGGCCCTCGACCCTTTCTCCCTTCTTATTCCCATACCCGGTACTGTCCATGAAGAGCGCTACATCCGGTGGAACCCTCCCCCCCATGATTGGCTTCTACTTAATACTGATGGCGCATCTAAAGGGAATCCGGGGCCGGCGGGATGTGGTGGTATTTTGAGAGACGAGACCGGCAATTTCATACAATCCTTTTATGTATCTTGCGGGTACTGTAATTCAATGAGAGCAGAAATGAGAGCATTGATTACTGGTTTGGAGCTTGCTCGATCTCTTGGAGTGCACAAGCTTTTGGTTCACATGGATAATGCACCATGTGTAAGCTTTGTCCAAGAGGAACAACTCATAAGCAATAGCCTTCGACCTCTCGTACAAAGATGCATAGCTAGACGGCTGGAATGTAAAGATTGATCACGTGTTTCGGGAAGCTAATCGAGCTGCGGACTGGCTTGCAAATACCGGGATTAATTCGAGCACTACGGTGTCATACTTCGAAACTCCTCCTGATGGTTTACGGTCTATTCTCCGCGAAGATGTACTCGGGGTAGCAATACCTCGTATTGTCCGTTCTTAGTTGTTTGCTTTCTTGGGGTTTAACCCCTCTTATGCACCAAAAAAAAAAAAAAAAATAGATAAACCCCACAAAAATATGAATAACGTTAGAGAGGTGAACATTGGAGGAGGTCCAACGTCTAATATCGGGCCAAATATCGTGTCGGGCCATGCCTGATCCAGGCTCGTGCTTGCACGGGGATTTCACCAAAACCGCGTCATGACCGGCCTTCTACTTGGTCGTGCTCGGGTCGGGGTCAGGCCCAAATTACTTGCTCTAGTCCGTCTAAATGTCTAATCCTACGTTTATTTGTACACGTTACGTGGTCTTTAAAGAAAAAACAAATATAAAAAGAAAAGTAAAAGAATTTGATCACATTTTTACTCTAATTTTGTTCGATGTCCTCTGATTCTTATTACTTCATCACTCTCTGCAGGTAATTTCTTCTTTCATTCCATGCAATAACTTCATGTTTAAACTCAATTATTACAATTTACAATTGTTTGATTTTCTAATTAAATGTTTGATCAAATTAATCGAGAAGCGGTCGTTGATTATTATACTTTGTAGAAGTCCAAATTGACCTACCCTTTTGATTTTAATGTTGAATTTGTGAATTGGGGTTTTGGGTTTTGGGTTTTGGTTAAATTTGAATTTAATTCATGGGTTATTTGTTAGGATTCTATTGATGATTAATTAGTGAACTGATGGCTTAGTAAAACCGTATTGATTGATGCTTGTTTATGGTATCGAAGATGTCTTAGCGTAATGGTTAAGATGGAGCACAGTGGACATTAAGTCCAGGTACGAATCCCCCTTTCCCCATGTACTGTAATGCCCTGGTCGATCATTTGACACCGGAAATTGGATGATCACTGAAAATAAACAAGATTTTCATCTTGGGGTTACTTTTTATTAAAAAGTTTTTAATTGGACGTCTGAATAACAACCCAAACTATCAGGTAAGACCGTTGTACGGTGGTACAAAGTTGTAGGGTGTACTATGGGTTTACGACTGAATAACAACCCAAACTATCAGGTAACAACCCATGCAAAGATTTTCTGGATGGCTTGCCGGAAAACTTTGGTGCTGACTCTAAGTTGCAGGTGACCATAATCAACGCTGTTGAGTTGCTTCCAGAATTATGGAAGCTTACCGATTGCCCTCATGACGTTATCTTGTCTTACCGCCGGGCCCTCCTCCACGGCTGGAACCTAGATGCCGAAACTGCGTCTAGGTTACAAAAAGACTTTGCCGTTTACCTTTTATATAGCGGAGTAGAAGCAAGCCCCCCAAACTTGGGTTCCCAGATCAATAAGTCATTTGTACCTCAAAGCAACTTAGAAGAGGCGATTCTACTGCTAACCCTTCTGTTGAGAAAATTTACTTGTAGGGTTATTGAGTGGGACCCCTCAGTTATGGATCATTTGTCATTTGCCCTCAGTGTATCAAATCAACCCAAAGCATTAGCCTGGGTAATAGAAGATTTACCTGCTGGGAGTATTGAGAGAAAGGAGGTTTACCACACTCTAGCACTTTGTTATCATGCACACGGTGACAATTTTGCTGCTTTGAATCTTCTGAGTAAGCTTTTGCATCATTCTGAGGAACCAAATCATATTCCAGGATTGCTACTGGCGGCAAAAATATGTAGTGAAAATCCCAGCTTAGCGGAAGAAGGGATCACATATGCTCGTAGAGCCTTGGCTATCAAGGACGATGCTTGTCATAATATAGTTCCCCGTATACATTTTTTCCTGGGTATTTTACTGTCAAGTTATGCCAACTTAGCAATCTCTGAGCCCGAGAGGATTGAGAGGCAGTTAGAGGCTGTTCAGGCACTAGAATGCGCTGTAAAATTAACAAATCGTAGAGACTCTACATTTATTTATCATTTGAGTCTAGAGTATGCAATTCAGAGAAAATTGTATCTTGCACTTTATTATGCAAAGCTTTTGTTGAAGTTGCCAAGTGGGAATGATACTAAAGGATTGCTGTTGTTAGCAAGGATTTTATCCGGCCAAAAACGGTATGATGATGGTGAAAGAATCATAGATGCCGCCCTTGATCAGACAGAGCAAGGGGAACAAGGTGAACTTTTGAGAACAAAAGCTAAACTTCAAATTGCTCAGGGTTGTTTGAAAAAGGCGTCTGAGACATACTCACAACTTCTTGCAATTCTTAAAGTTAAAAGTAAGAGCTTTGGATCTGGGAAGGTATTTCTTGGAAACTATTGACTTAGCTAATTTATTCATTTGCCTGTTATGGTAATCGAAAAACATAGTTTTTGAACTATAATGTCAATTGTTTGGGAGCACTGTGCACTTGTATGTGTGTGTGTGTGTGTGTGATGATTTTATGTTACTCCGTGCATATTAAAGGGTTTTCTGATAATGTCTTCTTAATTGTTACTTCCCATCGGATATTTCACATTCATATTATTCCAAGAAACGAAAAGAATAAGACATAAGGTTGCTGAGAAGTTCTGAAAAATGTTGTTTTCTTTCAGCCGAAGAAGTCTAACTATATATTGGCTATTTAGGGAAACATGGTTTCGGTCAATTAGCACATACATCACTCTTTGTTTGTATCAATTTCAAAGCCTTTGTTCTCCTTTTTTTTTTCCGACCGAAAAACTTAGCTAGCACCATTCCCCGGAGTTTCTAATAGCTCTATGTCCTACATTTGGGCGGGGATATGTTAACGTTTGACTTCTGCATGTTAGAAATGTCACTAGTTCTTTTCGTTTGTGGTTCATTCTAGCTACTATTCAGGCTTATTTCTGTAAGTAAATCCGTGGTAGTCATTGTTGTTGGAATAAAATTGCAGTAACAATGAAAAAGAGAAGAGATAACCAGTTTTGTAGTGACGTGGTAAGAGAGCCACTGCCTTGAAAACTATATTTCCGGTACGACCGTGGTGGCGATCGTGAGATGACCGTAGTTCCCAAGGATTTACACTACGCACTCGGACACGCCCACTCGAGACCGAGAGCATTGGGAACGACTGAATTTTTCTTTACCCAGAAATTATGTAGAGAATGAGAAGAGAAGAAGATAGAACTGTGAGATGTGTGTTTCGGAATGAGAATAGCTGGACTATTTATACACGAAAATAGTCAGCTAAGGAGCCAAAAACGCAGCAGTCAAAGATCGCAATTAAGGAGAATTAATCAGCGCATTAATCACCATTTAATTGTGTTTGACTATGAACCTGGACATTTCGCACCTTGCATCTGGACACTCCAAAAACACGCAGCTCTGGCCCAAAAGATAGGCACAGCCCGCCGCAGGCGATTGCCAAATCCCAAATCACGAATCCGGATCCGGGCCAGGCTCGGGCACGCGCGCGCGTGTGCGAGCTGAATTAAGCACCTCGCAAGGCTTCCACAAAAGCCTCCCATGACCCACTAGTGATATGGCATGAGAAGGTTTGTTATATAAACACAAGAAACAAGCCTTTCACTACCAATGTGGGACAAATGAAAAATACTCAAGGCATAAAAAGCCCCTATTTTCCAACAATCCCCCACTATGGGCGCCACAGAAAGAGAAAGAAGAATTCCTGGGTAAAGGAAGGATTGGATACTTAGGTATCAATATCTTTCGATTTGAATTGACACTTTAGTGAGATGAGGAAACAACTTACTTACAGCGAGAGAATATCTTGCGATTTGAATTCCTAGTGAGCTTGGTCGATACCCCCACAACACATATCATACCTTCAGAATTATGATCGTTCCGCGATTTCAAAGTGCAACGCGCTCTTTTTAGAGCATTGCGTTTACCTCGGTACTAATAGATGTGTTCAGAAGACTTCTCATAGTCTTTATAATCAACACACCTACGTAGGTGGCTCAAGTGCTTCTCAATAGCACTTCTCGCATGAGCCATTAAGGACATAAGCCCAACCTTATGTATGATTCATCAAGTGCGTCTCAAAAGCACCACCAGTTAAGGCTATGAATCATATAACGCCATAGGAATAGAAACTTTAGGCCTAGTCACTCTAGACTTAAGGACTTAAGTCCCATCTCCCTCGATGTTTCAACGACTAGTCTCCTAGTCAATCCTTTAGTAAAAGGATCAGCCAGATTGCTTTCGGACTTCACATAGTCCAAAGCGATAACTCCATTATCAAGGAGTTGTCTAACTGCAGCGTGCCTGATTCGAATGTGTCGTTTCTTAGCATTATAGATACTATTCTTAGCAGCACCAATAGCTGCTTGTGAATCACAATGTAAGGAGACCGGAATATTTTGTCCCCCCCACATTGGTACATCTGCCAACAGGTTTTTCAACCAATCAGCCTCTTGACCTTATGTAGAGAATGAGAAGAGAAGAAGATAGAACTGTGAGATGTGTGTTTCGGAATGAGAATAGCTGGACTATTTATACACGAAAATAGTCCAGCTCAAGAGCTATGAACTCCGACTCCATGGTAGAGCGTGCAATACAAGTCTGTTTAGAAGACTTCCACGATATAGCACCTCCACCCATGGTGAAGACATAACCACTAGTAGAACAGATCTCGTCGTTACCTGAAACCCAATTTGCATCACAATATCCTTCTAACACAGCAGGAAATTTACTATAATGCAAGCAAAGGTCAACTGTTCCTTTTAGGTATCTTAGCAAACGACGAAGAGCATTCCAATGTTCATTACTAGGGTTATGTGTGTAACGACTCAGTCTACTAACTGCATAAGCAATATCAGGTCGAGTACAGTCCATAAGAAACATCACACTACCTAGGATTTTAGCATACTCTTCTTGGGATACACTCTTACCCAAGTTCTTACATAAGTGTATACTAGCATCGTAGGGTATCCTAGCAGGCACAACATCAAAGCAGTTAAACTTTTTCAACACTTTTTCCACATAATGAGATTGACTTAAAGAAATTCCTTTAGAGTTTCGAACAACCTTAACTCCTAGGATTACATTGACTTCTCCTAAGTCCATCATCTCAAATTTTGATGACAAAAATTCTTTGGTTTTAATTATTACTTCCAAATTATTACCAAGTATTAACATGTCATCAACATAAAGGCATATAAGCACACAATCGGATTCTATTACCTTTGAATAAACACAAGAATCGAATTGTTTACCATAAAGCCATTACTTACCAAAGTGTTGTTAAATTTCTCATACCACTTTGTTTAGGTGCTTGTTTGAGACCATATAGTGATTTATTCGGTTTACACACCTTATTCTCTTGACCCTCTACCACAAACCCTTCAGGTTGCGACATATAAATCTCTTCCCTTAGCTCACCATTCAAAAAGGCGGTTTTGACATCCATCTGATGTATAAAAAGGTTATGAATAGCGGACTAAGGCGACAAGAGTTCTAATAGTCGATATTTTGGTCACGGGTGAATAAGTATCAAAATAATCAATATCTTTCTTTTGTGTAAAACCTCTAACCACAAGTCTAGCTTTAAATCTTTCTATTGTACCGTCAGGTCTCATTTTCTTTTTGAAAATCCATTTACTCGTAATGGGTTTACTACCTTTAGGTAAATCAGTTAACTCCCACGTCTGATTAGACACAATAGAATCAAGCTCACTTTTAATAGCATCTTTCCAAAAATTAGCATCAATGGATTTCATAGCCTCATTGTATGTTTTCGGATCATGTTCTATTAAAAATGCTGAAACAAACTCATCACTAGCACAAACAGTGTAACCATGTTCAGACAGCAATGTTGAAACAAAATCAGGTCCAAAGTCCTTCTAGGTTCAGCAACATGATCAATAGAAGTGCTACTACTAGCATGTGAAGAGATATCAACAGATGTAACAGGAAAACTAGGAGATGAATCAACATTCTTCGTAATGGAAAAACATGCTCAAAAAAAACACAAGATCTCTAGCTTCGGATATAGAACGATCACTCAAAGACATGAATCTATATGCGAGAACTATTTTGAGCATAACCTATAAAAACACAATCATAGGTTTTAGGTCCAACTGTAGGTCTTCTAAAGTCAGGTAAACCCACTTTAGCTAAACACCCCCATACCCTTAGGAAGCTCAGGTTAGGAGGATAGCCTTTCCATATCTCGTAGGGTGTCTTGTCTAACTTCTTATGAGGTACACGGTTAAGAATGTGACAAGCCGATAGAATTGCTTCCCCCACATATCCTCGAAAGGCGAACTTAAAAGCATAGCATTCATCATTTCTTTCAAAGTTCTATTTTTCTGTTCAGCTACTCCATTAGATTGAGGTAAGTACGGTGGACTAGTCTCATGTATTAGACCGTTTTTCTCACAAAACTCGGCTAAATAGTTTGATTTATACTCGCCTCCTCTGTCAGACCTTACCCTTTTGATTTTTCTATCAAGTTGGTTTTCGACCTCATTCTTAAAACTTATAAACGAATGTTCTGCTTCATCTTTTGTCTTAAGCAAATAAACACGGGTGTACCTTGAACAATCGTCTATAAAAGTGACATAATAATTTTTACCACCTCTACTTGCAACATTTTGAAGTCAGCTAGGTCGGTGTGAATTAACTCAAGAAGACTCGTTTTCCTAGTGGTAACTGGTTTACTAGGTTTCTTTGTGAATTTAGCCTCAACACAGCTAGCACATTTAGAGAATTCTTGACTCGTCAAACTTGGAATTAAACTCATAGTTCTAAGTTTTTTAATATAGTCAACATTCACATGACCTAATCTACCATGCCAAACATCAATAGACACAGCGATATAAGCAGAAGTAGAAGCAATATTATTAGAAAGCGAATCGGTGTTCAATACAAAAAGACCCCGGAAAGATAACCCTTGCCCACAAATTCCCCATTACGCGACATTACCACCTTGTCAACCTCAAAAACAAGTTTATTGACTTTGTTTAATAAGGCACTGAGACACAAGGTTTTGACGTTACGAGGGTACATACAAAACATTATTTAGAGCAAGTGTTTTCCCGAGGTGAGTTTGAGAAAGATCTTGCCTTTGCCTTTGATCGGTGCGGATGAAGAGTTACCCATGAAAACGCATTCCCCATCGCCTACCTCCTCGAACTCAAAGCAAATAACCCCTTATCGGACTGAGAGGTGTCTAGAAGCGCCGGTGTCCAAGACCCATTCGGCAACATTACCCACCACATTAGCTTCCACAACCACAAAGCGACAATGATGTCATCGATTCTGACATTGGCTTCAGCAGATTTCTTTTCGGAGCATTGGTAGGCTTTGTGACCGGCTTTTCCACGAGGACATAGCAAACAATTTGGCCCTTTGGTTTCGAATTTTCGCCCTTTGGTTTGGTATGCTTCCCTGGACCATTTTTCTTAGCAGGACCCTGGTTCTTCCCCTGACCAACCTTGGCCTTACCCTTACCCTTGAATTTTTCAACATTGGACGGACCACTCGACTCAACCAGATTAGCCTTGACAGAATCATTAGAAGCATTTACAGACACACTAATGGTTTTGTCTTTGAGACGATTTGCCTCCTCGGTCCTCATGTGACTCACTAATTCTTGGAGGGAAAGGTCTTTTTTCTTATGTTTCAGATGGTTCCTATAGTCAGACCAGGAAGGGGGAAATTTTTCCAGTAACACATTTGCTAGAAAAATCTCATCTAGTTTCATCCCTTCATTAACTACGTCAGCACAGAAATTCTCATAGACATGAACTTGTTCCATTATAGGTTTGTCATCTACCATCTGGAACCCCAGCCATTTCCCAACGACATACTTCTTTTTACCCGCATCATCAGCCTCATATTTTTTCTCAAGTAATTCCCATATGGTTTTAGCAGATTTGTGAACCATAAACAGGTCAAATAGGGTATTAGTCATAAGACTAAGGAGGTGAAACCTAACTGTTTTATTATCCTTATCATATTTTTTAATAGCCTCTTCATTTGACTTAACAGCATAAATTACAGGAGGGGTTGTCTCAACAGACGACGCATCGATTTCGGTTACAGCAGCATGAGGGTCAGAAAATAAAACGTAATCAATTTCATATTGCTCAAAAAACATCAGTAACTTTTGAGACCAACGTTTATAGTTCTGGCCATCTAAGGGTTCGACTTTTGACAAATCAGGAGCATTCTTTGACATGATCGACATTGTTACAGCAAGACAATATAGTTTTCAAATTGTTGGAATAAAATTGCAGTAACAATGAAAAAGAGAAGAGATAACCAGTTTTGTAGTGACGTGGTAAGAGAGCTACTGCCTTGAAAACTATATTTCCGGTACGACCGTGGTGGCGATCAGCAGATGACCGGTAGTTCCCCAAGGATTTACACTAATGCACTCAGACACGCCCACTCGAGACTGAGAGCATTGGAACGACTGAATTTTTCTTTACCCAGAAATTATGTAGAGAATGAGAAGAGAAGAAGATAGAACTGTGAGATGTGTGTTTCGGAATGAGAATAGCTGGACTATTTATACACGAAAATAGTCAGCTGAGGAGCCAAAAACGCAGCAGTCAAAGATCGCAATTAAGGAGAATTAATCAGCGCATTAATCACCATTTAATTGTGTTTGACTATGACCCTGGACATTTCGCACCTCGCATCTGGACACTCCAAAAACACGCAGCTCTGGCCCAAAAGATAGGCACAGCCCGCCGCAGGCGGTTGCCAAATCCCAAATCCGGGCCGGGCTGGGCTCGGGCACGCGCGCGCGTGTGCGAGCTGAATTAAGCACCTCGCAAGGCTTCCACAAAAGCCTCCCATGACCCACTAGTGATATAAACACAAGAAACAAGCCTTTCACTACCAATGTGGGACAAATGAAAAATACTCAAGGCATAAAAAGCCCCTATTTTCCAACAATTGTGTCTTATTGCTAGGGCCTTGACGACCAGGATCAACAATTACAACTGCATACTTGGGTTGATCTGGCTTGCTTTTACATCAAGTTGCCACGCTGGAGCGATGCTGAGTCTTGTCTGTCTAAAGTCAAGGCCATCAGTCCTAATTGTGCCTCCAGATGGCATACGCTAGGTACGCATTATCCTCTTGCGTTATTTTCTACACCTCTTTCGTTGATCTACTCTGTATAATTTACTGTCTCAATTAAGTTTTTCGATTAGCCAAGACGTAAAAGTTTAGTGAGTAAACAGTCTACCACATTTCTTTTCAAATTAGACGACTTCGAATGTCGCCTTGGACAGACACTACGGTTATGATCTTGTTTGCACTAAGTTGAAAGTGAAACAAGCTCAATTTAAACTTTATAAGTTGTAAAGATATTATGGCGGACCGTGGTGCTTGTTGGCTTTCCTGCGTCACTACCCACCTAGTAAAACCCTCGCCTACACTTGAAAACTACCCACCACTGGTTAAAATTTCCAAAATTCATCCACCTCAGTAGATAAAGAATCCAAACCATCTGTTCCACTGAGTAAAGAATTGAAACCATATCTGTCACTCTGCAGTGGTGGAGCTGGGGGGCTAGCAGGGACGGTCGCCCCCCGTGGCGGTTGAGCTTTTCGAAATTTTTTTAAAATTTTTCGAATTTTTTTTAGCGTGCCTTATATTATTACCCATACGCCCCCCTAAGCTCAAATCCTGACTCCGCCACTGCCACTCTGGGTAAAGAACTGAACCAATATTCTCCTCGCTCACGCGTTACCCCGTCTAATACCCACCAGGCCACCACTCATAACCAGCAAGTACAAAATATAATCCTCATACTTTCCTACCTCCCAACCCCCACCAAAAGACAAATGTAACCTGCCATCTTGGGTGGGTGCGGTGTCCGGTTTAAGTAGCCCCATGGACATCCGATCTACATATATTCTTACGTTTCACTGGAGTGGCTTGCTTAACTAAACCTTCTTGTGAAAACCTGGAGTCGGAATATTGTTTTGGAGTTCTTCTAGTGGGCGACATGTTTCTAATGTACCTATTGAGCTTTACTTCCTTCTCTGGTGCATCACCCGATACTGAATCAGGAGCTGTGATAAATCTTTACAGGGTTGTTTTATGAAGCAAAAGGACTTTTCAAAGAGGCACTAGATGCTTTCCAGATGGCCTTGAATATTGACCCTTGTCACGTCCCCAGCTTAATCGGATCAGCTATTAATCTCAGACAGTTACACAGCAAGTGTAATTCCGTTAAAAGCTTTCTGATGAACGCACTCAAGTTTGATAGGATGAATCATGTTGCCTGGTTTAACCTTGGCCTTCTCTGTCAATCAGACCAAGATTCATCTATTTCTGAAGCCGTGGAATGTTTTGAAGCCGCAATTATCCTTGAGGAGACCGCTCCTATCGAACCCTTTAGATGACCCACATAATTTCCGATGCCTCTTCTTTTTAGGAAGAATACGGAGTTTTGAGTTTTGAGTTATCTTTCGTGTTAAAAGGGTATATATTATATTAATATAATATTTTGTACGTAACATATTGTATATCGGGTAATTTGGTTGTAAATACATAGTGTGGTGGTTCGAATATAACGGGATCTTGCAATTTAGCGAAAATAATGGATACTGTGTGATGAATTCGCGATAGAGGTAACATTGAGCTCTGTTCACTTCGGGCTAGCTTCATGACATCTTCAAAATATGTGAGCGGAATTTGAGAAACGTAAATAATTCCATGAACAAGATTATGAATGAAAGATCGCAAAAAGAAGAAATACTTGAAAAATTTTCCTTTTATTTATCGTCACACCAACAACAAAGAATAACGGGTTTACAGGGGCTCGAGTTACTTAAAACATGAACAAACAATAAAACAGGAAAGCAAAACAATAATACAACTTTAAACAACTTAATGTACGACCGTCTCACACAAGAACTCGAGTAAGTACTGAATTCAGTCATGACAACATGGGTAGGATGCGGCGACACTAGCAGCTTGACGAGACTTGTTTCGACCTTGAGTCCTTTCCTTGCTGAATACGGAATTAGGAGACTTGTTCAACCTCTTAATCAAACTCCTCATCTTAGCATCATCAGCTCGACGCTGCGCAACGTCTTCAACAGGAACAGCAGCACCGTCTTTAGCAGTCCAAGTTTTTCGCCATGGAAGGTATGGGTTTTGATGACGAGGCTTAGGTGGTCTATAATAATTCCCGTTGTAGTAATACCCCTCATCGTCGTAATTATCGTAGTCTTCTTCTTCTTCTTCTTGGTGTTTCGGACATTGCTCGTTCTTCGGAATAGCCATTATCATCGACATGTTTGGAATTTTGATTAGCTTTCGATGTTTGTTGTGTTTATGTTTTGAGTGTTTTGTTAACGTAATATATATAGCAAAATTAAACCGACTTTGAACTCAATTCTATTTGTTTTAAGATATGACTAGTATTGGTGCCCGGCTTCGCCCGGACTACCTTTACTTACCATTAATTTTTTTTTTCATTAAATAAAATTAATTAAAGTTGCATAACCCATAAATTTATCTTTAATATATTTCTTTATGACATATCCTAAAATTACGATGAAATAAATTTTGAGACAAATTCACTACTCCCGCTATTAATATTTTACTCTTATTAATGAAACAATAGTAACAACATTTCACTACTTACCCGTAATCATTGTTACTTTCACTACTCCCGCCGTAATTATTGTTACTGTCGCTACTGCCGCATTAATATTGATAGTTTCACTACTCCCGTCGTAATTATTGTTACTTTTATTATTGTCGTATTAATATTGATTATTTCACTACTCCCGTTGTTGTTTCTACCACTTTCACTAATCTCGCTGATAATATTGTTACTTTTACTATTCAAATGAGTGATTACTATCTGTTCCGGGTGTAATTCCAGAGCAAGTATTGTTTCCACCCGTGGCTTGTAAAATGATGTCCTTGCTTGAATCCTCCTTGCGGTCTCCTGAAACGATGAACAAACTGAGGGCTCGGCTTTGGCCGAGCGTACTCACTCCGACGCTCAAGTCAGTAAACTTAGAGAGGTAAGTTGTTGCTTGGCTAAATGTATATTGTAGAGAGATAAGGAAGATATTACCAGATGAATAGTGATTCTTAGGTTAAATTGTGGATCCTTTCCTCAATGAAGGTTGAGGAGTATTTATAGACTTTCACCTTTTGTCACGTAGTGGCCAAGTGGCCAAGTGGCTTAGCAGGTGGAAAGACCGTTCTACCCTCGGCCGATGGACCCATGGCAGGCCGACCGAGGGGTCTTGGATATGGGTACGCGGATATGTGCCCCGGCTGGCTAGTTGTCTTAGCCGGGACCCAAGTGACAGGTCGATAGGCTGCATCGGCTAGACTGTCTAAGTCGTTGACTTTGCTGTGGATATCTTTGACCTTGCTCAATATGTTGACTTGGTCAGCGGTGCAGAATATGCCCCATCAATTTGCCCCCAGCGTAGTCTATGACGTGGTATGAGCTCCGATGTATGTTGAGCGTATATTCTGCGCAAGTAATTTCTGAAAATTTTTCTGCATCGGCTTCTTCTACTGTATCGGCTTCTTCTACCGTATCGGCTTCTTCTACCTCGGCCTGGTTCTTATTAGGCCGTACCATATCCCCCCTCCACATGGATGTGTAAAGGGCATCCGATGTGGAAAAGAAAGTGACGCTGGCCGAGACCAGGGTTGAGAGTGCCGGTTGTTTTTGATTGCCCCCAGGCCGGTGCTTCCTAGCTTGGTTGATCATGTGGCCGGCGGAGAGCAGATACTTAGGAATCTGTTGAGGAAGATGAATAGGCAAAGAGATATGAAGGGGCGTGTTGAAGACGCTTGGTCACTGTTGCATTGATTGACGTTCAACTGTTGCAACGATTGACATTCCGTGGTTGCATGTCTGACACGTGTCTGTTCGCTGATTGACTGACGTTTCATGGGCTGTGCCCTGATTGGTTCCTTTTCATGGGCTTTTCCCTATAAATAGGGCAGTTATTCCGTGAATTTGGCCACCAATTTCATTTTCTCAAATTTTTCTCCAAAATCTTCATCTCTCTAAACTTTCAAGGGCTTTCTTTTCTTCTAATCTTCAAAGTCGTTACTCCGGCGAGTGTTTTTCTTCAAGGTAAACAAACAAATTTTCTTTTATTTTGTTAAGTAATTGCTGTGAACATGTCTTCTGCTGACGCCGGGACTAGTACTTCTGCGCCGGGGGGTTCCCCGTCGCGTCTTGACGAGGAGGGGATACTAGATGCCATCCCGCTAAGGTTTGGGGGCCCTAGGTCTTCTTCTCCCGTACTTGATCCACCAATTTTGGAGGAGTGGGAGGATGAGGATGATTATGCTGATGATGTTGATGATGCTGATGATGGTGAGAGGGCTCCTTCTGATGGTGAGAGGCGGTCTATCCCGGATCATGGCGAGGCCTGCACGACTGGTCTCGACCGTGTCTGGACAAATAAATTCGCCAGCTGTTCCGGTGAGACTCTTTTCGGAGGTCATTTCTCCTTCGGCGAGGGGTAAAAAATTGTTATCCCTGAGGAGGGTCAGGCGGTCTGTTGCCCTCCCCCGGGTCATATCGGCGTTCATATCAGGCACCTGGAGTATGGGCTCCGGTTTCCTTTGAATGAACACGTCATGGCCATCATCAAAGCTATGAACCTCGTTGTGGCCCAACTGCATCCGTTGGCCATGAGGACGATAGTCAGCTTTGTGTGGATCTGTCTCTTTAGGGGGGAGATCCCAACGGTTAACTTATTCCGCCGCCTTCATCATCTTCGGCCGTCAATCGCCGGTAAAGTGGGATGGTACAGGCGTGCGACGGAGCCGGGCTACGTCTCGTGTCCAAGCTTACTTCTTGCAAAGGGGCAACAACGGCGATGGGTATACGTCCAAGTCGGGAGGACTACCCATTGCCTCGGTCTTTCCAGAGCCCCGTTTACTTACGGTGTGAGAACCGGGAAGAATATGAGAAATGTATCTCCCGGGGTAAGGTTAAGATGGACGCTTCGTTGGTCCCTCTTACCGCGGATGAGAAGCGGCGTCATTTGTTTGATCCGAGAAGGGATGGCTGCCCAGGACTCGGATTATTCTTCGGGATGAGTTGCTTTGCCGCGTCGGCCTCATACCGGCCCTCAACCAGGGTGAGTGGGGTCGGTGTGGGGCCCATCTTTGCCTGTTATATTCCTGTTTTAGAGCTTTGTTTTACTTCTTTTATGTAACTCTTGTTTGATTTCTTGCAGACCGGTTTGGCCAGGATCTGTCCGAGAGGACCTTGAAGAGGTTAGGGCTCGATAAGGACGGAAAGGTTGTCCAGCGGCATCCTACGGCTGACGGGCGTGATCGCAGACTGGCCCCCAATGGCGATGGAGAAACGGATGAAGGCCTTGGATCCGGAGGCGGCCCATGCAAAAGTTCTCGGAGGCGTGCCGAAGAGAACAAAGAAAAACGCGTCAAGTTGGCGGCGGTATCAGTGCCAACTCCCTCTTCGACCCCAGTGGTCCAGAAGGATCATGTGGAGGTCATTGATATCACTGAGGGGGTGGTAACCGTTGCTAAGGGCTCTTCTCCTCCGAAGAAGAGAAAAGAGCCACCGTCTGCTTCCACCGTTCTTCGGGAGAAGATCGCCCCCAACCGGCCCTCCGACTAAGAGGGTCCGGCGGGTACGGATCTAACTTGCGGTTCGGACTTAGTGGTTCGTTGGACATTCCCGATGACAGACTTTCTTATGTGTCAATGCATGTTGACGTGGATGCTCTGTGTAAATTTTTTGTAGATCCGCCGTCGGCAGTCGCCGTTCTCACCGAGCGGCAATCAGGGAAGCAGCCTGAGAAGGCCATTGAGAAGGCGGGTGAGAGAAATGTCACCGTTGACTCCTCGGCTCAGAAGATTCCTCCCACCGAGCTTGTGGCAGAGGGTGTGAAAATTTACAAGAGGCTGGCGAGGTGGACCCAACAAGCCGGCTCTCACATCATGGAGCAGGAAAAGGCCATGGCTCAGTCTGGGCCGCTGATCGCAAAGCTTAAACTTGATCTTTCCGCTGCAAAGGGGGAAGCCGGAAAGCTAAGTGGATCTCCTCACGCCAAGAAGCGTGTGGAGGAAGCCGAGAAGCCGCTTTGGTGGCCGAGAGGGCCAAAATTGAGGAAGTGCCAAGCCGCCACCGTCAAGTTGATGGGTGAGCGGGACAGGTACAAGGGCGCCCATGATGCCGCGGTTGCCAAGGGGGAAGAGTGGAAGGGTCTGTACGATGCCCAGTCGGAGGCGCACAAAGCTATCCTTGCTCAAAAGGAGAAGGATATTGAGATGCTTCAAACTGAGCTTCTCCCTAAAATGTGTGCCGAATTCCGAGACCAGGCCGAGGAAGCGGCCAGGGAGGCAATCAAGAAGCTCTTCACCGACGGATCCTTCCCGTGGGATAAATTCGACCAGCTTCTGGACGAGATGGCCGATGCGGCGGAAACAGAGGCTGCGGCGAAGGCGGAGGCGGCGAAGGTGGCTCAGATAGCTGAGGCCAAGGCGGCCTATGATGCGAAGGTGAAGGAGGATGAGAGGCTGAAGGTGCTTGAGAATGTCGAGCCTTCTTCTGGGCCGGCCACCGAAGATGCTGCTGCTACCGATGGAGGGCAGCAACAGGCATAGGGAGACGGGCGGTCGTCACCAGACTCACCCGGCGTCTCGGATAGCTTTAGCTGTTCGGGGGCCAACTATTGAGCCTTTCCTCCCTGCCATCTTTTGGCGCTTCAAGTGATATGTTTGTAATCTTTTGCTTTTCTTTTGTTTTGTTTGTAAAACTCTTGGTAGGTTGTGTTTAGACTTATCCCTATGGGGACGGCCGTCGTCTGTATTCTCCTTGTAATTACTTTTAATAAAGTTCGTCTTATTGGCCTTTGGCTTGGCCGGGGCTTTGATCACAATCCTTCACTTGTCTTCTTGCGTTATTAATTGAGTGCCTTCGTTTTTACCTTCGGTATGACCGAGGCAGTTTGAATGCATATCTCAACTGTGTTTAACGTCTTTAGCGTATCGGCCGACGTGTCCCCGTCGCTCTCGGCTTTGGCCGAGGTAATCGGGGTTGCGGCTCGATAGCGTTCGTAACTGTGTAGGCACATTGATCGCTAGATTTGCGTCTCAACTGCACTGAGTATACGTTTCTTCTTGCGTTATTAATCGAGTGCCTTCGTTTTTACCTTCGGTATGACCGAGGCAGTTTGAATGCATATCTCAACTGTGTTTAACGTCTTTAGCGTATCGACCGACGTGTCCCCGTCGCTCTCGGCTTTGGCCGAGGTAATCGGGGTTGCGGCTCGATAGCGTTCGTAACTGTGTAGGCATATTGATCGCTAGATTTGCGTCTCAACTGCACTGAGTATACGTTTCTTCTATCGTATCGGTCGATGTGTCCCCGTCGCTCTCGGCTTTGGCCGAGGTAATCGGGGTTACGGCTCGATAGCGTTCGTAACTGTGTAGGCATATTGACCGCTAAATTTGCGTCTCAACTGCACTGAGTATACGTTTCTTCTTCTTGGGGTGACGGCCTGGTGGCAACCGTGGCGCCCACCTCGATATGACCACGGAGGGGACAAACACTTTGATAGAAAACTTGGATGTTTCTTCATTAGATATAAACACGCGCTGGGGTGCCGACAATGGTTTTGGACACCTCCGCCGCTATACAAAGTATTTCCTTAGGTTGTCAGTGTTCCAGTGGCTCATCAAGGGCACGCCCTCCATGTCTGTCAGCCGGTATGTACCCGGCCTCATTTCTTCAACCACTTTGTAGGGACCCTCCCAGTTGGCCGTTAATTTACCATGAATATTTCCTCTGTTGGTGGCGGCCGACTTTCTTAGGACTAGATCTCCTACTTTTAAGTCCCTTTTGTGGACTCTTCGGTTGTAGGCTCTTCTCATCCGGTTTTGGTATACTGCCAAGTTGAGGCGCGCTGTATCTCGGCTTTCTTCGACCAGGTCTAGGGAGGCTTTCAGGCCTTCCTCGTTTTCAACTGGGTTAAAGGTAGCCGTTCTGAATGTTGGCACCGTCGCTTCAATTGGTAGGACTGCTTCGGACCCGTAGACCAAGTGGAAGGGAGTGTATCCCGTTGCTTCTTTCTCCGTGGTTCGCAGGGACCACAGGACGCCGGGTAGTTCGTCGGCCCATCTTCTCTTAAGGTCTTCAACTGTCTTCTTCAAACCGTTGAGAATTGTTTTATTGGCTGCCTCCGACTGCCCGTTACTCTGTGGGTGGCAGACGGAGGAGTATGCAAACTTGATGCCAAGCTCTTCTAACCATTTCATTATAAGGTCACTCCAAAACTCTCGGCCGTGGTCGAATACCATGACCTGGGGTAAACCAAAACGAGTTATAACATTTTCCCAGATTACCTTTCTGACGGCCGCTGTGGTCTTCGCCGGTACTGCTACAGCTTCAACCCATTTGGTGAAGTAATCAACGGCGACGATCAAGAACTTTCTTCCTCCGGAGGCCGTTGGAAATGGCCCTAGCATATCCATCCCCCACTGTGCGAAAGGGAGGGGATTAAGCACCGGTTGTAGGTCCCGGGAAGGAGCATGTATTACCGGAGCATGCATCTGACAGTTTGTGCACTTCTTGGTTTTAGCCTTGGAATCCGCAAGCATGGTGGGCCAGAAGTAGCCGGCTCGGAGAGCTTTGTGGGCTAGTGTTCTTGCCCCCATGTGGTGTCCACAGATGCCTTCGTGAATTTCTGTCAGTATCAGCTCTGCGTCGGCTGGACCGACACATTTCAAGAGTGGTCTTATTACGGACCTTCTGTACAGTTCCCCTTCGAACACCAGGTATCTGGCGGCGATCCTTTTTATCTTGGCCGAGAGATTGCGGTCCTCCGGCAACTCACTTGTAACTTTGTATTTCATTATCGGAGTCATCCACGTTGTCTCGGTCTCTATGTTGCCCACCATGCCGACAGTCTCAATGATGCTCTTCGCATTCTCGATATCTACAAAGACGGTTGGTGACATTCTTGATGGTTGGTGGCAAGTTTTGAGAGAGCGTCGGCCCGGTTGTTCTCGGATGCGGGAACGCATTGGATTTGGAAAGATTTCAATTTTCTTTGTGTCGGTTTTACCCTTTCTAGGTACCTTACCATCCCGTCGTCCCGAGCCTCAAACTCTCCTCTGATTTGGTTAGTAACCAACAGTGAGTCTGTCTTTAACACAATGTGTTCTGCTCCGGCGGCTCTGGCCAGCTCGACTCCGGTTATCACCGCCTCGTATTCGGATTCGTTATTTGAGGCCGAGAAGGTAAATTTCAAGGCGTACTCAAATTCGTCCCCGTTTGGGCTGATGATAAGGATGCCGGCCCCGAGCCGTTCGTCGTGGAGGAGCCGTCGGTGTAAACCTCCCATACACACGGGTTTGGTTCCTCTTGATATGTGCATTCGGCCAGAAATCTGCAAGTGCCGCCCCTTTATCGAAGGCCTTGGTTTGTACCGAATGTCGAAGCGAGAGAGTTCTCCGCCCATTTGATGAGCCTACCGGATTGTTCGAATTTTTCCAAAGCTTTCTCTAATGGTGGTTGGTTAGGACCGTCACGGGATGTGCGTCGAAGTAGGGTTTTAACTTCCTTGCGGCAACGGACGACGGCGAAAGTCTGCTTTTTCAATTAGTGGGTAATTTCTCTCGGCGGCAACAACAGCGTATGGGCGACAAAGTAAATTGGGTGTTCTTTGTTTGTCTTCTTCCCGATGATGATCACGACCGACCGTGGCCGAGGTAAATCTTCTATGTACGGGTATAGCGTCTCCCCGATGTCGGCCAGACAGAGTTGGGAGAGTACGAAGATGAGCTTTTAGTTGCTTGAAAGTCGTGCTCTGTTCCTCCCCGGTGAAGTCTTTATTCCCCTTCAATATTTTGAAGAATGGGGTGCTCTTGTCGGCTGACCGAGAGATGAAACGGGCTAGAGCCGCCATTCTTCCGTCAAGCATCATAACCTCTTTTCGATTCCTTGGCTCGGCAGTCTAGGATTGCTCGGACTTTGTCCGGATTGGCATCAATTCCCCTGCGCCGACAAACGCCGAGGAACTTACCTGCCCGGACACCGAAATTGCACTTCATTGGGTTGAGCTTCATCTTGTATTTCCTTAGTGAACAAAATGTCTCGTGTAAATCGGCCGGTGCTGTTGTCGGACTTGCTTTTCACAATAGCATCGTCGACGTAAGCCTCAATGTTTCGCCCTTTTTGATTTTGGAACACTTTGTCCACCAGTCTTGTATACGTTGCACCGGCATTCTTCAAACCAAACGGCATCATTTTGTACATGTATGTGCCGTTAGCGGTGATGAATGCGCATTTAGGCATGTCCTCCTCAGCCATGAATACCTGGTGATACCCCGAGAAGGCGTCCAGCAGGCTCAGCATGGTGTAGCCTGCCGTGGCGTCGATTAAGCTATCTATCTGAGGCAAAGGGTAACAATCTTTGGGGCATGCTTTATTAAGATTGGTAAAATCTACGCACATTCTCCATGCCCCCGATGATTTCCTCACCAT
This sequence comes from Silene latifolia, assembly GCF_048544455.1. NCBI lineage: Eukaryota > Viridiplantae > Streptophyta > Magnoliopsida > Caryophyllales > Caryophyllaceae > Silene > Silene latifolia. Next base: position 203,594,857 of record NC_133536.1, on the reverse strand, counting down.
CACAACATTGGCTAACCACTCAGGATAAGTACAAGGCATAATAAAGCCCGCCGCAAGTAATTTATCTACCTCGGCTTTGATGGCCTCATCTTTCTCGGCTGAGGAGTTCCTCATTCTTTGCTTGACAGGGCGAGCGGTGGGGAGTACGTTTAGCTTGTGAATGATTAATTCCCGGCTCACGCCTGGCATCTCGGCCGCTGAATAGGCGAAGACGTATTTGTTCTTTCTCAGCAGGTCTAGGAGGGCGGCCCTGAATTTTGGTTCCAGGTTGACACCGATAGTTACGGTGCGGCCTGGGTCAATCTCTACCTCCTCGGTCTCCGCTCCTTCGACCATGCCGACGGTGGTATCCATGCGTTCGCCCTCCTGTTGCAAGGATGGGCTCTTCCCCTTTTCTGATTTCTTCGCCACTTTGAAGGATTGCATGTTGCACCCTCTGGCGGATACTTGGACATTGACTACCTCATCGTTCTCGTTCTTCGAGACGAGCTTATGCGCTTCCCCCCGGTCCGAGACGTACATCAATGTCAAGGTCCGGATGGACATTACTGCGTCGGCCTCACTCAGAGTGACTCGTCCTATGAGGACGTTGTAGGCGGATGAACCGTCAATGACCACGAACTCCGACATAACGTTCTTGGCCGCACTTCTCTCTCCAAACATTCGGCGGCTGATTGACCCGGGGTACAGGTAGGCCCTTTAAAAAAGCGTACAACGGGTTGGTACAGGGGCTCAAGTCTTCAACCTTCAATCCGAGGATGAGAAAGCATTCTTTGTACATAATGTTTGTGTAGGCGCCTGTGTCAATCAAGCACCTCTTCACCAAGTGTTTGGCTATGTCCAGGTGGACTATGAGTGGGTCGCTGTGAGGAGCGATGACTCCTTCGTAGTCCTTCTTCCCAATGGTCATATCGGGGATGTTGGAAGCGGGGGTTGCTGTGTTGGGCACAAAGTTGATGGCCTGATATAGTTCATTCAGGTGCCGTTTGTGCCCATGAGCAGACCCACCGTTCTCGTTGGCCCCGATGACAACATTGATTACTCCTACCCGTCCAAAAACGGATTTCTTACTTGACCCGTCGGCATCTGTTCTGTGTCCACCGGCAACGTATTTGCCGAGACTCCCCTTCCGGATCAGATCTTCAATGGCATTTTTCAGATGTCGGCAGTCGTTTGTTAAGTGGCCGGTGTGGCCGTGGTACTCACAGTACTGGCTCGTGTCACCGTCACCCCTCGGCCTAGGGGGCCTTTCCCATTTCTGACCCTCGTTTTTGCTCAGGGCGAAGACCTCGGCGGCAGGTACGACCAGGGGGGTGTGATCATTGTATTGCTTTCGGTAGTACGTTCCTGAACTCCCCCCGGCACCAGTCGAGTTCTGTTTCCTGGCAGACTTGTCAGACCGTGACCTATTATCGTCACGGCGTCTTTCATCCGGGTTGTCCTCCCGGTGGCTCTTCTTCTCTGAGTACCCAGCCTCGCTGTGGCCTACCCAGGTTTTGTGGTAATCTTCCACCTTGATGGCCTGGTCGGCCATCTTCCTAGCGGCATCTAGGCCCAAACCCCCGTACTTGATAAGCTCGTCTTTTAAGTCTCCCCTTGGGAGGCCTTTCATTAGTGCGAAAGCCGCCAGCTCGGGATTAATCTCCCGAATCTGCTGAACCTTGCCGTCAAACCTCTTCACATAGTTTCGTAGAGACTCGCCCTCCTCCTGCTTGATAATTAGGAGGTCCGACGTCTCCACGGCCCTCCTCTTATTGCAAGAGTATTGGGCTAAAAAGGCGTCCCTTAGGTCGGCGTAACAGTATACCGAGCCGTCGGGCAGCCCCTTGTACCAATTTTGAGCCTTCCCATACAAAGTTGTTGGGAAGACTCGGCACCAGACCTCATCGGGCTGCTCCCATACCGACAAGTAAGACTCGAAAGCCTCGGCGTGGTCGGTTGGATCACTATCTCCTTTGTATGTGAACGCCGGCAACTTTAGCTTGGTCGGCACGGCGGTTTCAAGGACGTAGGCACTGAGGGGCTGTCTGACCACGTGCCGAATGACACGCGGCGATCGGCTCCTCGCATTCCTAGTCCGGCTCCTCTCCTCGTAGCGGGAAGGACTCCTTCTCCGGCTCGGGCTTCTTCTCCGACTCTGCTGAGTCGGGCTTCTTTCGCTCCTCCGGGGTGTGCCTCGTTTGTGCCGCGGCGACGCAGTCCTCTCACGAGTGCGAGAAGGACTTAGGCCTCCCACGACCACTTTGGGCTCCCCCGGTGTCTTGGCAGGGTCGGCCTCCTCCAGGGCTTCGTTCAAGTTTCTTGGAGTCACATTTTTGGCCCTGGTCTCCTGGACGGTTTCCGCCGCTCTTGTCGGCGTGACAGTGTGAGCTGGCGCACTCCCAATTAGGTCCAGGAGTAGTTTTAGTTTCGCTGCATCAACCAAATGTCCCATGATGGTGACTTGGTCGGCGGGCAGCGGCGTATCTGGTATTGTTGGCATCCCGTATTTCGGTTGGATTACTCCGCCGGTGGAGGGCTGCACAACTCCAGAATGGTGGAAGGTATCATCCTGGTGTAGCTCGGTTTCGTCATTTACGAATATCTCTTGTTGTTTCGACATCTTCTTAGCTTTTGGGGTGGGTTTTTGTGTTTATATTTTTTTTGTTTTTGGGAATGAATGTGACTAGCTTCTAGTGTCTCTTCCCACAGACGGCGCCAATTGTTCCGGGTGTAATTCCAGAGCAAGTATTGTTTCCACCCGTGGCTTGTAGAATGATGTCCTTGCTTGAATCCTCCTTGCGGTCTCCTGAAACGATGAACAAACTGAGGGCTCGGCTTTGGCCGAGCGTACTCACTCCGACGCTCAAGTCAGTAAACTTAGAGAGGTAAGTTGTTGCTTGGCTAAATGTATATTGTAGAGAGATAAGGAAGATATTACCAGATGAATAGTGATTCTTAGGTTAAATTGTGGATCCTTTCCTCAATGAAGGTTGAGGAGTATTTATAGACTTTCACCTTTTGTCACGTAGTGGCCAAGTGGCCAAGTGGCTTAGCAGGTGGAAAGACCGTTCTACCCTCGGCCGATGGACCCATGGCAGGCCGACCGAGGGGTCTTGGATATGGGTACGCGGATATGTGCCCCGGCTGGCTAGTTGTCCTAGCCGGGACCCAAGTGACAGGCCGATAGGCTGCATCGGCTAGACTGTCTAAGTCGTTGACTTTGCTGTGGATATCTTTGACCTTGCTCAATATGTTGACTTGGTCAGCGGTGCAGAATATGCCCCATCACTATCATATAACTATATCCAATGTTACTACAATTCTTTTCTTTACTGACGAAATTACTTTTACTATTTAAGCATGCAATTTTAAGAAGATTATATATTTATATAAATATAATACATATATGCATTAAATCAAATCAAAAAAATTATGCAATATTATATATTATGGAATCTAACTTGAATTATTTATAACCTACTTATTATATTTTTGTATGTTAAATAATTAACATATCTATACATCTCATAAACTATAAAGTTTAATAAAATTGCATAGATTTTAAATTTAATATATAATTTTATGATGATAATAATTAATACCATAAGTGTGCATGTTTATACTAATTAATTATTTTATTTTAAGGAAATTGACCATCTTCTAGTCTTCTATAAATATTTAGGAAAATTACCAAACATCTTCTTTCTTTTAGTCTTCTTGAAATTGACCATCTTGATTAATTATTTTATTTTAAGGAAATTGACAATCTTAATTAATTATTTTATTTTAAGGAAATTGACCCTGCTTTAATCTCTTACAAATGTTAAGGAAAATTACCAAGCTTCTATATAATTTAATTTTAACCCAAACTATATAATATTTGCATTGAGATCCCTTAATCGGGTCCACCACACTGTGCTAGTGATTTAAAACTATATAGTATAATTAATTTGTATAACTTTCTTTAATTACATTGAAGTCCCTTGGTTTCTGGAATTAATATATAGTATTGATTTTCACGCGTTTAATTACTTCCATATGATTTTCAAGCCTAGAGGGAGAAGACGAGTTGTTCTTTGATACGAGTAAATAAGTAAAACAACCCTCCCATAGAACCAGCCCAAAACTAACACTATAATTTATTAGAGTTTTGATTTTGTTTTGACATAGGTTGATATTTTAGGATGGATTTTTCCATAATTAAATATCCAAGTCATAAATTTTATACTCTTTAAAAAAAATTATTTATTTAAAGTATTAGCCAATTAAAATGAAATGAAATATTATTTTATATGTTTCTTAAGTAATTTATTAGGCATATTATTGGACTAGTCTTATGTCATAAATGATTTAACACAATAGTTTGTGTTGATACTCGCATACCTATGTGCAAATGGTATTTCACTTGAAAATTCTTTTGTAAATGTCTCATAAGGGAGACCCATTTGGTAAGAATTAGTAACATCTTTGTAGGCCTACTTTTTACTTTGGGCTTTTTAACTAGAGTTTATTGTTTTTTTTTTTTGTCACACAAAGCGCGCAAACATAGTCGCATTACAAATAAAAGAGAGGGGGATTCAAACCTGGGACCTATTGTCCACAATACACCCGTCTTAACCACTAGATTAAGACATCTTCAGTAGTTTTCCTTATTGTTTCTATGGGAAGTTGTTGTGTTGTTTTAAAGTACACTTATATTTAAAATTTGAAGAGATTTGTCCCCTTATAAAATTGGGCCCTTCTCATTTGCCCACTAATCAGTAATCAGCCCGAAGGACTGGCCATGCTTGTCCGACACGGCCTGGTAGGGAACCCGTGTTGTGCTTAGAGCTGGCCGATAGCACAGGCCAACCCGACCCGGCCCGTCCTGCGGGATCTTTTTGCTCACAGTCAGGCCCGACCTGCCCCGCTCAGCCCGCCTCCGGGTCTCCCCTCTCTGGCCTGGTCCTGGTCAAGAATCTCAAACCCGGCCCGCCCGCCCGCCTCCGGGGATCCCCTCTCTGGCCTGGCCCTGGTCAAGAATCTCAAACTCGGCCCGCCCTTGGCCCGCCTATTTAGTAAAAAAAAGAAATATACAGGCCCGCCCTCAGCCTACCCTCCACCCACCACGGTCTTGCCCCGGGTCAAACATACTCCCAGCCCGGCCAGTCCGCCCCTCCCCCTGGCCGGTTCATGGCCTAGCCAAGTGAGCCTGCCCCGCCCCGGGGTCAGGCCGGCCCGAAGACAACTCTAATTGTACCAGAGCACGGGCTAAACGGGCTGTCGTTTTGGCCCGACAAGGGCTGGCAACTCTAACTCTAAAGGAACCACATACGGAAGTCCAGTACAAATTTCAGACTTGACACAATCAAGCAAACAGTTAGTACTTGGTCTGGCCAAACTAATCTGCTAACCCGAATACTCCGGCCTGAATAGTTCGATCCGAACCCGATGCGCACCCGGAATTTTTCAAATTATATTTGAGATCATTTGAGAAAGTAAACATAGTAGAAAACAGAGTGTGCCAACATAAATGGAGTAGAAAACACGATAGTATGAATGAAAGATGGCACAAATAAGAATTACTCCGTACTATCTTTAAATTTTCGGATTATTTAATAGGAATACTCCAAACTATTGGACTGTGTCTCAAAATACTACAAACTCTATTTTAACTACCACTATACCTAACTTTTACCCTATTTCTCTTTTATTAGAACAGGTGGAAGGGCTACCTGCTAAACCGGTTTCTTTCTCTTTGTAAACCCATTAATCTCTCTTTTTTCCTCCAAAACCCCATTGAACCTCCAAAAAAAACGCCATTGATTTTGTATATAAAAAATGTGCAGACCAAATTCAAACCCATTTCAATCATATGCCTAAAATTTTAAACCACTCTTCAATTCACTCATAACCCAATCATTTTAATTTTAGTAAGACAACGACCAACGAAGGTACCCAAAGCACGATATTTGGGCTGTACCAATGCTGGAAGACCATACCGAAATCGACTACAGCAATCACGTTCCCAAAATGGCAAGAAAATATTGCCGAGAAAATGCAATAACAATTCAATTAGTTGGGTGTAAGGTAAGGTATGAAGCAGTAGGATTTCCGGAGATATCGAACACGGAGTTTGAGGAAGTTGAATCGGGTACGGGTCAGTGTAAATGGAGGAGTGTTGTGACTGGAGGCGGGTTTGAAGGGAGGAAAGACAGCGGGTCTGAGGAAGTGGAATCGGGTATGGGTGGTGGTGGAAGCGGGTTTTATGTAGCTAGCTACGGATCGGTTATTGTGATGGGTCAGTGTGAAGAGATTTGGTTGGGACGTGGGAGTGATTGTGAGGATTGTGTGAAGATGAATAATGAGTAATGATCTCTTAATCTTCGGAAGAATGGAGAAAATAATAAAGGAAAAGAAGAGATAATGAACCGCTGTAATGGAATAGTAGGAAAAAAATTGAAAAAAATTTGCAGGTTAAAAGTTAAGAGGGAAGAAGATGAAGATAGAGTTTTATAATGAGAAAGGTGGGATCGCTTTAGTGGCTTTACATTTTACCTGGTGCAATAGGTTACCAAATGACCAATTCTATTAAAAGAGAAGGGGTGTAAAAGTTGGGTATATTGATAGTTAAAATAGAGTTTGTAGTATTTTGAAAAGTACACTAATAGTTTGGAGTATTCTTATTAAATAATCCTAAATTTTCCATTCATTGATCGTGACACGCACAACAACAAAATTCACAAGGCCCGACTTACATGAACGAACAATAAAACAGCAAAGCAAAACAATAATACAAGTTTAAACAACTTAATGTACGACCGTCTCTCACAAGAACTCGAGTAAGTACTGGTATGGTGTGTTTGGGAACCAAGATTGTATTTTCAAATTTAGATTTGGACCAATATGCATGTTTGGCAAACCTATTGGATTTGGATTTCCAAACCCCTCCCAAATCCTAATAAGGCTAAAATAAACTCATTTGAAATCCACCCCCTAAACCCCCTCATTTCAAATCTTTATTTCACTTTGCTAAATTGTAAATGAGGCATTTCAAATTAAATTCATGTTGCCAAACACTCTCCTAATGTAAAGTTTGTAATTGATTTACCTTATAATCTTGGTGATGATAGTTGTGGTAGCCATGGTAAGATTATAGCCATGGTGTTTTTTCCATATAAATGTACAACTATTGACAAGTTTAGTAATATATTGATCATTTGTTGTAGGTTGATGATTGGTTTATCTTTGTTTTAAACTAAAGACAAGTTCACCCTTAAAAAGCAGTTTTATCATCAAGTTATTTTATAAAAGACATGGGGGAGCTAAATATGATCTTTGTTATTTTCTGATCCTTGTTGTTAGGATCAAGTATGAGATTGAATTTGACAATTATTCTCCGGTAAGTACTCCCATGAGTCGAGTATGACGCTTATATTCAATATGGTAAAAGCGGAGTCATATATCGAGTATTCACATGGTCTTGTATTGCTTTTGCAGTTGGTCTTGTATTGCTTTTGCAGTTGAGAAGTTGAGTAAGAATACTAGTAATACTAGTACTCATGTTTTCAAGCATTAGACAAGTGTGCAAGTATAAAAGTAAGCCATGATTTATGGTTTGTCTTATGTCGGTTTTCTTCGTTTTAGAAGAATGGTTGTATGCAAATGATCTTACCTTGATAGCTGATTATTTTCTAAAAGGGTGGTGTATTATTGCTTGGGGAAGGAACCATTATTATATGAGTTTCCAAGAAGGTAATTTGCATTGCAAGGTCGACATTTGTAGTAGTAATTCGTAGTGTACTGTTAGCTATAGTCGGTAGAGTGGCTAAGTGATTAAAGAAATTAATCTACGAGTTTGATTTATGAACGAGACTGAGTTGACCCATGTTTTGATAGTGATGTCACTTGTTTAAGTTTATAGTCAAGTGAATTATGGTGACGGCCACACCGGAACGTTATGGTAACGTGGTATGTAAACTATCAAAAATGGAATGATATCGGTTATTAATCTCAATGTCTAATTGATCAGTGTGCATAAAAGGATTAATTAGGGATTTGGTTCATAAGTCGGTATCGGGATATTTAAAGCCTATTTAAATATTTGGTGGTAGGACACCCAATTCCCTTCTAATATGACGCTAGAAGCAGAATTCAATGTGGAAAGCCTATTATCAAAGATTGGCGCACATTGTTAATATTGTCCCGAAAGTATGTGCTCGGACCTGCATGATAAGTTAGGGTGAAGTTAATCTTCTTAATGGATCTTTTGAAAAAGTGCTTTGCAGGTCACGATAAAAAGAGTCCACCTATATGAGTGTGAAGTATGGTCGTTTCTTAAAGCTCGGGCTTGGCTTTGTAAGCGTTCATGAATGGATAGGGACTAAGGCCATGTAAAATAGTGTCGGTAATAAACTTATGGAGTTATCTTGAACTTGTATGTATACTATCTTCATGTATTCAAATGACTTGACGGGTTCAATCCTTAGAGACACCCCCATACTCGAATGCAGAATGCATAGTTCACTAAGGTGGAAATTCAATCTGTGTGACATTTTCACTTTATGTACGAGTTTGGTTTCGTTTGTTGTAAATGAATTAAGGATTACACTTAAATGGGGAGGAATGTTGGTGATTTAAGTGAATCACCGGTTTCATTTAAGTGTATTCGGGCATTAGTCAAAATCAAGTAGACATTCGGATAAGTATGCTAATGCCAAAAGGTACCTCTTGGGTTCCTAGAGTATGCAGGAGGATACTTGTATAAATACACAACTATGCATGAGAAAAGATTATAAGAAAAAAATCAGAATTTTGACTTCGAAAGAACAAACAAATTACAACACTTTATTTGTATTCTCTTGAATCTATTTGCCTAGAACGAGAGGGGATCAATAGTCTTATCTTGCGAGAGATTTCGTGCAACACAAGGCAAATGTAAAGGTCGGAATACTCTTTAAGGAAAACGATTCGTGATTCTATCGTTATCCAAATTTATCATTTGCTATTGGCGATCGACGAAATGTCAACCACCATGTATATTTCCAACACACAAATTTATGGATACAAAGATTCAATGCTAAATACTACCAAAACACAAATCGGAAAACCAGCATAACATAATCACGTCTAATATGACACCGTCTCACACAATAGCAAATGCGATTGGAAGGAATAAAAGCAACATAGTTAGAAATAAGAAATATGAGATTAATCAATCATTAGACGAATAAATTAAGCCCAAAATCGATAAATTGAATGATAAATACCAAGACTAAAATTGATAAATCAACCTAGCATAATCACGTTACAAATGATAGAATAAGAGTATAGGACGGCCTTACACTCTGACACGGTTCAATATGAGACCGTCTCATATTCTAATCACATGCTCCGTATATTTTAAATAAATAAATAAAAGCAACAAATTTGAAATAAGAAATCTGAGATTAATCAATTATGAACTAGTTTTGTGACCCGTGAAATTCACGGTTTCGGTTTAAGGATCGTTCATGCATTTTCCCCTTTAGTTTTTTTATGGTTTTTCCATTTTTCATTCGTGGTCTATCTCTATAATTATTTTAGCCGTTCATATTTTAGGTATATTTTACTAAGCAAGAAAATGAGTCGTTTCTATGAATCGATAACAAAAATAAAGTTGACACATGAGACCCTCCACGATATCTCATACTAATATACTCATATTTTATGAAAGTAAAAGATTGGGCTTTTAAAGAGGATGATGTATTTGAATTTATGACAAATTAATGAAAGAATTAAAAGTTAGAAAAGATGGAAAGACACACAAAGCATTTGTGTAGGGTTCTAATTATTGCAATATTATGATAGGGAAATTGAAAGAATGGGGTGTGGTTTATTCAATAGGAAATAACCTATTGTGAAAGTGTAAAAGTTAAGCTCTAACTTTTCATTAATTTGTTGGCGTAAATTTTTTTTATTTTTTTTGTAGTAGCTTGATATTCAGTTATTTACGATTTTACGTCATTCTTTAGTATTGTTTTTTTTATTTTAACCTATTATTTTGTTATTCTCATTCTCATTACTTTTGTAACCAAATGATATCATTTTTCCACAGCGTCAAATTTGTTATTTTAATTTGTTAGTCAACTTTATTAAAATGATGATACTCCATATTAAAAAAATAATTAGTATTAAACATAGTTTATGATGGGGCATATTCTGCACCGCTGACCAAGTCAACATATTGAGCAAGGTCAAGGGTATCCACAGCAAAGTCAACGACTTAGACAGCCTAGCCGATGGAGCCCCATCTACTGTCACACTGGTCTCGGCCGGACACTAACCAGTAGGGACACACATCCGCGTACTCATATCCAAGACCCTCGGCGAGCCTACCACAGGTCCATCGGCCGAGGGTACAACGGTCTTTCCACCTGATAGCCACTTGGCCACTTGGCCACTACGTGACAAAAGGTAAAAGCCTATAAATACTCCTCAACCTTCATTGAGGAAAGGATCCACAAATTGACCTAATAACCACTATTCATCTGGTAATATCTTCCTTATCTCTCTACAATACACTCTTAGCCAAGTTACAACAACTTCTCTCTAAGTTTACTGACTTGAGCGTCGGAGTGAGTACGCTCGGCCAAAGCCGAGCCCTCGCTTGTTCATCGTTTGGGAGACCGCAAGGAGGATTCAAGCAAGGACATCATTCTACGAGCTACGAGTGGTATCAAATATCTCGCTCCGGAATTATACCCGGAACAATTGGCGCGCCGTCTCGTGGGGAAAGACACTAGAAGCTAGTCACATTCATTCCCAAACAACAAAAACAAAAACACAAAAAAAAAAACCCACCCAAAAAGCTAAGAAGATGTCGAAACAACAAGAGGTATTCGTGAATGACGAAACCGAACCACACCAAGATGATACTTTTCACACAGGTAGTGCAACCCTCCACCGGCGTGAGTAGTCCAACCGGAATTCGGAATGCCGATAATATCCGGACACACGCCGCCGTCAACCAGGTCACCATCATGGGACAGGTAGTTGACGTAGCAAAACTGAAGACACTCCTGGACCTGGTGGGAGTACACCAAACTCACACAGCACGCCGACACGAGCGGCGGAAGCCGTCCAGGAGACCAGGGCCCGGAACGTGACTCCAAGAAACTTGAACGGAGCACTGGGAGAAGCAGACCTTATCAAGACGCCTGAAGAGCCCAAGGTGGACGTGGTGGACCTAAGCCCTTCTCGCACCCATGAGAGGACAGCGTCGCCGCAGCACCGACGAGGCACACCCCGGAGGAACCGGAGAAGCCCGACTCAGGAGAGTCGGAGAAGAAGCCCGAGTCGGAGAAGGAGTCCTTCCCGCTACGAGGAGAGAAGCCGGACTAGGAATGCGAGGAGTCGGTCGCCGCGTGTCATTCGACACGTGGTCAAACAACCCCTCAGTGATTATGTCCTAGACACCGCCGTGCCAGCTAAGCTGAAGTTGCCGGCGTTGACGTACAAAGGAGATAGCGACCCAACCGACCACGCCGAGGCTTTCGAGTCTTACATGTCGGTATGGGAACAGCCCGATGAAGTCTGGTGCCGAGTCTTCCCGACAACTCTGCACGGGATGGCTCAGAATTGGTACAAGGGGCTTCCCGACGGCTCGATATACTGCTTCGCCGACCTAAGGGACGCCTTCGTAGCCCAATACTCCTGCAACAAAAGAACGGCCGTGGAGACGTCGGACCTCCTAACTATCAAACAGGAGGAGGCCGAGTCCCTACGAAGCTATGTGAAGAGGTTCGACGGCAAGGTTCAGCAGATTCGGGAGATCAACCCCGAACTGGCGGCTTTCGCACTAATGAAGGGCCTCCCGAAGGGAAATTTAAAAGACGAGCTCATCAAGCACGGGGGCCTGGGCCTAAACGCCGCTAGGAAGATGGCCGACCAGGCCATCAAGGTGGAAGATTACCACAAAACCTGGGTAGGCCCCAGCGAGGCCGAGCCCTCAGAGAGGAAAAGCCGCCGGGATGACAGCCCGGATGAGAGACGCCGCGACAATAACAGGTCACGGTCCGATGAGAAACGCCGTGACAATAATAGGTCACGGTCTGATAGATCCGCCAAGAAACAGGACTCGACGGGCGCCGGGGGGAGTTCGGGGATGTTTTACCAAAGGCATTACCATGACAAAACCCCTCTGGTCGCATCGGCCGCCGAGGTCTTCGCCCTGAGCAGAAGCGAGGGCCAGAAGTGGGAACGGCCTCCCAAGCCAAAAGGAGACGGTGACTCGAGCGATCGCGAGTACCACGGTAGCACCGCCACCTCATCGACAACTCGCCGGCATCTCGAAGAATGCCATCGAAGAGCTAATCCGGAAGGGAAGCCTCGACAAGTATGTAGCCAAAGGCCAGAAGACTGACGCCAGCGGCTCTGATAAGAAATCCGTTTTTCAACGGATAGGAGTGATCAATGTGGTCATCGGGGGAAACGAGAACGGCGGGTCAGCTCATGGGCACAAACGGCACCTAAACGAGCTGTATCAGGCCATCAACTTTGTGCCCAACACGGCGACCGCCCCCGACATTCCCGATATGACTATTGGGAGGAAGGACTACGAGGGAGTCATCGCCCCTCACAGCGACCCACTCGTAGTCAACTTGGACATATCCAACCACCTGGTGAAGAGGTGCCTGATTGACACAGGCGCCTACACAAACATCATGTTCAGGGAGTGCTTCCTTAGCCTCGGCCTGAAAGTGAAGGACTTGAGCCCCTGTACCAATCCACTGTACAGCTTCTCCGGGGCTGGCCTGGTACCCCTGGGCTCAATCAAATTGCCAGTGATGCTCGGCGAGCGGAGTGCGGCTAAGAATGTCTTAGCTGAGTTCGTCGTCATTGACGGCTCGTCCGCCTACAACGTCCTCATAGGCCGAGTCACTCTGAGTGAGGCCGACGCAGTAATGTCCATCCGGGCCCTGACACTGATGTATATCTCGGACCGGGGGGAAGCGCATAAACTCGTCTCCAAGGACGAGAAGGACGAGGCGGTCAACGTTCAGGTATCTGCCAGAGGATGCAACATGCAATCCCTCAAAGTGGCAAAGCAATCCGAGAGGGGGAAAAGCTCATCCTTACAGCAGGAGGGCGACCTCATGGACGCGACCGACGGCTGACAGGGAAGGAGCGCCACCGAAAAAGCATTAGGGAACTAGTTGACCTTGTGTAGCGGCGGAGGTGTCCAAAATGGATGTGGACACCCCGACGCATTTTTTTTATATCTAATGTAAAAATCGGCCAAGTCTCCCAACAAAACGTTATTTTTCCCATAATCACTAGCAAGAGGCCGACGCCGTCTCACACTGTCGATTCGACAAGAGCGGCAGTCGTTATGAAGAAAGAGGTCGACGCCGTCTCACACTGTCGATTCGACAAGAGCGGCAGTCGTTATGAAGAAAGAGGTCGACGCCGTCTCACACTGTCGATTCGACAAGAGCGGCAGTCGTTATGAAGAAAGAGGTCGACGCCGTCTCATACTGTCGATTCGACAAGAGCGGCAGTCGTTATGAAGAAAGAGGCCGACGCCGTCTCATACTGTCAATTGGACAAGAGCGGTGGTCTCCATGAAGAAATGTAGCGCTGTGGCAGTCACCCCAAATAGTAGACGCTTCGGCAGTCACTTAAAGTGGTAGACGCCGCGTAACACGCTATCCAGACGCCACCACACTTGTCATAGACAAGAGCGGTGGTCTCCATGAAGAAATGTAGCGCTGTGGCGATCACCCCAAATAGTAGACGCTTGGCGATCACTTAAAGTGGTAGACGCCGCGTAACACGCTATCCACGCGGCTTCTTCGTCGATCGACAAGAGCGCGATCTCCATCGAAAGCGACACCGCGATCGATCGCGGCCAGCGCAGTTGATAAGCAGACAAAATACCTTAGAAGCATTAAAAACAGTTGAGATACACTCTAAACCGCCTCGGCCAAACCGAAGCGGAAACAAAAAGAGACGCTCAATTAAATAAACGTAAAAGGGGAACTCAGACAAAAGCGAAAGAAGACCTCGGTCAAGCCAGAGGCAAGGTGGAAACACTAAATACCGTTGAGACGCTCAAATAAAATAAGGTAAAGACCTCGGCCATGCCGAAGGCAAAGGAGACAAACTCTTATTAATAATAACGGGTTACAGGTGGAAAGAATGCAGACGACGGCCGTCCCCATTGGGATAAGCCAAAACACAACCTACCAAAGTTGTACAAAATACAAGGAAAGAAAAGCAAAAATTACAAATGTCATTTTAAGCGCCAAAAGAATGGCAGGGAGGAAAGGCTTAATAATTGGCTCCCGAACAGCTGAAGCAGATCTGCTGTAAACTTGTTCTCATCAAGCAGCCCATGGTATTAGTGAGGAGCTGAAGCTATCTGAGACGCCGGGTGAGCCTGGTGACAACCGCCCGCCTCCCTATGCCTGTTGCTGCTCATCATCGGCAGCGGTAGCCGCGTCTTCTTCAATGGGCAACCCAGCAGCTTTTCCGGCAGCCTCAGCTTTGGCCTCGGCGTCATCAGCTGCCCTCATTCTCTCGGCTTCCTCCTTGGCCGCCTTAGCCTTCTCCGCAAGAGCAGCTTTCTCCGCGGCCGCCTCTCTCTCCACCTTCGCTCTCACAGCCTCCTTGGCCTTCTCCGCCACGGCTTTCTCCTTAGCCTCGAGCTTATCATCAAGCAGCTCGTCATATCTGCCCCACGGAAAGGAACCATCAAGAGGGAAAAGCTCCCCGATCACTTCCCTAGCAGCTCCTTCGGCCAAGTCCCGGAATTTAGCGCACAGATTGGGGAGCATGACGGTTTGGAGCATCTCAATGTCCTCCTCCTTCTGCTTGATGATGGCCTCTTTGCCCCGAATCACCTCCGCCTGGGCCTTAAACAGGCCCTTGGATTCGTTCCTCTGCTGGAGATAGAGGTCGGCACGCCCCTGAACAACTTTACACTTCTCCGGCGAGCCTTAGCAGCCGGCTCGCCGCAGAGTCTCGGCCTTGGCTCTCTCAAAGAAGGACCTCCTTTTCAAAGATCCTCCCCGAGTTTTCTCTCGCCCAAGAGCGCCTTCTCAAGCATCTTCCCTAAGCTTCCGCTCTTTGAGGAGATCCAGCTTCGCCGACGCGGCCACCTGCTTAGTGGCATTACGCTCATAAACAGCTCGAGCCACGGCCTTCTCCTGCTCCATGAGACGAGCACCGGTAACCACGTTCCACCTTGCCAGCTCCCTAATTAGCTTCGTGCCTTCCTCTATAAGCTGGTAGACGGAAGCCTTCTGGGATGAAGGGACGGTGGTAACAATTTGACCACCAGCCTGCGGCTGGGAGAAGGAAGCCTTCTGGGATGAAGGGTTGACGGTGGCGCCTTGATCACCAACCTGCGCAGAGGACCCCTCCACCTGCTGCCCAACGAGAGCAAAAGCCGACTGCGGCTGGTCTGCAAAATTTTAATAAAGACATCAGTATCGACGTATCAGAAAGCCTGGCTGAATTTGAGCCACAGGATAGGCAGGTACCATGCTTGGCCTTCTTGGCCGGAGGAGGCACTTCCACCCGGCGGTAGAGGTCGTCTCCTTCCTCTTTCGGACAAGGGGAGATTCCTCCGCATCGGAGTCCCCTCGAAGGAATATCAACAACCTCCACCGTCTCCTTTTAGCGGGGGTGGGAGTTGAACCGGCGTCGACGCTTCGCCGCCAAAGACTTTGTTCTCCGCGTCCGACGCACCACGCCACTGACAACCTTCGCCTGAGCCTCCTCCACGCTCAAGCTCTTGGCCCCGTTGTTCCATGAGGTCATTCGGCGACATCCCGCGGTCATGAGCGAGCCTTGGGATGCAAGTTAGCAACGGTTCCATCTTTGTGCAGCCCCATTCTCCAGAGAATATCCTCAGACAAGTCCGTTCCAAAGTGGTCTGCGAAAGAAACAAAGCAAGAGTTAAAGTAAGGGAAATGAATCGAAATTCGAGGAACAAGAGCATTAAGAGCGGCAATGGGCCTCACACCGACCCCACTCACCCCGTGCTAGGGCCGGTATGAGGCCGACATGGCAGAGCGGTTCATCCTGTAGGATGATCTGCGTCGGGGGAATCCATCTTTTCGGCACCCCACTCTTGTCCACCTCAAAGAGCCTCATTGCCAGCCTCTCATCCTCCTTGAGATAGACACTGCTGGCATCCATTTTGAGCTTCTTTCGGGAAACCCATCCGTCGTGCTCCCGAGTCTCACACCGCAAGTTAACTCGGTCTTTGGAAAGAGCGAGGCGGCGGATAGTCATCCGGCACCTTAACGTACACCCACCGGCCTTGCGATCCTTGCAAGAAGAAAGTTTGTCGACAGAGACATAACCCGGCTCCATTTGCACACTGTGCCATCCGACGCGGCGCAGAATGGTCCGAGACAGTGAAGCCGGCGGAATAAATTCACCGTTGGGGCCTCTTCCTTGAAGAGACAGAGCCAGACAAAGCCAATTATGGTCCTCATAGCCAACGGGTGCAGTTGCGCAACGGCAACGTTCATGGCTCTAATAATGGCCATAACGTACCCATTCAGCGGAAACCGGAGCCCATACTCCAAATGCCGCATATATACGCCGGTGTGGCCCGGTGGAGGGCAACAAACGGCCTGACCCTCCTCTGGGATAACAATTTTGTATCCCCTACCGAAGAAAAAATGGCCCTCGAAAAATTTCTCGCCCGAACAACTGGCGAGCTTATGAGTCCAAGCACGGTCAAGACGGACCTTACAGGCGTCGCCGTGATCCAGGACGTACTGCCTCCCTTCATTAGGACGAGGCCTTTCCACTTCATCACCGAAATCATCACCAAAATCACCATAGGAATCAGAGTCCTCCCATTCCTCAAGAATTTGAGGATCAACTTCAGGAGAAGGAGACCTAGGGCCCCCCGACGCGGGTTTACTAGGTCCAGCATCAACAGAAGACATGTTCGCAACAATTACTAACGAAATAAAAGAAAATTTGTTTGATTACCTTGAAGAAATACGCTCGCCGGATCAAAAACTCTGAAGATTAGAAGAAATGGAAACCCTTGAAAGTTTAGAGAGATGAAGATCTTGGAGGAAAAATTTGAGAAAATGAATTTGGTGGCCAAAATCACGGAATAACTGCCCTATTTATAGGGAAAAGCCCACAAAGAAGGACCAATCAGTCGGCACGACCCATGAAACGTCAACCAATCGCGAACGGACACGTGTCGGACATGCAACCACGGAATGTCAATCGTTGCAACGATTAAATGTCAATCAATGCTACGGTGACCAAGCGTATTCAACACGCTCATTCACATCTCTTCGCCTGTTCATCTCCCTCAACAAATTCCTAGGTACCGCTCTCCGCCACATGATCGACCAAGCCGGGAAGCACGGCGGGGCAATCAAAAATAACCGTCACTCTCCCTGGTCTCGGCCAGCGTCACATTCTTTCCCACATCGGATACCCTTTACGCATCCATGTGGAGGGGGGATATGGTACGGCCTAACAAGAACCACGCCGATGCATCAGAAGGAGCCGATGCAGTAAAATTTTGCAAAAATACTTACGCAGAATATACGCTCAACATACATCGGAGCCCATACCACGGCATAGACTACGCTGGGGGCAAATTGATGGGGCATATTCTGCACCGCTGACCAAGTCAACATATTGAGCAAGGTCAAGGGTATCCACAAAGAAAGTCAACGACTTAGAGATGACCCTAGCCGATGGAGCCCCATCGGCCTGTCACCTGGGTCTCGGCCAGACAACTAGCCAGCCGGGACACACATCCGCGTACTCATATCCAAGACCCTCGGCGAGCCTACCACAGGTCCATCGGCCGAGGGTACAACGGTCTTTCCACCTGATAGCCACTTGGCCACTTGGCCACTACGTGACAAAAGGTAAAAGCCTATAAATACTCCTCAACCTTCATTGAGGAAAGGATCCACAAATTGACCTAATAACCACTATTCATCTGGTAATATCTTCCTTATCTCTCTACAATACACTCTTAGCCAAGTTACAACAACTTCTCTCTAAGTTTACTGACTTGAGCGTCGGAGTGAGTACGCTCGGCCAAAGCCGAGCCCTCAGTTTGTTCATCGTTTCAGGAGACCGCAAGGAGGATTCAAGCAAGGACATCATTCTACGAGCTACGAGTGGTATCAAATATCTGCTCTGGAATTATACCCGGAACAGTTTATATACCTTTTTTTTAGTTTAGAAATAATGATGATATTTAAGACTTAAAATATTCTTTACTCATTTTATCTTAACTATTGTAACGTTTAATTAAATAAAAAATAATTTAAATAAGGTGGGTAAATAGATAAAACATCCATTCTCACATTGAAAATTAAAAGTAAAAAGATATTCTACTCATTAGTATTATGTTGTTTTGAGATAAAATGTAAGTAATTATACTAAGAGAACTAATATAAACAGATTATCGCAAATCGATATATACAATGTACTTTTGTCATCTTACCATCAAAGCAACAATAAGACAATAAAATCAAATGTATCTTATCTCATCTCATTAGTATTCAAATCATAAGGAAAATATAGATTTACCCATCTGACCAACTTAATTAAATATATAGAAAATACTATATTTACACTATCTTGCCTTAGTTATATTTGTAATTTGTTGTTAATATCAATCTTAATAAATTTATTACACATAAATAATGATGTATATATTAAAAACATCCGTAAAACAATCTATCACTATTGAAAAGAGATTAAAAAAACTAAAGTTACAATTTAGTCAAGTTATATTACTAAGAAAAAAAAAACTAAAGTTACAATTTATTAGCTTTAAAAAGCCTTTTTCCGTCAGTAATTCATTGATGATTTCCTTCACCAAAGTTTGACCACCATTCGCTGATGATTATATTCAATCATATACATTTGACAATGCCTAAAACAAACTATATAATTCAAATGCTTGTCGAATTCTCCACTTTTCTTCTACTTCTCTCTTATCTCTTCATTTCTTGTTCATTTGATTCCTACACACCACAAAGTAAATATATGAGAATTGTTGAAAAATAAATCAAATCAAATAATTAGTAGAAAATAAACAAACTTTTTCATTAATTTGGTTTTGCTAGGAATGTGCTAGAATTTTTATCAATTTATTTTCTTTTATAGGTGAAATGTTTTCATAACGGTAGAATATAAAAAGATTAGCACTAAATTATGATTATTAAGTGGAATAATAATGCATGATAAATGAAAGTGTTTAAATAAGATGAGTAATTAGTCTATTGATTACTATTTTGCCTTTTCATTTTCTATTTTTACTTTTTTTTTTTAAAATAAAAAATAAAAAATTGATCAAACATGTAAATGTAGCTCGTCACGAGTTATTCTAGTAACTACTCAATCTAGGCTTTTTATGTTATTTTCATTAATTTGTTTTTGCTAGGAATATGCTAGAATATTTATCAAATTATTTTCTTTTATAGGTGAAATTTTTTCATAACGGTAGAATATAAAATATTAGCACTAAATTATGATTATTAAGTGGAATAATGCATGGTAAATGAAAGTGTTTAAATAAGATGAATAATTAGTCTATTGATTACTACTTTGCCTTTTCCTTTTCATTTTTTATTTTCCTTTTTATTTTAAAAATATAAAATAATAAAATTGATCAAACATGTAATGTTGCGACTTGCGCACCACGTGTCATTCTATTAACTATTCAATCTAGTTTTTTTTTTATGTTATTATATAGATAGATTATATATTTTTCCCCTTTCTTTAATTTACATAGTATGATGGTGGATAATGGAGCAATCAATCAATTAGAGTTATTAGGCAATAAATTTGAGCTATTAATCTGGGTTTTTCGGTTTGGAATGGGGGTATGCGAAGATGAAGATGAAGGGCCGCTTTTTTTAAAAAAAATTTCTTTCTTTCTTATTGCATAGGAAAGGTAGTGTAGGAAATGACGCGTAGGATGATAGAGACATGTGGCTTTTTGGATCCAGGTGGCTTTTTGAATCCTACGTGGCTTTGTCTAGGTGGCGTTTATTAATCATTTTCGGGTACCCTTTTAATTATATTTTATAGATTACGAGACAAATAAATTAAGCCCGAAATCAATAAACAAACAATAAAATAAGATGGTCTGCAAATTTATGAATTATGATGGCATAAATAAGAATCCATTTTTGAAATAAGGCCGAAAAATAAAATATTTGTCGTTTTGGGTCGGTTTTGAAAATATTTGTCAAAATGGTGTCCACGTAGGTTCGGGATTTCTAGACCTGAAACACGCCACTACCAATGGCGTGTTTTGTGAAAGAAACACGCCATTAGCAGTGGCGTGTCTTTACAACAATTTTTTTCTTCAACTGACATAACTTTAAAAAAAAAAAAAAAAAAATTATACTAAGACACGCCATAGGGAGTGGCGTGTTTCCACTCCGAAACCCACCATTCCCAATGGCGTGTTTGTTTTAGTCCATTTTTTAATGAAGTTTCTCTCCCTACTCATTATAAACACGCCATTGGTAGTGGCGTGTTTTAGGTCCAGAAATCCCGAGCCTACGTGGACACCATTTTGACAAATATTTTCAAAAACGACCCAAAACGACAAATATTTTATTTTTGAGCATTATTTCAAAAATGGACTCCATAAATAACGTAACCTGATAATATTTCACCCAAAAATGACCGGATCCCACTTGACTCCCAAGTCTTAACCCCTTTCTCTCTCTAAGAGCATCCGCAAAGGTGGAAACTTACCTCCCCAAATGCCCTCTCTCTCATCAAATGGGAAACCTCACCATTGCACATACCTCCCCATAATATGAGGTTCCACTGTTTTTAGGGGAGGTCCCCAAAGAAAAAGTAAGGGTAATTTGTATACTTTTGGGGAGGTTCCCAAATTATAGGTGTAAATTAATATTTTTGGAGAGCCCCATTGTTGCATTGCATATATGTAGATATAAATTGGGGAGGGTAGATGGAAAAGTTAGTGGAAAATGCGGTGGACGAATAAGAGAAAGAGAGATAAAATATGGGGCACCTCACCTTTGCGGATGCTCTAATTCTCTATCTAGAGAACCAAAAAAAACATCTCGTATTTTTTTGTTTTATTTTTTTCGATCATTCAAATCAATTCGATCTTCATTACTGTCCCGATATTTGATCTCAATTACTATTTCATCCAAATCTTTCTGCAAATCGGTGCAAAAACCAGTTAACTGAAGTTCAATTCCCAGAAATTTGAAATTCCGCCGCAAATTCAACAAAGGTAAGAGAGTGTTGTATGACCTAATCAATGGCGAAAAATAGGGATAGAACCGAAGATTTCAAAGACATTGTTCGTCGTCAAGCCGTTGCTTTGGACTTCGATGAGGTCTTCTCTAATTTCACTCTCTTTGTTTTTTTTTGTAATCAGCTTTACGATTTTAATCAGCATTATATGGAGTCTGGACTGCTGGTAGAACTTTAATTCTAATCGTATCGACGCAATTTTCATTTTGGGTCATTCGGAAACAACTTCCCTTTTGTTTTTTTAATAATGGGGTAAAGCCGCGTACATCCGACTCCCTACCCTGCTTGATTGCTGCAAATTATGTTATACCAAAATAAACTACTGATCTCTTTGTAATGTAACTAAAGATCGAAAATTAAAATTCTGATTACCAATATTGTCTTTCAGTGAGACCGTCTCATGGCCTGTGAAGTTCGGTTCTTTTGTTTTTTTGTCTGCAGACGAAATGGCTGCTTCTATGAGAGTGCTGGTGTAACATTGAATTTTCAACATCTTGCTGCAAAATTTATGATTTTGGAATTGGGTTTATAAAAATCGGTAGATATTGTGTTAGACGGTCTCATTGAGCCAAAATCGTAGATACTCTCATTGGCTTTCCGCAAGGGTGACTGGTGATTAAACCCGAATCTCTAATGTGGGGTTTTGAAATGGCTGCCTCTGTGACATCTCTTTTTTTTTGGTAGAAAAATTGATGTAGGGTGTTAAAATTATGTTGTTGTGATAATTTTCTGCTGAATGCTGACGATGATCCTGAATTACGAGTAATTAGAAAGCTGACATTGTCTTTTTGAGTTATTTCGAAATTGGTGAAGATAAAGTTTTGTTCTTGTTACTGTACAGGTGAAACTGGCGGCCATAATGGCGTCATTTATCATCCACAAGCCACGAGAAAGGATGCCATTCATGAGAACGTCTTATAAAACTGTAAGTAATTTGCACCTCCACAACATTTAGGCACTGTAGTATCATAGGAGTACACGATGATGGTTTTCAATGTAGATGAGTA
This sequence comes from Silene latifolia, assembly GCF_048544455.1. NCBI lineage: Eukaryota > Viridiplantae > Streptophyta > Magnoliopsida > Caryophyllales > Caryophyllaceae > Silene > Silene latifolia. Next base: position 203,572,589 of record NC_133536.1, on the reverse strand, counting down.
TCTCGTTCTATGCCGACTCATTATGGTTTTTTGTCACTTATAGCTTGAGCTCATTGGAGAACTCGAGCAGTTTCTGATAAGACACAGGAAGGATTATGTGGATATGCATCGTACGACTGAGCAGGAGAGAGATAGTATTGAGCAGGAAGTAAGTTTAACTTATCCATAGTATTGGGGCCATGGAGGTGACTAATTAGTATAATGCATGACATGGTCTTGTATAAAATAAGTACTCTGATACATACGGTCCTTATTCTGCAGGTATCAGATTTTGTGAAATCCTGCCAGAAGCAGATTGATATTCTAAAAATGAGTATAAATGATGAAGAAGCCACTTCAAAAGGCTGGCTTGGCAGGACAGACAATTCAAATGCTGATATAATTGCGCATAAGCATGGAGTGGTGTGTATTTTTTTGAATAATTTTATTGTTAGTTGATCAGTTGCAGTATGAAATCCTATAAGATTCTTGATTTCCATCAGAATTTCCTGTTAAGCATGAACCATCTGCTACTTAACATGGTGGCCCAGCTTATGTCCAAAATTCCTTACTATCTGTCGTTGTATGGGCTTACATAGTATATTTATGTTTAAGCTCATTAGCTTGAGACTTCTGAATTTAGCATTTTTGCAAACTGCCTGTGTTGATCCAGGAACAGCAACACTGTGGGGATCCTGCTACGGTAGTAGTCTGATAGGTCAAACGTACTGTATGTCTAGGGTGGGAAACTGTTTGTGTCAGCTCAAATATCAATTAAAACCTCGTCATTTTCGGTGTCCTGCTAGCTAGGTGGTAGCTAGTTATCTATGCGCATTATTGTCGGGAAATATATTGTTCCAATGTACTGCTTTCGTCACGGTCAGTAGTTTTCTTTTCCAATTTAAGGTTTCTTCGTCAATAGCTATCATTTCCTTTTTTTTTTTTTTTAAGTTTTTACCTATCAAGTTGACATAAGTACCCTCACCTTTTCACAGAATTGTGGGTTATCTATTGTTTTTATGGGCCATCCCCATGTGTAACTTGCAGAATTTGTTTAGTGTTTCGTAAATTCACTCCGTCTCTCGTTTCTTTGGTCTTTTTTGTCAGAAGAAAATGATAACTATTGACTAGGATGGAGGGAGGCAGTAGTTTGGAGCTTGAAAGCTTCACAGTAGGGTGGCATTATAATTTGTTTTCAATCCAATAGTTTGCTTTAGACCGGAAATAGTTGCCTAAGATTTTATCCATCTATAACTTGCAACAGATACATGAACTTTGTTCTATCATATGATATCCTATATATGGCAGAAATGTTTATTGTGAATTCATTTGCATGCTAGGTCTTAATTTTAAGCGAAAAGCTGCATTCTGTGACTTCAGAATTTGATCGGCTAAGAGCAATACGCTTCCAAGATACTCTCAATAGAGCAATGCCCAGAAGAAAACAACGGCAGACTCCTCCTTCTAAACCAACAGAACACTTAAAGTCCAGGGATTCAGAGATTAGAGAAGCAGACGAAGTTGAACCCAGTCCACAGCTTGTCCGGCAGCAATTTGAGGATGATGAGACTCAAGCACTTCAGGTCTGATCATCATAGTTAAATATGAGCTACAAGCTTGTACATGTGGGTTTTGTCATTTATTTAAAGATTTTATAGAAGTTAGTAAAGTTATTAAGCTAGAAACAAAACAAAACAAAACCGACAACACCTACAAGTTTCATTTCTCATAATAAGTGTAGCTTCACCTCATTTGGCAAATATTTTATATTGAGCATTAATTTGAAAATTTTGTGCATAATGTAGGTGGAGCTCAGTAATCTACTGGATGCAGCTCAACAAACTGAAACCAAGATGGTCGAGGTGTCTGCACTTAACCACCTTATGTCGACACATGTTCTACAGCAATCTCAGCAGATTGAGCATTTGTACAATCAGGTTAGTAAATCTGTTATAATTGGCAGATTCACATAGCTGTTACAAGTTTTTTTCAGTAATTATCAGCTCTAGAACCTGTCTGCTTTAATCACATAAATTGTGTGCACAATCATTCCAAACTCAAGCTTTCATTTCTTTTGCCCAAGACTGTAATCGAAATTTCGACCTACCGCCCAGGGCATTTGAATCATCACAAATTCTCGAACAAGTTGGTTTCACATGGTTTTACTTCAATTTTCAAGTCATTTTAATCTTTATACTCGATTTAAATTCTAAGTTTTTATGAAAGAAATCCGGGCATCAATTTTCAAACCTATAAGTTTACCTTGACTTTTGTATTATGTTTCACTCCCCATTTGCTTTTCACTTTTCTTTTTCTATATTTTGGCATTTTGCGGTGTGCGATCACCCATGACGGTTCTAAAGGATGATTCATGTCAGCCGACCCCAAATCATTTTGGGATTAAGGCTCTGATGTTGTTATTGTTGATGAAATCAACCCAACAACCTAGTTACAAACCATCACATAGGATACTAAGTACTAACACAATAGTACCCTTTACATCAAACTATTGACAGAATTGACCTATTTTTTATCCCTACGAGACAAACCCTTCCTATTCAAAGCCTTCAGTCTATAACAAACATTCCTGACGACCTCCTCAACTAATTTTTCTGGCATCTGAATAGGGTCTGAAAGTCTTGCTTTGTTCCTGTTGAACCACCAATCACACATGCCGCACCAAATTTCTTCTGCAAAAGACTCAATCTCCTCCCATGAGTAAACCAGTTCTTATAGTTCTTCATATCCAGCCTCATTTTCAAAGCATCCTGCAACTTACCAATGCATATCTGACTGTAAGTGCATTGATAGAACAAATGAGAATAAGACTCATCTTCCTGCTCATAGAGTTCACACCCAATGCCAAATGACCTCGATCTGTCCATTGTCATAAGCTTATGATGCATTCCCAGCCAATGGATATTTAGCTAACATGATTCTTGTTAGGTTTCTGCCAGTGCACCCTAATCCAATCGTAACAATCCTTTACCATGTACTTAACCTCCTTCCCCAACCATTTATCCCCATTATAAACTCGTTTAAATACATTCATGACATAGCAAATTTCTTTTAATACCAACTGACATCTGTACCAGGAAAGTAATCAGTCCAGTGGCATCCTTGTAAATAGACACAATTTATCCATTTAATCCAGAGGTGATTCTCTTTGGAGGCCTTTCACCACACATACTTCCCAAGGGCCGCAATGTTCCAAGATTTGCTATCTAGAATTCCCCCTTCCTCCTTTGGAGAACAAATCCTGTCCCAAGCAACTGGAGGGGATTGAATCAATGACTTTAATGATCCCAGTGGGAATAAGCAACATACTGGCCCAATACCTATGCAAAGACGGCAACACTGAATTAACCTGACAAAGACATAAGACATTTCCTCATACCTCGCCCTGTAAAGGTACTGGAAAGGAAAATCTCCTCTGGTAAAGCTAGAAACCTAGAAACCTGAGGAAAATATCATTTATATCACAACTCCTCATCCCATTGAAATAACCAGATTTTTTTTTTTTGAGTTTAAACATAGGCCACTGCGGTAATGTTGTTGTTGTAAACATAGGCCACTGGCAGCAGAAAAGGTTGAAAAACCCCTGAGAGGCAGCATAATAGATGTCACATTTCCTTTGCTGAGTAAGAGTAAATCATCCGCAAATAGCAGATGATTCAGCTGAACCTGAGCACATAAGGGATGATAAACTGCTATTGTCTGCCCACTCTGCTAAAGAATCCTTAAGAGGTACTCTAATACACACAGTGAAAATCAAAGGGGACATAGGATCCCCCTGTCTCAACTCTCAAACCTCTTTTCCCCTTAAAGAAGCCAAAACTGTCACCATTTAGGGAAGGAGAAAAGGAAGTAGAGGTGATGCAAGTCATTACCAATCTGAAGTCCAAGGGCATCAAACATCTGTTCGATAAAGGACCATTCAACAGTGTCATATGCCTTCCTCAAGTCAATTTTGAAAATGCACCTGGAAGAGGCAGCCTTACGTTTGTACAGTCTAACAATATCTTGGCAAATCATAATGTTGCGCACAATACTTCTGCCTTTAATAAAGGCACCTTGGCTTTCACTAATAATATCACCCAAAACACTATTAAGCCTATCACAAATGATTTTAGATATGCACTTGTAGCGGATATTGTCACGATAGATGGGTCTAAAATCCCTCACACTCTCAGGGTTCTCGATTTTTGGGATTAAGAGAGATCATAGTGGCATTAATTTGCTCAAGGATTTTCCAGATCTAAAAAAATCAAGGATAGCAGCAATAAAATGCCCACCAATAATCAATTATATCCCATCTATTGTTAAAGTTTTTGCTAGTATATCCGCCAAGCCCAGGGGATTTGTCATCAGGAATAGAAAATAAAGTCCTCTTAATCTAATCTCTGGTCACTGGCTTCATCAGGATCTCACTATGAGCAGCAAAAATAAGTCTCGCATCCGGAACAGTAAGGATATGAACTTCCTCTGTTCCTTTACTTTCACCAAACAACTGAACATAATTTTTCAGAAATGCATCCTTAATATCAGCAGCATTTGAACACCTTATTCCATCACTATCATTATATCATTAATATTAGTCACTTTATTCCTGATCTACCTAGTTCTGATAGATTGATGAAACACCCTGGTATTCTCATCTCCATCCTTAAGCCATATTTACGATTGATGTATTCAATCCAATCCTTATTAATTTGCTCCATATTTCTCACAATTATTTCTCACAATTGCTGTAAGTTGATCATGTTTCTTGGAACTTTGCATGTGTAGGCAGTTGAAGCGACACATAATGTCAAGCTTGGTAACAAGGAGCTGTCTCAGGCAATAGACCGGAATAGCAGTAGCAGGACGTTTCTTCTGCTATTTCTTTTTGTGCTAACTTTCTCAATCTTGTTTCTTGACTGGTATAGTTGATGTGTAAGGAGGTATGCTTCTTTTTAATGAGTTAGGTTAAAAATTTTGTCATTCGTTTTCTCTTCTTAATCTCTTGCTATTAGATATTCTCTCGGCTTGTATGTATGAAACTAAAGAAATGTAATGCTTGAGAAAATCATGTAGAAAACAAATGAGGTGTTTTCCTTAATTGAACTTTACACCTAATTCTCACTGATTATTTAAGCATCCATATGTTTCGGTCCATCACAAGAAATATCTTAATCTTTTTTCCAAGAAGAGAGTAGTACCTTTACATCTTTTGTCAGCAAGGATGCCTTTAAAATTACTAGAGCCTGTGAATCAATCTATCACCAACAGTAAGTTAAAAATCACGTCTTTTGTCAGCGTGTTATAGATTCCTTGTCGTGAAACCAGTCCTGGATAAGATTATGATTCGTTGCACCTGATATTGATGAGTCAGATGTGGATCTTAAAGATTTTAATCACGAAACCTATTGATGGAAGTAATTCTAGATATGGAAGACATAGGTTTTGTCTCCGAGTTGTCCATCACCATGTAGTCAGTAGTCACTGCCCCTTTCACACAGCCCTGAGACTCCATACTTGTACTACTTGATGCATTTGCTTTCACTGCACTCTCGGGGTGGACGGAGGTAACCTCAGTAGACATTGTTTGTGCACAACCGGGAAAGGGGACACCTGTCATATCAGTGACACACCTAAGAGAGTGATACGGACACCTATAGAATTCAGCATGGTTGGTGTGTCTACTGTCAACACTCAACAAGAGTCATAGCAGATGAATGCAAACAGCCCTGCTCTGCTTCATCACAGAGTCTATGTTGAAAACTGGGTGCAGGTAATTGCGGCCAAGAGCGCAAGTGTATTTGTAAAGTTTGCCGAGGGATCCAACCTTCTTTTTCAGGCCCAGAAGCTTCACAGTTGTTCCAACATGAAGTGACGGTATGTGTAACCGAAAATCGGTACAGTCCGTGGCTGCTTCTGAGTTTAGAACCTTGTTTGCTAAATATTAACTATCGACGAGGTGTTTTAAAGTGACAACCTTGATTTTGTTCTATGTCCCATCCTCCCATCTTTTTAAGTCTAATCCTCTTTTCTTAGAAGCTTGTCTCTCAATTAGAGGTACACTTGATGTTGAAAATGAAATTTGTTTATATAACTTCTATTCATCTCATACTCCTCTGTTACAATACAATCAGCTGCGGAGTTAAGATTTACAATCAGCTGCGGAGTCAAGATTTTGTAATTAGAGGACCGAAAAAAATATTATGAAAGGTGAACTAGGCGGTAAGGTAAGCTCAGAAAAACTCCGCGACTGCATAAAACCGTCTCGTATAAGTATTAGTAAACCACAGAATCTATGTAAAATACTCTGTATTATTGACAAACATGCCCTCCTGCATGCATGCAAGGTAAAAAGCACGATTCACACGAAGAAAACGTACAGCATAGGCAACAAACTTACACAGACAAAACCAAATTAAACAAAAAAAAATTGACGTGTCAACAAATTGAACAAGGTTACTTAAAAACACAAACTTGTTCCTCATGCAAAGCTCATCACCAACACGTGTTCTTCCACCTTCCTCTTTCCCTCCCTTAAAAACACACAACCCTTCCCTTCACTCTATACACACTACACTTCTTCCTACACTCTTCTTCTTCTCCTTCACAAAATCCTGCAGAAAAAAAAAAACAGACAAAAATGGCTGACCGTGCTGACCGTGGTGACCGTGATACAATTAGAGACACGCGTCAAGTCTACGTCCATCCACAACAACACATGACAACAACCCGTGACCGTTTCGGTACTACAAACGGTCCGACAGCGTCTCAAATGATAGCTTTAGTGACTTTAGTTCCAGTCAGTGGGACTCTCCTTGTCTTGGCTGGTTTGACTTTGGTTGGGTCAGTCATCGGTCTCGCAGTTGCGACTCCGCTTGCTATTTTATTTAGTCCGGTTTTAGTCCCGGCTGCGTTGTTGGTAATTTTGGCAGTGACGGGGTTTCTGTCGTCGGGGGCGTTTGGGTTAACGGGGTTGTCGTCGTTGACTCGGGTTACGAGTTATCTAAGGATGGTAGGGGAAAGGATGCCTGAGGAATTGGATTATGCTAAGAGACGTGTGGCGGATGCGGTTGCGTATACGGGTCAGAAGACTAAGGATGTTGGTCAGACTATTGAGAGTAAGGCTCGTGAAAGTGGGACTACTGGTAGAGTTTAAGGGAGGAATGGTTGTTGGGCTTGTGGGCTTGTGGGCCGGGCTCTGTAATGTAATGGGTTTGTAGATGATGATCAAGTTTGTTGCTTTTGTTTGTTTATGAGTTCGATCTCCAATAATTTGAATTTCAATGTAATTCTGCATGTTTAATTAATCCATAATTGTCGTCGTACTCTTTTTTTTTTTAGTAGCCGTAAAAAAAAGTTCTTATACAGTTGGCATTTGACTTATATGGTCAAATAATACACTTATTTTAGTAATAACATGAACTAAGACGACTAAGTAATTGCATCGGCTAAGCACAATGTGTTGATGGCGTACGGCTGGCTACACACGGAAGTCGACTTCAACATCTGTTTCATTTATTTTTGCATGTACTTGTTTAAACTTTGATGATCTTCATTTCGCTTTCGCCTTTGTAGCATACTAGCAGAGACTCTAGTAGATCACTACTCCAGAGTTCTAAAAATACGGGTTTTTCTAATTCCGTTTCACCCTTACAACAGCCTTAGACTCTTCACTCTTAATAGATCACTACTCCAGACCCAAAGAGCTAGCCCCTAACAAGTGGTAGTACTTGCTACCACAAACCTGAAAATGTTGGTTAAGATATCAATATTTGCTACCCCCATTAACCTTGTACAATGTAATAACAAATCTATGTATTTTTTCCGTCTCAGTCAATAGTTTACATTTGCTTTAATATTTGCTTTATTTATCTCATAAAATAAAGAAAATGTAAACTATTCATTGGTACAGTAGGAGTACAATGTAATAGTGGTTTTGCTCGACTAGAAATTCTCTTGCTAGTGTTGCTACCCATCCTGTATCCACCCTTGCTTCTGAGATCCGGGGAAAAAAACCACCACCTAATTAGTACGTTGATTTAGGTTTATTATCTTCGAGACTTCGACTAGTTCACTTGTTATTCGAATACAAACTCATCGTTGCTACGAGACGGGGGCTTGCAAGAACGGTTGTACTTTTAAGTCATGGAGAATGGATTATTGGATTGAGCCTGATAAGCCCATTTATCATTACAATTTAAACCACTTTCAATGGATCTTGGATTAAGCCTGATAAGCCCATTTATCGCGTTCCAATCAAAAATTGTCGTCAATATTCGTGTAAGGTGACTTTCAACGTTATTGTAAAATCGATTATTGTTTATTATTGCTACCCTTACGAGTTATGAAACTAGTGATCGTGTATCTTTGGAGTGCCTTCTATAGTGAATAGAAGTCGGTTTTAGAGTAACATATTGTAAAACCGCCTTGCAAAAAATCTTGTGAATTGCGTACTATTTCCAACATACTCCGTTCTACTGCTTCATATTGCTAAAAAAAAAAAAAAAAAAAAAAAGGTAATCAACTGCAAACTAATAATGTACCCGAAATAGTTCGAACGTAAATAAAACTAGAAATAGTAGTAATATACATTTTCACAAGTCACACTTGAAACAATAACTCTGAACAAGACCGAAACAAACTAAACCACAACCCTTACATTTGTTTTGTGGCAAATAACATTAACTTACAAATAAAAAAAGACAACAAAAGACAGAATATATAAGAGAAAAAGACACATGAAGATTTCATCTTATCATAAATAGCCTTAAAAAATAAAACGGGTCGAATATCATATCCCGTCCGTCAACCACCAACCGAACAAGCATATGATCAATTCTTGGATTTGAAGGGAATAGCCCTAATCACCACTGTATGGTATACAGCTGCCAATGCTGCCCCAATGAATGGGCCCACCCAGAAAATCCACTGCACCACAAAACAATGGAATAGTATAAGACACAATTATGTTGCATGACTTGTGAACCCACCCACTCCTAATCCTAATTATTAATCCTTGTAATTTAAGTAACCATCATGCTCGTTTAAGACGGTTTTACACAAGTTTTTGTAAACAGCATGTCAAATGACCCGAATATCCATACAAAAATAACAATACGAGTTATTACGAGTTTTGTCAAGGAGCCACAAGGACAAGTGATGGGGTTCAATTAAGCTAGTTGACATCTGTATATTGATATTACGAGTTTAGTAAATAACAACGAGTCGATGTCATGTTAAAGTCAAGTGTTATCGTCTGGAAAATTCTAAATTGATTAGTGTGTGTTTGAAAGTGATAACTAACGAACCCATATTGGCATCATGCTAGGAAGTAGGAATATAGCATGATCAAATAACATTAATCCAGATAAAGACGTATTAGGTAGTGACGGATGCATATACGGAGTATAATACCTTATCTTCTGGTTATTAATAAATGTGTAATTAGTTTTTCTAATGTGATAAAAGTATGGTGTGGTCGATGACATATATAGACAAATGACAGGTTGGAACTTACATGATCACTCCAGCCTGCCTTCTTGTTGAAGATGATAGCTGCGCCAAGACTCCTGGCTGGGTTGATACCGGTACCGGTGATGGGAATGGTGGCCAAGTGAACCAAGAAGACGGCAAACCCGATTGGTAGAGGTGCCAAGATCTGTTGCATTCATCACAGAACCATGTTAAATCTGTTTGTCCCAACTTTATGAACTAGGCTAGTTTATTATTACAGCATAGCTGTCCAAATACTACCATGTTAAATCCGTTTGCCAACTTTATCAAGTAAGCTAGTTTATTATTACAACGATGGAAATATAAATTGCTGTCCAAATACTACTGTGTTAAATTCATTTGCCAACTTTATCAATTAAGCTAGTTTATAATTACTAGATTCCCCGTTAGGAGGAGGGAATGGGTAAATTCCCAAGGTAAAATTGAAAAAAGTTCAGAAATTTAACTAAAAACTTCGGATTTTCCTAGTTTTAGTTGGCGCAAGCAAAATCAGTACAAAACAGACATGATTTTACAGGTAATTAAGATCGTTTGGATAGTGAAGGAGGACTTACAGGAACATGGGAGTCTCTGGCACTTCGCTTGGCATCAGTGGCAGAGAAGACGGTGTAGACAAGGACAAAGGTACCGATAATCTCAGCACCAAGACCATCACCCTTGGTGTATCCAGGGGCTACAGAGTTGGCTCCACCACCCAAAGTCTCGTAAGGAGTAGGCTGGAAGCCCTTGACTACACCGGCACCACAAATGGCACCCAAACATTGCATGATTATGTAGAAGACTGCCCTTGTCAATGACAATTTCCTTGCTAAGAATAGACCGAATGTCACTGCTGGGTTAATGTGTCCTCCTGTTGAAACATCATCCTCAAATTTTTAGTCGTTACAAATCAAAACCAACTAAATTTACTAAGCACCCGGCTATGTTACTCCGACACTTCATAATACGTTCATAAAGCGCTATACTCAGACATGGTATATGACACTTTGGAACACTTCATTTTAAGCCAAAACACTATTTTCACGAAGATGAGCTTAACAGTCTCATACGACAATTTTTTTTTTTTTTTTTTTTTTGATGACGAGGGGGTTGAATCCCTCCGGGCCCATGCATTCCCGCACCACCACATGGACCATGTAAGCCACCCCTTTGGGGACTACAGTGGACAAGTGATCATCGCCCCAGAGGCCCAGATGGTAGTCGAACCCGGGACCTCTCAACTCCTGCATTTCTGCAAGCTTTAAGGTTTAACCCGGCTACCACTGGACTAACACCACCTGATTAACTATTCACCAATGTATTCTTATCAATTTTTGGTTCTAATGTTGCTTAATATGGAGCTCTGAGATTTATACAATAGGCAAGGTCCGAGGATCTAAAGACAAATTTTAGAATAAGATGGTTTTAAAGAGTGAGACGGTCCTTAGACCGGTTAAACCCTCAATTACTCGACTTTTTGTATGTAAAAACACCCACTCACACAATAACTACTGTGGAATCAAGCTGATTTAGTATAATTTGTCGGAATTTAATATCAGCAAATTAAATGAACACACAGGCGACACAGCAAACTAAATCATAAACATCACACCTTAAATAGAAAGTTTAGAGCAAAATAAAACACCCACAAATCACCTATTAGCGCAATTAATTACCAAATTACTTTTCCAAATCCGGATCTAAACCCCAATAAAAGACGGTTTCATACAGTAAGACGGTTTTACTCTATAATTTGTGCACAACTAAACTAGATTTATCTTCAAACTAACCAAAAAAAACAAAAAAAAAAGGATCAGCTAGTTTAGTTGGTAAAGTCACGAGAGTTTGTACTCATGACCCGGTTCAAAACTATATTTATCAACAAACTAACTAAAAAAAGCGAAGATGAACCTGAAATTCCAGCAGTACAGTAAACAAGAGCAAAAATCATGCCACCAAAAGCCCAAGCAATACCCTGAATACCAACAGAAGCACACATATTCGGTGCACGTTTAACACCCATAACAGTCAACACAGTTATATACAAGAACAAGAAAGTTGCGATAAACTCCGCAATCCCAGCTCTGTAAAATGACCATGAAGTAAGCTCTCCTGGTTCAAAAAATGGTGCTGGTGGTGGTTCTTTGTAATCTCTGTCTTGTGCTACTGTTCCTAGTGGTTGTCTTTCTGAGTACTTGTTTGCTCCTAATCTTACATCTTCTTCTTTGCCCTCCATTTTTGTTTGTGGAGAAGATAAATTTGTGGGTTTTTGGTTTTGTTTGGGGGTTGAGTGTGGGAGGAGAGTGTGATTGGTGTTTGGTTTGATGAGGAGGAGATAAGGATTGGTGTGTGTTTTATAATGGTCGAGTGTGTAGGGTTGGTTTTCAATTATTGCGGGTTTCGGTCCTATTTTCGTATCTCATCTTGTATTAATATCATTTTTGTGGCTTAGTTTAATTAATTAGAAGTCTTATGGTATTCTGCTTTTGTCTCATTTACTCACTTTGGTATTACTTGATTCGTCTTCATCTTGTGACGGATATACTCGTTTTCAATGAGACTTGCTGATTAATTTAGTTATAAAATGTTTCGTATAGTCGTATTTAGACATAGTAAAATTGACATGGCCCGAATAACTTGAACCGAGCTTCGAATTGGGTACTCGAGCTTAACTCGTAGTCCGAAGTGACCCGATTCAATATAACTATGTTAACTGCTTTGGCATGTTTTCATGTTTTATCTTGTATTAATGTCATTTTATGGCTTACTTTATTTTAGTTTTAAAAAGTTTGTATAACGAGGGTTGTTGAAAAATGAAACCTTCAATTTCTTTTACATTTTTCAACTTTTTATCTAGTTTACCAGAGAGGTTAATATGTTATTGACAATATTCATACCTCAGATCATGAGTATCAATATCATTCTTCATGACTTATTAGTTACTTACTCGACTATGGTTCATAATTTTCTTACAATTTGGATTGTTTTATATTTTTCTTAAAACCGATCTTACACGAGTAATTGTTATTGTTAATGATATAGATTACTTAATTATATTTTTCGAATATTTTCTCTGTCCCAGTCAGTTGTTGTCCTTTGGTTTTGGCATAAAGACCAATAATAGAATAATGGGTTAATTAGTAAATAACAAGTGTACCAAATTAACTGTGAATAGTTAAATTGCTCCTAAAATTCAATATTAAAATAGAAAAAACAATAATTAACTAAAACACCTCAAAATACAAATACTTCAATAAATAACAGACAAAGAGAGTATAAAATTGAACACGATAATGCGATAGAGAGTGAGCCGTTTTGAGGTTGGATTGTTGGATGTATGTATCAATGTATGGTAGTGTAGTGGTGGGGTCCATTGAAGATGATTATATTTGATTATCTTTGGACCGACCTTAACGTTTATTTTTCTGTTGTTGTTACTTGTTGGTTTATTAGAGTTTGGGAGGTTGATTAGTGTTATTAGGGTGGTGATGATGAATTCATGATAATGATGATTAATGGAACTTTTTGTTAATTAATTGTGGTCTGTGGCATTAGAGCCTTAGAGGGATTTATTTATATACACACAAAATTCAACTAAGCCATTGCATACAACCCTAATTTATTGTATAACAATAACAATATTATCCAACACCAATTGTAAACTTAATTACATACCCGTGTAACAAAATATTATGAGGTTGTCATTTGGTTGGAACTCAGAAGGCTAAATTACCGATGTATGTAACTTCACCCATTAGTTTTAACTAGGTCTGTAAATTATCTGAGTCAAGTCGTTGAGTCTTCCGAATTGGCTCGATTAAAGCTCGACTCATGCTTAGTCAAACCAAACTCGAGTTCAGATCAGCTTGTTTACAGACTTAGTTTTAACATCATTATTAAGGTAAACCAAGTTCTATCAATATAAGAGTATTTAATTTAAGTGATAAGAGTATAATTAGGGAAGATAATCATGGTGCATGAATATTAAAATAGTGTGGACTTTATGATTAGGGTAGTGTAGAAAAAAGAGGATGTATACGTTGTCATGAAATTGACAAGGGAGTAAATAAGTGAAGGGTATTATCTAATCTTAGCTGGGCAAATAAGGGCCATACGTAAATGATGCTCATTTTGAAATTGAAAAAATAGGATATGTGGTCATTTTTGTGAAGGTGGCCACCGTCCATCTTACCTCATAAAAGAGCATATGTTATGAAGTATTTGTGTTTTTCAATCAATGCTTATAGAGACATAAAACAACAATATTAGATTAAAGATTTAGAGGTAGGTTAGAATGTCATGCTTTGTTCAGGGCCGGCCCAGAGGGTGTGCAACCCGTGCGGGCGCACAGGGCCCCCAAAAGTTTGGGGCCCAATTCTGTTGCAGAGGATACGGTATATATAAATAATGATGCATGTTTTCTCAATATCACAGATGGCACAGCGGTAGCTGCACTAAACCATGCATGACTATCCATCCGTGTTCGACTCCCTGTTTGGGAATTTTTGGCTCCTTTCCTAGTTGGACACTTGGACCCACTGTTATTTGTTTTTATAATTTGTGGCCTCAAGTGGGGCCCATTTATTTTCTCTCTTCCTAATCTAATTTCACCTCTCCTAGTTAGTATTTTTTTTTTCTTTTCATAATATGTTAAAAATTCAAGTTTTGATTTCAATGAAGATTCATGAATTTTTCATTTTAAAAACTTTTTTAACTAAAATTATACCATTATTGTATCTTTATTTGGCTTCGACAATCACGTTCGTTCTTTAGAATTTCGTCAACGACTCGAACTAAGGGCCCCATAGTAGAAGCTCGCACAGGGCCCCTGAAATCTCAGGGACGGCCCTGGCTTTGTTTTTTTCTTCATTGATGTTTGACAATTTTATTCCCTACAATTAAAGATGAGAAGATTGTACTAGAGAGTTTTGAAATTATTGGGTAGGTTTCGTGTGTGTGTTAATTTAAAGTTCGAGGTTATGTGGTTTACGTTGATGGTATATCGTAGACTTGAATTCAGTGGAGGACCTTAGTTATGTCGAGAGGGGTCAAGAGGACTGATCCATGCTGGTTTTCATATTTCTGCGTAAACTTATAATCCGGTTTCCTTTGATTCAATGATTAAATATCAAACCCCGCAATAATGTTGCCTAATACTCCGTAGTAGTAATTTATTGTGTAGGCTCTAGATTTGGGAGTTTAAAATTCAAAAAAAAAAAAAAGTTGATTCAAATTTGAAAATTACCGACTAATTTAAAAGTAGGCAAAACCTAACTTGCGATCCATGCTTAAAATAGGAAACTTGGAGAAAGATGGGCCATAGAAGCCTATTACTCTATAAGTATCTCTTAAAAATTAAAATGTATCCAGATAAAATGAGGTTAAATAATCTACTATTTGTATAGATAAGACAAGACTTGATAATATTTAAGCATTTAGTTTTTATCTTATCTATATAAATGATATGATATTTTACCTGTTTTAAGTTTAAAACGGATAGTGTAGTTTTAAACGAGATTTTGTGCCTAGTATTAACTATGGAAATCAGACACAGTGTCTAAATTTGGACATTAGCTATTCAGTTCGTGTAGAAACGTGGCCAACCTTGAATTAACGGAACATGTAAAGATTAGGTACGTCGTAGTTCGTAATTTCGTGTATGATTAACAGCATTTTAATATTTGGTTTAAGACAAACACAGCTAATTGTTATTAGTTGTTAATGTTTACAGACTGACTAACTGATTTTATTGATTAGATTCGGTAACATTTAAATTGATTTTATGCTCTCTGTAGCCTTCTGAGTTCTGACCGTATTTTGATGATAACTTAATAAAATTTTAGGGTGCATAAATACTAAAACGGATAACTTTTATTAATGACTTGGCATTTTTTTATTGGCCACTGTAATTATATTTATTTAGGTTGATGGTGTTCTTGAGAAACTAAAAATATTAAGTAAAATCTTTGTATTTCGTTCAAAATAATCAGCTTGACACCCATCGGCATTTAGATAAAGGATTATGCTACCTTAATCATGCGTCTCGAGTTCAATTTCTGAGAATGTAACAATGTTAAAACTTATGATGAAAAAAATCTTATTGATTGTAAAATGCTCAAAAAATAATAATTTGATAAATGAAAAGTACAGAAAGTACGCATGGATAAAACAATTTGTAATATTTTAAAAAATAAGCAAGAAAATTATTTTTAGGATTAAAGGAGTATCTTGTATAGTTGTATATATTACGACAACATCATCACAAGTTCAGAACCTTTGTCCCAAAATAGATTTCACAGTATATGGATATCTGTCAAAAAAAAAAAAAACTTATCTCACTTATCTAAAAGGATAAAATAGGTTAATCTTATTCTAAATAATCAATCTAATTTCTCACCTCAAAAAAACAAAAAAAATTAACTAACGTAGAATATTGATCTTAGAGGTTTCTTGTGAATATAGGTCATGGTACTTGTGGGCCGTCATGACAAAAACCGTGATTATAAAAGCCACTTCTTTATTTTTCCCTTTTTGTGTTTGTGCAAGAGGCCGACCTCAGCAAATGACTTGGGCGTTGGGCCGTACCATTTCCTGTAAATCAGTAGTTATAGACTTGTAGCCTTATAGGCTGGTACTTGGTAGGGTTGATAGATTACATTATTACAAGCACTTCCACATGCATGTACTACTACTCATGTATCAAAAGTGGCATGTAATAATGTAATCAAGGACATAGTCGTGATCATGATCTCAAAATGGAATTGGATTCGATAGTTGGTACGTTCCATGGGTTATTTTAGGACGATGGTAAGTTGGTATCAACAACTAGAGTCGGAATTTGAACTCAACAGGAGTGGAAAATGTTAGCCGAAGCAAACGGATTATGATATGAGGAAAATTCAAAATAGTTGAAAAGTTTTAGTTGAATCGAAAGAATAATGACTTGATAGTTACCAACTTTCGAATTTTGATTTTCCTCGTTTTTCAACATTATCCTCGACAATTGTCCCTTGTAATATTACGAATAACAAACAGTGCTATTAAGACCATATTGAGGTGTGTTTTTGCTAATACTCCGTAACATAATGTTAAAATCCAAATATTCGAATAATGAGTCTGATTTATTGCTTACGGATTCGTGATGATTGTAATACCATATATTGGCAAATAATAAAGCCCATTAGAGATGGAAGTGGGCAAGCATGTTGTTGAGCTGAGACACCCCAACGCGACCCATAAACCCATTTTAGCACGAGATGAGATTGGTACAATACGGCATGTCATGGGCAGTGGATCGTGTTGGGGCTTAACACGCTTGAGCACACTCAAAATACAAAAAAATAAGGTTGAAGTAAAGGAATTGCTTGGGCACGCCAGACACGTTACGATACGCCATGGGTTATGTCTGGGCTGCCATTTCTTTTCACTGGCACAACACGAAGCCCACTTTTTTGTTTTTGGGCTGTGCCATTTTCTTCTCTAGACACGTGGACCGGCACGAGACATGACCTAGCGCGACCTACTTCCATTTTAACACCCAACTACAAATTATACGAGAACATTGTTTTATTAGCGTGACATTTTTTAATGTAAAATATATTTGCGAGAGGCATCATGACTCATGACTAAAGCTAGGAAATTTGACCTACCCCCTCCCCACCCACCCAATAACCAACCTAACTCGAACCCGACTACATCAATTGACTCGATGATGACCCAACCCGAACTCGACTACATCAATTGACTCAAAATGATCCGACCTAAACCCGACTCAACTCGAAATGATGTGCTGAGTTGCTGACTCAATATGACCGAATTTGATACAATCCGGCCTGACTTGACACGACCCGATTGTCGCTCTAGTAGTGACGTTCGTCGGCCCGATTCGATTTTGAATTTTGACAACTCGCTCTCTCGTCATCGGATCAATTAAAATCAAGTTTTTACTCGGATTTTGCAGCGTTTTTTCGGTTTGATCTTGCTCGCATATGGTGCATCCTCTTTTGCGCTATGGAAACAACGTCACAATTTCGTCTTTCACAGCGATTTTTACCGGTATATTGATTTCTCACCTCATAATTATCTTTGATTTTCTCCAGTTTTGATAGTATAGTAATTGTATAAGCTTATTATCTAATTTATATGATGATTGATATTATGAATTGAAATCAAGTGAGAATTATGCTTTATACTGCAATTTCGGTTGTGTTTTGACAATTCTGCTTCGTAACTATGGTGTAACTTGTTAATTTATGAAATTTGTGATATAGTTGTACACAAATTCTCATTTGTTACGCGCCATAAGCTGGTGACGTCTCACAACCGGTTAAAATGTGCTGAAACTGTGTTACTCAGTGTTTCGATTACCTCGCGTATCCGACTATCCATGTCCGACATTCAATTCTCCGAAATTGATATGATTATTTGATACTTCATTTTAAACCAAAAATAGGAGGTTTTTTTTCTAAAAAATAGCTGAACTCGACATTTGGAAGCGTATCTGTGTTGACCCCGAGTATATCAGACTATCAGTCCAAGGATCATAGTTGATGATTTTACTGTCATGTTTATGTGTCTGAAAGGATAAATGTTGCAGGTTTTGGAGTACCTATGTTGGATGGTTTTGGCGGTTTAGGGAGATTAGGGCTAAATGTAACCATACTCCGTACTTTCTAATCTTCTATGAAGCTATCTTGTGCAATTGGCACCTGCAATTCATTATAGGAGCAGTGTTGATCATACTATCATAGTTTATCAATTTCATTTAGAAGGTTTTTTAGTGCAACATAATTGTCACTTTAGGAGTATCTTCGATGGTGAAAGCACTTGTTTGGTAATCAAATGACAGTATTAGTTCACTAACCAAACTGTCTGCTTTGATCTGCCTCTGTTGAAAGTTTGTTTTATTGTTTATTCCGTAGATTCATTTTATAGTAATTATACTGATTTTCGGCCCTGTGTTGAATTGCCAACTGGGTTTAAATACTCGTTCAAACACGAATCAAATCCAATAAGAAACTTCAAAATCATGCTATTCAAATGAGGTAATGTATTTCTGATAATTTAGGGACCATATGTTGTCAATGTCATTTGCAGCGGGTTTGAAAACGCTTATTTTGTTAACCTAATAGTAGCAAAATGGTTGGGTAATCTGTTTGCGCTTCTTACATTGTTAGGAAAGTAGCTGTCAGTTGTTGCACTTTTCAGTGTTACACTTTTCATCATGGACCAGTTGTCATTGGACTTAATGCCTATTCTTAAATGGTTCTGAAATTTCTAGTAAAGGAATGATAAACATAGAGCTGAAGCTGAATGGTATGTTGCAAAGCTAAAATGTGGCCTATTTCTACTTCAAAAACTTATTAGCGTGAGCAAAACAATTTAGGGAGCTTGACATGTAGTAAAAGCTTTAATAGAGTTCGGATTCTGTTAACTAAGATACTCATGGTGTCAATAGGATCGGGGTAGTGGTAAATCTGGTAATGATAATCCATTTTATTTTGCTGGCTATTTTATATGTCTAGTGTGTTTTTCATGCATGGAAGATATCTGTGAAGGTGAGCTGTTCCTGCCAAAAATAAATAGTGTATGGTTTATGCGCTTGTAGCACTAAGCTTTGCACGAGTAGCTGTTAAAATTCGCATCGTTTGTTTTTCAGGAAGGGATATAATTCTTAATCAACACCTGGAAAAGAACTTATTTTTGACGAAATCCATCTCTCGCTATTCAGAATGTCCCGGGCATGGCTCCCTTCTCTATACATCATATGGAGTAAGCCTGATACGCCATTGGAGTTACTTGTTGATTTTTTGGAGCACTTTGTCTTGACAAATAGCAAAAACAGCCATGATCTAGGAGTGAAGTTAATTGATATCAACAAAGAAGAGTGTTTGAACAATCTATGTAAGGAGATCAAGGGTCTGAAGACCAGTGTGCTCTTCTCAGTTGACGATGATGTATGCGCATGCTCATCTGTTGAACTTGCATTTAGTCTTTGGCTTACTCCTAATACAATGGTGGAATTTGTGCCATGTATGCACCGGCTGAATAAATCAGTATGCACCTCTTCTTGTCCCTTCCTTTTTGCTTGTTGACTTGTGAAATTATGTTGGTCTAGGTTTTATATCTTCGCAGTTCAAATATTGTCATTCGACTCAAATTGGCACATTTGATATGCATTAAGTGAGTTCAACTCATGTGACATGTCAGGCTTATGTGTAAGCTACCATGAGTTTGATTGGTAGTAATCAGGCCTTTTCTTCATTGAATTGATTTTGAATCTCCATTAAGTTGAAGTTTTTCTGCGGTAAAGCAGTAGGGATTTAATGTTTATAGCACTTGATGGTGTGTCTGTTGGATGGGCAGTTATAGCATGGTTTATGACTTTATCCGAGGCTGAATTACCACGATTTTTTGGTAATGTACACAAATAGCCAGTGTACAGGTGTTGCTCAATCTTTGACATAAGTTGATAAAGCATGGCTTTTTGGCATAAGTTGATGCTTATCCTCAATCTTTTCCACTTAGCCCCACTTTTCACTTTTCTCCTCACAAAAAATGAGAAATGAGGCTAAATGGAAAAAGATGGAGAGGGAGTATATCATTTAGAAGCTTTACCGGCTAAATTTGCATGTGAGTGTCTCATATTGATAAAAGAGGAGATATCTGATCACTTATAAACAAACTGAGGAGTTGCTCCCTCCTCCTTTGTAGATTATAAAGCGAACTCTCCGGTGTCGCACAGGTCCATATCCTAGATTTCACATGTATTTATGTTACTAGTTATGCCGTTGATTAGAGCAATGTGACGACATTATCTGTGTTACTATGTAGGAACTGTGAAGATATAGCAATGGCGTTCTTGTGGCAAATGCGATCGATGCTTCTCATTAATCTCGCATATGGGTGAAAGGTGACTAATTTGTCTTTTATCTTGAATATTCAAGCCGATTTTCGCCTTATTAAGTTGACAGCTCTGTATTATTGTTTGGTGCCTTGATTTATTGTTTAGTTAAGGATTATCCAGCTGCCACGCCTTTTTTTAATCTACAAAATTATTCATGTCATTCTTGTTTTATCGACTTTCAGCTCGATTTTGGTCTTCAAATCAATCACTTTGTACACTGATGTCATTTGTTACTTTATAATGACCATGCGTCTGTGCCTTAACCTTTGTTCATATCTTCTGTCTCTTGGTTATCACCCCTTCTTCTATTGTGAGCCAGTTTGTTAATTCTGTTTTAGTCAAGCTGATGAGTTTAGTTCATCTGCCTGCTATATTGAGTTTGCTTATTGGATTGATAGGCAACGGCTGCAGTCATCTTTTTAAGTGTTTCTGTATGAAACAAACAACATATAGGGACTGATAATCTTACAGTATGTATGTGAGGATATGCTATAGGTAGCCAATAATGAGGGTGTGAGTGTAACATGCTACATCACATCCGCAACCCTATACTGTTTTGTAGGTGATGCCAATTGACAACACAAACTTGCAAACTAGTTAGGATGTTAGCATATCAGACCGATAAAATCGTTGCACACCTGATTTAGAAGAAAATATGTGACATGTATTTCGGCCTGTGCAAATGTTTCCTCTGTTAAACAGCATGGTAAATACTAAGTACGATCCTTGTTGTGCAGTCACTCAATCTTGATTTGTTAATTTTACAGCTCTATAACTGCAGTACATAGATCGGTACCTAGTACCTAACACTTCTGAATTCTGATACCCGACTCCTTTACCATTTTCTAGTTGTGATCACAAGCAAAGTGGTCTATACTTGAGCAATATGTTACCCACTCCATTCATTTCATTTCCATACGTTTGTACAATATATGTGAGAAGTATTTTAATCAAACATATGAAAATGAAATGAATAGAGAAAGTATATAATTTTGCGTGTGCATTCGGCCCTATTATTCGATCTTTATGGTTATCTATCAAGTTTAGGCATTGTATAGAACTATAGAAGATTAACATTTCCAAAGGACAGGACAAAGGTTATGACCTCCTTAAGAGAAGAAAAGAGTGAGGTTTGTAGAGATCAAACTCTAAGCCTCTGTCAGTAGAGAGAATACTAAAAAACTGAGTAACAAGTATCTATGACAGCACGAGAATTGATGAGTTTGCTTTTGGTATGGGCCTCTGAGATGTTTAAGTCTGAGCCGAGCCTCCAAGGTGGTAATAAGATTTGCAACTTCATTAATCATTATTGATACTAAAAGAAACTTGGCATAATGTAATACAGTAGCTGTGACGTGTATGTTGCTTGAAGATAACTGCGCTGCGCCATTCTTAGTTCTAACTGGCCTGGGTGGCATTCCCATACTTAGTTCTCGTCCTAAAGTGAGTCTCTTCTGGACAAACTCTTGCTCTTGGCCTTTGATGACAAAGGATACCTTAGGAGTTACTCTCCAGAGGAGGATCTCCTAATTACTCCTTACGGAAAATAAAATCAGGGCAACATGAGACCGGGGTTGCCTAATTCATAATACGCAAGATGCAAATACATAAGATGAATATGCAATTTGTTCTTGAAAAATCCGATATTCTGATGCTCTTGTATTATTACAATAAACATAAATACATAAATTCATAATGTTAATATGCTTGATTAGTACGCGAAATAGAATCCTAGTTATTCGTTAGATAATCCTCATGACCTCCATCTTAGTAATCATCTTCATCTTCCATTTGGTGGTTTAAGTCTGAAAACAAAATTTTCCTTCATCTTCCTCCTTAATCCACGACAACTTCATAACTTGGTAATTTCTTATCTTAATAAAATTTTCTGGATTGGAGCCTCTAAACATGGCTCCAAATTTCCAATTAAACATGTGAGTTTCTTATTTTATTTCTGTATCTACATTCTACACTACTCCTTATGAGCCAATGCTGGTGTATTTAACGTGGATCGGGCGAACTAGTAACAAAGCAACCATCATCATATCTGGTAATCCTGCACCAGATATATCCGACCCCAGTTACTATTAAGTATTAACTTTTGTTTAACTTATGAAAATAGAACTACTTTGTCTGTTCTCTCTTTTTAGGTACATGTCATCATCATATGAAATTGTAGGGGAAAGATTGGACTTTGGAGAGCAATAAGATGCAAAGTTTAGTGCCTAATTTTGTGAGCCTATGTAGAAATTGTCATGTTTATGGAAGTGATCCATGAATAATGAAATCTCTCTCACCAGTAACCAACCAAAAATTTTGGTTTCATCCTCGATGGTTTACGAGTCTCTAGAGTGGTATAATGGTAGGAAGTCGTATCGGTTGTAGTTGCATTGGTAATTTAGTAGGACAACTAAGCAAATGATTGACCAATCATTTTTTAGTCATGGTCTCAAATCAGAGAATTGCTTTCTATCGTATTGGTGAATTCTAACGTATTGCTCTCTGCTCTCGTTGCTTTGAATCTTGGCTAAGTTTGTCTCTGAAATGTATGCAGGCAAAATATTAGTAATCGGCTCCACAGGATCGGCAGCTTAGGAAGACATAGCCAGAAGAGGACCGCATGTATTAACAACTTCATTGAATCGTTACTGAGTTTGCTAATATGCCATTGGTTTCAATTTCCTTTATAATTGTTGACACCGAAACACTGGTTTTGCTGAAGGTAAGTTCCTCCTACACCTACTCTGTACTTTTTTTCCATAGATGAGTAAACCTTATTATTCCTCTTAGGCTAATTTTACCCCCATGTACGATTATCTGATACACGATTTTTCAGTATTAGCTGATAAATGTCTTCTGTTGAACCAATCAGGGGCAATTATGCTAACCATAGTTAGTGGCGAACCTAGAAGTTTTTGTTTCGGGTGTCCCATTGAAAATATTAAAGCTACAATCATACAAAAGTCTATATACTATAATCTTTTAGCACAAAAATTGAAAAACAAAATGTAATATTCCGATGTCCAAAGTCCCGGAGTGGTTATATGTAGATCTGCTGATGGCTGTAGGCTGCAGTGTCATCTTCCTTGCTAGGTTTCTAATATTAGAGTTATGCTGACACGTCTCTTCTGCCGGGTAGAATATTCAGCTCGAATTTGGCATCTGAGTAGGCAGCAGTCTGTTTTGAATACATGTAAGAAAATCTCTTATATGGAAGGAATCACATTGTCAAAAAGCAAATGAGTCACATTGTTGAAAAATGAGTTTGTTTTATCGTTTGAACATCTCTATCAACTATTAGGATGATTTTGACACTGAAAAAATATCTCCGGATGAAGCGACTTTGGATTAGTTCTTTGTGATGTGGAGTCGACTTTACTTTTCTTAATTCTTAATTTTATTAAATTTTCAATTTCTTAGGCTGTATTTTCATAACCTTAGCCACTTCCTTATCCAATAAACAGAGGGTTACCAAGAGAGTGATTTTAAAGGACACCCTTCAGATAACCAAAGGGCGGGGCTAAAAAGTGCACCTTGTAGGGACTATTGAAAGGGGAAGTACAGTACATTGTTGTCTTATTGTTAAAATCATTTGATCATCAAACTATTATTGCTTAATAATTCATAAAAATCCAAGAGATAATGTCTTCTAAAGATATCCAACGATACGGAAGAATGCAAGATACTTCAGCTACGTTCTTCCACTCAAAAGATATCTACAATAGATATTCTTCCTAGCGCTGCGACAAGTGTTCGTGAACCTTTACCAAATCGAAACTTCCATGCTTGTTCTAGAGTGTACTAACCGGTAACCCCTGAATTTTCAAGATCTCGCCTTCACTGCGCATATTCTCTTCTATGTCGGTGAAGCGAATCATGGTGGTTTTAACCTGTTTATGAGTACTAACATTGTCTACTCGACTTTATCAGCTAAATTAGCCAGCATATGACTGAGTCTTCTAAAATGGACATCCCCCAAAGGCCAAATCTGTCAGTACCCAGTGCCATCTTTAAAATCTTTTCACGGAATGGGGCATAGATAAGCTGCATGTGAAGTCAGAAACCCATACTTGATTTGATCTTCGTCAATTTTGCCAAATTTGGAAGTGGGTCAAGACACAAGAATATCGATTAAAAATGTCTCGAGTAATGACTGATATTCCCTCTTACTCAGACTACAAGTTTAGGTTTTCCGTTTCTGGCATGTTCAATTAGTTGTTTACGTTTTCCTTTTTTAGCATGATTTAGCATGGAATAAATTTCTCACCCTCTTGTACATGATCTCTAACTGCGCCAAACGCAAATGTAAACTTCTAGTTGAATTTCTGTCTTAATTTCAGACGTATACCACCCGTCTAAAATGAGAATTTGCCTATATCAGCGGAGAATTTATTGGAAAAACATTAACAATGAGCTCTTGTGCAAAACAGAAAATTACAGTTGAGATCTCAAGATTGTGGGAAATGGAATGCAAAAGAAACTCTGAACAGTTTCGACGGCTTCTTTCTCATTATATAAACTTTCAGCACTGTACAATTAAAAATTTACTTGCAACTTACAGATATACCAGAGCCAAGAGCATGAAGTTACAAAGCTTAAAGTCATACCGACAATTTGACATTTTTAAGGATAGCATGTTTGACATTTTAAAGTTACCCAGTTAGCCTAATGCGTGACCATGAGTCAGAGACCGATATTCACAGAGCACATGCCGACAATTTAGCAGACTTTTGACTAGCCCGTCTCATTTGTATCTATTGGCCTTTTGCAGGGGACTGAACAATTGCTCTCGTATCTGGTTAGCTCTTTCCGCGAGGAGGATCAATAGGATAGCATGTTTCTTCGCCGCCTGTACTCCATAAGAAGCTTGCATACTTTGATGCATGATAAGAATTATCTGGTTCAGCTGCAACTGCTTGCTGAAATCTCTTTTCCGCTCCCCACAAGTCCTTCCTCACCACCCATAGGAAATTTGCATACAGGCTTATGACTTCTGCATCACTTTGGTCCAACTGTATCGCCCGTTTATAGCACTCTTCAGCCCTGTAGATGAAGCAGCACAAAGATGAAGCAACATGGAATACATAAGTACATAACAAACAAGATCAGAACTTTATGCAAGAGAAGACGAGAATTTATACCTGTCATAGTCCCGGGAAACGAGACACAGAAACTGAGCATAATTGGATAGCAGAAGAGTGTTATTAGGCTCCTGAAACAACCCAATTTGGTAAAACAAATCCGTCTTATGATACTCTTCATAATCATCCGTCTCAATCTCAACCTTCACTGGTGAAACCAACTTAAACTTCTTCACCTCCCCTATCAACCCACCAGAATCATCATCCTGGTCGCGATCAACGACAAATCCTACCCCTTGACCCATACCCTGATCACCTCTCATCTCATCCGCTTCTTCCACGACATTATTCCACAACCCGACCTCATCTTCCCCCAAAATCTCCTTTGTGGGCACCTCTAAATTCCCCAATTCCAAATGCCCACCACCCCAAAATCCCGAATTTACTTTCAAATCTTGACCATCTTCCAAAATCTCCCTTGTGGGCACTCCAGAATTCCCCAATTCCGAGTGCCCACCTCCCCAAAACCCTGAATTCACCCCCAAATCTCCGCCCTCAAACTTCTCAAGATTGAAACTCTCAAGAGAATGAGTGGCAAAATTAGAAGTTAACACCATAACATCAACCATAAACTCAGGGGTTTTCGCGAAAACCTCCTTAAACAACCAAACAAACGACGAAACCGTCTCTCTTTGAACATTCACTATAATCCCATCATCTAATACCTCATCTAACAACACTCCCCTACATTTCAAAGCACAACTTTGTACCTCCCTAATAATACTCAAAATCGAACAACACAAATTATTCAAAGCATTATTCTCAACCACATTACTCAAATCCCCAATTTCGACATTGAAACACTTCTGCTTCATTGCAATCATTCGTAGCGAAAGCGGGATATCAATACTATTAGCCCTCCGTGCAATACACTCTCTGATAACCGCGTCACGGGCAGGCCAATCCGGAGGCTCAGGACGAATGCCTAATATAGAAGGTTCTAGCAACTCCACGTGGGTATCCACGTGGGAGCGAAACGACGTCGTTTTGGGTGTGGGGAACTTGGGTTTTGAGCTGAAATGGTGAACAGGGTGTTGGTTGAAGTGGTGGTGGTGGAACGGAGAATCGTGGCCGTTGAAGCTGGCAGTGCAGGATTTAGTGAGGTGGGTTGTGGCCGTTGATTTAGAGAGAGAAAGTATGGTGGAGGAAGGACGGTGAGGAGAGAGAGTGTAAGGTGGTGATGGTGGTGGAGATTGAGCTATGTTCAATCTCATTCTATTATGTTTTGTTATTGTTTTGTTGTATTTTTTATGTTTTTGTATTTTTTTTGTTGTTGATGAAGATGAGGTGTGTTTGTGAGGGGAGATGGAGTTGATATTAATGGGGAGAGGGTTTTTGGAATTTCTTACAAATTGGGTGAGTGATGAGTATGAGATTTTGACATTTTTTGGTGAATAATAAAGCACTAATAAAAATAAAAGATGTCCTTAATAATTTCTAATGTAAAACTATGTCGATTTTACGATGATTATTAACGTGATAAAAATTGCAGCGGAATTAACGGTTTTGTATTGTAGAATTTCGTGAACTTAGAATATAAAATAAGGGGATAGATTGTGAATTCGCTCTTAGCCTCGCAAACTAAGGATTCGAACAAAAGCACAATTCAGCCTTACATAGATTATGGTGTTTCCTCTTATTCCTAATAAAATAATGCTCCCTCCGTACCACACCAAAGGTAACGTAGGGAAAATTGGAGTATTTAAGAAAAAGTGGAAAAAGTAAGGGTAAAGAAGGAATAAATAGGTGGGGTATGTAATTGGGTGTTTAATTGTGGGTTGATAGGTGGGGTATGTAATGGCATTTTGTGTAAATATCAAATGGTTATAAGGATAATTTGGTAATGTTGTGGGCCAAATAAGGAATGTTACCTTTGGTGTGGTACATCCGTTTATAGTAAGTGTTACCTTTGGTGTGGTACGGAGGGAGTAACATTTTACTGAAACTAACTAGGAAATAACAATAACTATTCTAGCTAGAATTAGGAAACTAGTTTTCCTAAATTTATTAGAAATAATAAAATAATAATAAATAACAAACCGACTCGATTCGGGAAAGAACAATCATCACACTTTTTCGGTTTTCCACACGATTCAGGAAACAGTGTTACTTGTTCTTGGAAACCGTGTCAAACAACTTGCCCTCTTTCGTTGTTTTCCCCTGCTATCATACTTGTTTCGAGCCAATTTTGAAACCTTCGGGTGATATGGGACACATTTCGACTAAGGATAACTTCATTTTCACTGTCTTCTAATGCTCCCACATCAATCTCAATTCAAAAGTGTTTTGCATACTT
The DNA here is from genome assembly GCF_048544455.1 of Silene latifolia. NCBI lineage: Eukaryota > Viridiplantae > Streptophyta > Magnoliopsida > Caryophyllales > Caryophyllaceae > Silene > Silene latifolia. The sequence continues at coordinate 203,544,775 of NC_133536.1, read as the reverse complement.
TTTTTCTAATGATATAGGGGAAGGCAAGTCATTCTAGTCCAACCTAGCATGACCCACCATTAGACCGTCTTTCACGAGCCTACTCTAATCACAAGCTGGTTTAGGGTTAGCCTTCCCACTAGCTCAGGCCCTCAAGACTGTTCAAAACCTTTAAAGGAAAATAATTGATTCGGCCCGTCAAGACCCTTCCCTGAGTTAGGGTCAGGCTGAGCCAACTCGAAGCTGCTTCCCCCACAAGCAAGGTTCAAACCTAATGGATTTAACCAGCCTGTGGTTAGGTCTAATAACAATCATTTGTCAATATTGTTTAACAAAGCATAAGCTTTGTCTTCTTTTAATCTTCACGTTTGACATCTGTGCATCAATATTGGTACCAAAAATAATAAAATAGGTATGAATAATTTAAAAGATCATATTAGTAAAAATGATCACAATTTACAATAAAAGGAGTATGCTTATTATAAAAACATGGACAAAATGAAGAAAATCATTTTGAGAGATATCTAATAATAAAAGGGTTACAAATATGGAGTAACACATACAGACGTATGTAACAAGTGGTCTCTTAATAATTTAGTGATAGACGGTCTCTTACAAGTCTTCTTTTAAAGCAAGTGTCAACTAAGATCTTCAAGTAGTAGTTCTTCTTACTATACTTTACTTTGGCAGACCTCATTTTTGTAAGTTTACAACAATTTTTATTCAATATCTTGATGGTTTAGCCAATTTACAAAGTAATTGATTGGACCCACTTCACACATTTCTCTATTTATTTATTCAATTTCTAAATTTTTAATTAAAATTAAATCTTGATTGGATAACTATTTTCCTATTGGTCATATTTCTTTTATTGGTCCATTTGAGCAAGTAGCTCCATGGAGCTACTAGCTTAAAATTGTTTGAGCAAATCTAGTCTACATGGATAACTCCAATGGTTGAGCTACTAGCTTGCAACTTCTTAAAATTGCAAGTAAGTCCTTTTTGTCAACCATTGGAGATGCTCTAACTCGGTTGATAAAGTCATAAAAAATGGTGTTGATAATCTGAATTCAAATCCTGTTAACATTAAAATTGCCATTATACCCCTTTTTAAAAAAAATAAGTTTTCTTTAAAGAGGGAGTTTCTTTTCTTGAGAAAAAGTATTCAACATGTAGGAGTAATTGGCTGGAAACCTGTGATATAGACATATAGTATTGAGTATTGACATTATAGTGGAATAAAGGGAAAGTAGAGATAATGGAAAAGTCTTTGACGTTGATTTTGTTTTAATCCAATTTGTCAAGACTCAAAACCATTATTGAACAAAATATCTCAAGGACTAATGGACTATATTACTCGTTATTAGCAATTGTATTGTATGTACTCGTAGACAGTACAAATTACACAAATTTGGGGGTTTGTTTAACAAATAAATTAGTGCTTCTTACAAAAACACATAGATTACCTTTTTGCTTGCAAAATTAAGTAGGAACTCATAGATGTACGAATGTACGATGTCACAAAACGTATCCTAGTACTCTCAAGCAGGGGCGGAACCAAGAATGAAATCTTTCTAGGGCTAAAATTTTTAGACTATTGAAACGTAGTAATTAAACAAAAATTCAAATCTCGACCACTGAAATATCAATGTATGAGTTTCCGAGTCCACGTCCCAGGGAGGAAAACAATTTTTTTTTGTGTATTTTGTCCACTGATTAGACTAAACCAAGTAAAATTTATATTTTTTTACGGAGAAACCGCCTTAATATTTTAACTGGAGTTCTAGGAAAAAAAATATGAATCCACTATAACCATGACAATTTTCAACAAAGGGAGATGGTAACTATTTTTATTAATCTTGAATGTCTCGTATTAAAGATTAACAAAAAGAACGTATTTGAAAAGAAAATAGTTAAAGTCGGTCATACTATATCATATTTTACATTGCGTAAAATCAAGGTGCACCTACTTAAAAACAATAAAATTGAACAAAACTAAGTGTTGCAAAGGGGATCGAACCCATGTTGTCTTAGAGGAAGAGCATCAACTGTGCTACAATTTCATAATGGTATCTTAGTACACTGAAATTTATTTTTTGTTTCATCCAGGGCTATAGGCCTAGTAAATATAGGCTAAATCCGCCCCTGCTCTCAAGTAACTCCTTTAAATTCATAAAATTATCATTAATATTATACGATTTTTCTAGCACGTACCTCGAAAAGAAACTGTAAAAAAAACTGTATTATAGATGATTTCCTAAATAAATAGGATCATTTGACATAATAATTTGGCATTGATCACTTTCATAATGAAAAGTAGAAAAAACAAAAAATATGCAAAATATAATTGAGTTCAAGTTATTAGTTTGAATGATTCATGGATCTAAAAGATTTGAGAAATCAATGGCACACTAAAAGTTTTTTCTAGTGGTACCTTTATATTTTCTTGAATTCTATGTGGTATTCTTTATCCTTTGAAAACATTACTGATATTTCTATACTTAGCAATTACTAGTTAGGCCTCGTTTAGTTGCCCTTATAAAAATTGGTGAATTGAAAAATCTCATGATTTGAAAAAAATGGGAGATGTTTGGTTACCTCAAATCATGGCATTTTCCTTTTTTTTTTTTTCCGTGAATTGCCAACTCCTTCATGATGAAGGAGTTTGATTACCTAGCCCTCCCTAGATAATTGGAAACTCATGTGTCAATTTAACTCCCGGATGTCAACCAAATGAGTTTTAGGTAATGCATGAATTGGTCAATTCATGTATTTTGTAAAATCATGGAAAATTAATTCCCGTATGGCAATCAAACGAGATCTTAATAAAAACTTCTTAAAACACCTAAAATACTCTAATCTGCCATTTTTACATGTTTGCACTTTTTAATGATTTTTTGCCGATAAGTCATCAAACTATTATCACAAATTACGTTTACTCAATCTTAAATGTATTATCTTTATTCAACTTAAGTGCTATAAAACTCAAATTTTCTTAACTTGGGTATTTCACGAATAATTTATAAAATTTAGGGGTATCAGTGATTTTTCTAAAAACGAAGGAGTAATGCGTAAAAATCGAAAAAATACAAGATACTTTAGAAAATCCCAAAAAAGTGCAAGATTAAGGAAAATAGCCCACGTTTTTCAGTGTGGGCCAGCCTAGTACAATATTGAATGTGCAATATAGGAAGCTTCTTTTCTCCCAAGCCCATAATAACTTCCACACTAAGTAACTCTATCGATATGGGCCAAACTATAACTTAATAAAAGTGTTGGTTATGGCCTGTTCTCTGTAACTAGATATGGCAAATGAGTCAATCGGAGTGTTGGGTTGGATCAATTTTGAGTTTGCTGGCTTTAGATCGGGTCAGGTTATATTGGGTTCGGGTAAATTATTATCGAGTTATTCATGGATATTAATCCGTTTACAACAATAAACATTTAGATCGCGTTATAGTGGGTCGTGTCAATTCAGGTTTCGATTCAAGCTCGGGTTTTGAGTTTGAGTGTCGGATTAATTTTGTGAGGTTTACCTGTAGCTAACAAAATGGAAAGAAATACAATTAATTTCACTTGTAGAAAGATAGTCTTGGACTCTTGGGTAAGATTGCTCATTACGGTTTTTTCAGTAACTCTCCTATAGGACCGTCCTATAGCATAGGACGGATCCAATAGAAGAGATTAGCCCAACAAAAGGATATTATTTATAAATCTAAAATTAGAGAAATTGAAAACTCCCAATTAGAGTAAATCCAATGGTTAAACTTGAGGACTTGCTTGCGATTTATTAAAATTGCAAGCTAGTAGCTTGACCATTGAAATTGTTTAGAGCATCTCCAATGGTTAAGCAAAAGGACTTGCTTGCAAATAAAAAAGTTTTATTTTGCTTAACCATGGAAAGACTTTACATGTATCTTAGCTTAAATTGAAATTTAGTAGCTCCATGAAACTAGTAGCTCAAATGGGCCTACAAGAAAAAATCTACCAATTAAAACAACACTAAATATTTTTAATTTTTATTTTCTAGGTAAAATAAGTAAATATATTAATTAAAAGAGTGTTGTGGAAAGTAGTTGACATATGGTGCATTTAAACCACAACACTAAGCTAGTAGCTTACCATTGTAGTAGTTTGTAGCTTACAAATATTCTAGCTTGAAAATCTTATGTGGCAAAGGTAAGCTAGTAGTAACTAGCTTGCCATTGTGGATGCTCTTAAGTAGATTTGCTTAAACAAATCTAGTAGCTCCATTAAGCTACTAGCTTAAGTGGACCCACAACAACGAAGCAGCCAATAGGAAAATAGTCTTGATTTTGTTTTTTTATCACTCTACTTTTCTAGCTACAAAAAAAAGTAAGCTAAACCATTGGAGTACTTCATTAGCTCACATTTATTGTAACTTAAAATATGACATGACAAAGTTAAGCTAGTATCATTAAAATATGACATGACAAAGTTAAGCTAGTATCATTAAAATATGACATGACAAAATTAAGCTAGTATCATTAAAATATGACATGACAAAGTTAAGCTAGTATCAACTATCAATTGATATCAACTAGCTTACCATTGTACTTGCTCTTACCTTTCCAATCCACGCCCTGCAACTGCAACTCATCCTTCGTCTTCACTAACGCCAACAAATCTAAATAGAAGTTCAAATGTTATCGTTAGCCCAAAGAATAAATTTGGCCCAAATCTGTATTTGAAAATATAACCCTCCTTGCCAAATAGCCCATAAGTATATTTATAGGCTGTTAAAGCGGAGGTTTCTAAATTTTTAGAATCGGAAGCTATAAAATAAGTCGCTTAAAAATTATTTGATCTCATTAATCTTTTATTTTAAAACAAGACTGAAGTCGACTACTTCCCTGTTAGTTAAATAAAAGATTAATGAGATCAAATAACTTCTGAAAGATAAAGGTTTACGTAACCCACAAATTTATTAAAGGTTCATTAATTTTTTTAATGCTTTGTGTAACACGGTTTCCTTATAATTCGAGGCCTTAGGTTTAGTATATAAAACGCACGGAGTAGTTTTTTAAATCAATTAGACAACCCTATGCGGCTATGCTTTTGCTATCGCACATGGGCTTAATGTAGCACATTATTTATAGAGCACAAAATCCCATTGAAGACGGCACGTATCGGTCACTTTGGAGTGACGGGTATCATTTTCTCTCACAAATGTCCCAAATAGAAGAGAGAGGGAAGCACATGGAGGTACCCCCACCTTGTCCCCCCTATCCGTTTTGTGAGTGGCATTACCCGTCATTTGCTCCGACCTGTCTTCAGCAAGACTAACTGTTTATAGAGTTAGGCTCTGTTCTTATGAATTTAATTTTAGCTCATTTTAATTCAGTTCACTTCAGCTTCATTCAGTTCACTTCAACTCATCTATTTACAAATTAAATCTTATTTCAGTTCAATTTTGCTTAGCTCCATTAAATTCAGTTCAATTCCATTCAACTCTTTTCTGCCATAAAAGAATCATAGTTTATAGTTAGAATAAACATACACAAGTATGGAATACATGAAGTGCACAATTAATGCTTTGCTTAGTTGATTTCCACGAAACTTAATAGTTGTGTCTTATCCAATTACTCTAAGCTAAATAAAAAGAGCCTAACAAAAACAAATCAGGATATCGACACAAGGAAAACGTTTAACTCGCTTTTAACCGGCCCATTCTTTAAAATCCGATCTGCTTATTCCGTTGCTATTTATCTACCCTACTTTTGTAATATATAACATAAAAAATAGTCGTGTGAGATCTTGTGACATAGTCATGTGAGATCTTGTTGAAATTGTCATTTATTTATTTATATTTTTAAAAGATTATTATTATTAAAGATAAACAAATAACTAAAATAAAAAGAATATTTATTAATTATTACCAGTATTCTCCAATTCATGATTCTTCTAATCAAGAAAGAAATTGCAAAGAACATTTCTATAATCGAGCACACGCCACCAGTACTCGTATAATCTTTGAATGACTATGACCCTGTTTGGTAAACAGCGGATTAATTTCAGCATAAGCAGATTGCAAAAGCAGATTATAAATGACAGATTTTATCAGCAGGTTTGACTAGCATATTATAATAGCAGAATTAATTTGAGTGTTTGGTAAATGGCAGATTACGATTAGTAGATTGTTAGTTTTCTTTGTAAAATGGTGAAAAATTTCCTATTTTACAATATGCTAACCAATATGCTAGGGTAAGTAGCATATTGTAAAACAGCATATTGACCCCAAATATGCTGTTTCAATATGCTGTTTACCAAACACTAAAATTAGCATATTGATTGGTCAAACATGCTAAAAGCCTTGAATATGCTAAAAATGGGCCAATATGCCGTTTACCAAACAGCGCCTATAACCAACGACGCAACCTCTAATAATTATCATCATCCCAGTCCACCAACATTTCAAATGTTAACTAGACTGTGTAAAACTTTTAGAAGTGTATTTATTTTAACCAACGGTCTAATTATAGAGTTTTAGTTTTATTTTTAGAAGTGTATTTATTTTATTGTAAAGTCTTGTATTCTCCGAAGGGAAATATGGCGGTGACGTCTTATAATTCCGCTGCTGTCTTGTTAATGAAAGAGCTATTTTTTGAGCAACCTACTTGTTTTTCGAGGCGTTACATTATACCCAACCTAGGTGACATATTTGCTAGGTATTCCCTCTCATTCTTTGTGGTTTGAATTAGAACACACACTTACTCCATAAGTTAGTGTAAGTTAGAGTTGGCACAGTGGGCCGCGGGCCGGTGGGCGGCACGGCCACGCACGACTTCAGGCCCGGCACGGCACGGCACGGGGTGGTTTTCGAGGAAGCACGGCCCAGGCACAAGTGGGCTGAACATGGGCCGCGGCGCGAGTTTACCCAAATTCCCGTGCCCAGGCACGGCATGGCCCAGGCACGAGGTGGCACGGCCCGTACCAGGCACGGCGGGCCTGGCACGGCACGGCCCGACAAAGCACGGTGGATCACTCTCACACACCTCCTGATTACGTGATTTTGTTTGTTTTTTTTTTGAAATTTCCAAAACTCTATAAATACCACTCTAATTCAATTCATTTCTTCACAAAATATATATTTTATTTAAATTATTATATTAATAAAAAAAAGTACTAAAATCATACAATTATTATAAAAAGTTCTTTGTTTTTAAAAAAAAAAAAAAAAAAAAAAGGAAAATAGCACGATGGGCCGGCCCATGAACAAGGCACGACCAGCCCATGGGCCAGGCACGGCCCAGCACGAAAATAACCGTGCCATAGGCGGGCCACGGCTGGGATATTCAAGTATGGGCCAAGCACGACACGGTACGGTCAGGGGCGGACCCACCTAGTAGCAAGGGGTGGCGTCCGCTACCCCAAACACAAAAAAAATAGTTTACAAGACGGATTTTTGCTACCCCAATTATTGCTGAATAGTAGATAATGAGATAATATTCGATTAAATGTACAATAAACATCTTCTTGTGTAATGGTAAAGGCTTTGGTTTTTCATCAATTGTCCCGGGTTCGAATCCCTTTGCATGCATATATAGAGTACTTTTTTTTTTGCTACCCCATACATTAAATCCTGGGTCCGCCCCTGGGTACGGTGGGCCTAATTAGCGTGCCTGGGCCAGGCCATTTTTGGGGGGTGGTACAGTGGGCCGGCACGCGGGCCGGCCCAGCACGGCCCACTGCCATCTCTAGTGTAAGTAATGGAGAAGGTAAGTAGCTTGATAATGCAAACAATGCAAAATCATAGTCAAAAACTCTCAAGACATGATTAATAGCGCAAAAGTAGTAATTAAAATTTAGTTACGGGGAGGGTAAGTGTACTTATCCCCTTCAATAATGAAAAAAATTGAAAGGGATATTCTCTCGTGTACCTCTGAACTTTTTCGTTTTCTATTGTGTACCCCTCATTTTTCATAAAAAATTTTTGACCGACAATAATTCTCTGTTACGAGTTCAGGAAATGGTAATTTTTTTTCAAACCAATTATCTCGTCAAGGCCTTCAATTTGAAAAAAAAATTCACCGCTTTTTGAACTCGTAGCCGGTAGTTATGGTTGGTCAAACATTTTTTAACGAATAAACTTTGACCGACCATAATTCCCGACTATGAGTTAAAACGTCGGTGAATTTTTTTTCACACGGAAGATCTCTTAAAGACGGTCAATTTGAAAAAAAAGTTTATCGTATTCTGAACTTGTAACCAAGAGTTATTGACGGTCAAAGTTTTTTGCATGAAAAAAGGGATATATCATAGAAAATAAAAAAGTTGAGGGGTACACGCATGTAACGTTTTTGTTAGTCCACTTTTCGATTTTTATTCTAATTTCCGCCCCTCTATAATTACATTAGAGCAAGTCCAATGGTGTAATTTAGGGACTTGCTTGCAATTTTTAGAAATTGCAAGCTAGTGGCTACACCATTGGAGTTGGCCATGTAAATTTGCTTAGTTTAATTTCTTGAAACCCCGTTAATTAAGCTAGTATTTTAATTAATTGGGCCCACAACAAAAAATCAACCAATAGCAATTTAGTTTTGGCATTTTTAATTATTTAAGTAAGTATAAATGTTAAGCTAAACCATTGTAGTAGGTTGGTAGCTCAAAGTAATTGTAGCCTAAAATATGATATGGCAAAGGTAAGCTAGTTGCAACTAGCTTACCATTGGACTTGCTCCTATTAGTCCACTTTCTATGAATTTTTCACTTCTATAAGTCCTGAATTTAAATCCCGACTCTACCACTAAACGCATGTAACTTTTTTGTTAAACGCATGTAACTTTTTTGTTTTTTTTGGGACTAAAATGCATGTATAATGTGGGTTGTTTTATTGTGACCACTTTCATAGCATATCCTATTGGCGATTCATAGCATATCCTTTGAACAATCTTCATTAATTAAATTTCGTTGATTAATAATAAAGTAAGGTCGCTTAAGTTTAATATGGCTTTTCATGGCATATCCTTTGGACTATATCCTTCATTCCCTCTAGCCAACTCCAAATCGCAACTACTTTTAAATTAGCAGAAGAGATCAAGCAACTAAAATAACACTTAGCATACACCATCAACTACTAACCATGTTCGTTTAACAATAAACAATTTATTATTATTTTAAATTAGTGCTAACTAACTAGATCAGTCAAGATGTGTATTTTATAATTTCTTAACTCATTTTCTAAGCTTTGGTTTATACTCGTAAATTTCACGTAGCTAAGGTCTCGTTCTTTTGGACCGAAATCATGCTAGCATAACTAAATTCATAGGACTTGAGCTTAATGGAACTGGGGATGGTAATTGTGGCTTAAACCGACCCAAATCTGAATCAAACCGAAGGAGAAAATTCGATCCAAACCCACCTTTTAAAAACTTATGACCGATCCACTATTTAAAAACCTATATCCAAATCCATTATTGGCAAACTTGAACCAAATCCAAACCCGAACCCGATCCAATCAAATATTTTTAAAAATTTAGGCTTTATTAAACTTGAAATTTCAAAAAAAAAAATTCATATAAGATTAAATTTTCATGTAGTAAACCAAGTTTCTTATTGGTTTTTGGATTCTATGTGGATCGGGTATGGATTTGGAGTGGGTATGGATTTGAAAAAAATATAATGGATCGGGTATGGATTTTAAAATTTTGGATATGGATCGGGTTTGGTTATGGATCAGTGATCCAATAAGTAAGTGGATTGGGTTTGGATCTTGCAAAACCTGATCCAACCCGACTCATTGTCATCCCTAAATGGAACTAAATTAAATAATAAAAATAAATTATTGTAAGAAAATAAAAACAAAAATAAACAGAATAAATTATCATGAGCTATTAGCAAGGGCATGATCTAAATTATCATGAGCTGTTTTTTTTTCTATTTTTTTCATTTTTGGTCAAATATCGACTCATTTGGCAAGTATTTTCTCACAATATAGACCAACTACAGCCTACAAAGTATTTAATGGAACGTTATGTGCATAAATTGTTTTCACAACCTGGTATTTTAACATCATATCTTAACATATTTTAGTGAAATGAATTGGCTAAGTTGAGTAACTTTGAGATTACATAATATGTATGGATCATTTATCTACTCCGTACGTATTATCCAATAACACCAACTCCTCAAACGTTAAGAACAAGTAGAAAAGTGGCGTGAGAAAAGTCAAATGTAATGGAAACAGTCCTAGGCATGCGTTTGACAATAACTCGTCTGTATTTTGACGAATTGTTGTTACGATTATTGCTGGCATTTTGCTGTCTCCTTACTAACAATATATGCATGTCATGTTTTTACTTGGAAGCATGGTTATGTTTGTACCAGTCAAAGGACAATCTTCTTCAGTCATCCATTTTAATATGTTTCCTCTTCTTCCTTCTAATTAGTCTTGGTCTATTGTTCTTATCCTTATTGCTCACTGTATATATGTGTACGGTCTACCGACGGAAAGTATTCACATTAAAAATACAAAAAACATTAGAATATCATAATGCGTATTAGTTATACTTGATCTAAAGAGAAATAACCTATAACAAGATGACATGAACGAACCCAATATGACTTAATACTAGTAGTTCCAAACAGTCTCATAACTCGACATGTACTCCGTTTGATAAATCCGAAATGGTAGCTAGTGCTCATAACCCGACATGTATTCCGTATGATTTTGGCGTAATGATCGAAATGAACATACCTTGGAAGAAAAGTAAATTTAACCCCATTGATGTGCACCAGATCAAGTTATGATGAAAATCTCAATAATCAACAATTCAACACCGTCGGAGAACGATCATCTCAACAATCAACATAGTCTCAGTAAATAACGCGAACAAAGTACACCATTGGACAGCCAATCGCTCTAATTAAATTGGATTAGAGCATCTCCAACGGTCAGCTACAATACATTGTAGCTTGATTTGTCACATCGATTTTTAAAGCTAATCAACTTTCTAGCAACGTACCGCTTCAATGGCAAACTACAGCTTCTTTTAGCTTGTATGGGTCCCACGTACTTGCTTTCATCCAATGAAAATTTACGATTTTTTTTCTAAAGCAAGCATGTAGCTTGGCAGAGCTACCATGCTTGCAAGCACATCCCAATTTTCCATCTCTAATGGTAAGCTATATACTTATTATTTTGCAAAAATTGCAAGTAGATCCTTGCAGAGAACCATTGGAAATGCTCTTACACTTTGACATATTGGGAAGAGTAGCTTGTTACACTGTAGTTGCAAGATGAATCAATGTAGTATGGATTTCATTGGAAAAATGTGACAAAATGTGTGTATGTGGAGTATAATACATAATGTGTTTACTAGTATAAATTTGTTGAATAAACTCAATTTTTAATCTAAACCTAAAACATACAAATTACATATCACATTTTACATCAACTGATTTAACGACATTAATAAAATTATAACTTCACGAACCATAAAGATAATCTCTCAACCACCACCACCACCACCACCACTCCAACTCCAAATCACCGCTTGCCCGCCCTATTCCGACTCCTCACATCACCACCACTCGCCGCTGCACTCTGATCATGCTCCCAAAAATCCCCAATAAAAGTCTTAGCCCCATCCAAACTCGGATAATAAGTCGGTTCCAAAAACAATTGCGACAACAAATCGGACGACCCGGTTCCAATACCACCACTATTATTCCCATTAGCCTCCAAGCTCCCCATCATAATAACCAACAACTGTTTATAATTAAAGAAAAACCCTTTCAACGCGGATTCAATCCCTTGAAACGCTTGTAAAACATGAACCTTCTCGAACCTTCTCCTCTCACGATATAATCCCATTGCGGCCTCTTGTATCCTGGGCCCACCCATGGGGTCCACCTCAACCCCTAATATCTCAGGCACCTTATGCCTTAACTCCTTACTCATCTTAGTAATCTCGACCAACCCTTTCGATCGGAAACAAAACGTGTCGTTTTGGTTCGTACTCTTCATCCGAAGCTGCGTTTTGAGGTGAAGAAAGTCGTTCGGGTCCATCAACAAGTGAAGATTCTCGATTTGTTCTAGAAGCTTCCAAATCTTTTCTAGTATCCAACAATCGTCAGCAACCTTACTATACTCTTCCTTATTGATCCGAACCTCGATTCTTTCTAGAAGCTTCTTCGCGACGAAGATCCAAGATTCTAGAATCTGGTGTATCGTAAATATCACTTTATTCTCGTAATTGCTGACGTGTTCCATTGCGGATTTCTTAAGCGCGTGGAGCTCATCCGGACGACAAACCGCGTCGTAATTCAAATTCGGCTTTCCGTCTAAATTCGGTTCACCGAGGCCTAACGTGAAAACGCATCGTTTCATAGCGGACTCTATCGAATATAATATTCTATCCGAAATCGCTTCGGATTTCTGCCACGTGACAAGACGTGGCAGAAGCGATGATTCACTTGTACGGCTCACCACCGTATGTTCGTTACACCCTAAAGATAACTTCCACACCTCAGCTGAGCTCCCAGTTTGTGGGACCACCTCACCAAACGACGTCGTAACATCAATAATCGGCGCCGCGTCACGTGACTCATCCTCCTCACACAGGATTGAAATCAGCTCCACCTGGTCACGTGACAGAGACTCCAATCTCCGGTCCCACTCGCGACGGTTTGAATACGGTCTTGGATCGGACAGAACAACGGAAATAAACCGGAAAGTGATTTCTAACGCTTGTAAAGCCGGTTTGATGACGGATTCGGATTCCCAACCCGGAAACTCGGTACTGGACCAGAGTTGTCGGAGCTCCGGTAAACGGAGATAAGACTCGTAAGCGGAACACGAGATATCCGTAGCTGGGGAAAGGTCGTTGGTTGCAGTTGTGGCGGGTTTTTCGGGGGAGGGAAAAGTTGCTGACATGGCACGTTTGGTGGTTAGTTTAGGTGATTTGTGTACCATCTTGGTTTTACAATCGTAATCGACCATTTTCTTTTGTTAGAGGATATTACGGTATATTGTATAACGCGTGTTTATTACGTGTTTATGAATTTGTAATATGGATAGAGTTTTTTGGGGATTGGAAGGGTGTTGTTTGTGTGTGTGTTGTGGTGTGGTTTAATGAGAGGGGAGGGGGAAGGGGAAAAGGAGATTATATAGGGGAAGGAAGAAAAGAGAGGAAGGAAAGTTTTAAAGACGTGTGGAAAGAGGTAGATGCTAGATAGCGTGAAAGGACGAATTGTTCGGAAGAAATGGAAAAAAGATGGATAAAGTTGGCGCGGTGTAAAAAATGTTTTAGGAGTCGTCCTTCTTTTCCTAGTTTTGTCCCCCACCCCCATTTTCTATGGTTATTATTTAAAACAAGGATTGTTTTGAGGTTATCGACTTATCGTTGTTGGTTGATGTGAGCGATAATTTTAAGATTATAGGCTGTATTTTTTGGTTGAAAAGAGTTGTTCAACTGAATTTAATTTAATGAAACTAAACTGAACTGAATTAAAACTTAATTTGTAGATAGATAAACTAAACTGAATGACGTTGAACTGAACTGAATAAAGCTGAACGGGACTAAAATGAGTTGAAACTAAGCCTAAAAGAGTAGGACTTAATTCTTTTGAATGAAAGAACAAAATTTAAGTATATTGCTTCATGATACTCTTCGTGTTGTAATTATCTTATGTAATATAAAATGCAAATAAGAATACTGTTTTTCCTTTTATGTAGAATAATAATTATATTCTTTCTTATACTTCTTATAAACCATTATATGATCATATAGGCGTTTTTGGCGTGGGTGCAGGGGGTTCATCTGCACCCCTTTCCCCGAAAAATAACTACAATATTTTTTAGCAAAGGAGCACATTAGTTATGTGAGTCTAGTGGTTATTAAAACTATTTCTTCGTTAGAGATCATGAATTCTATCCTTGAATTGAACAATTTTTATTTAATGTTATATATCATACATTTTATTCAACTAAACAATATTTTTTTCCATATTACTCGATATTTTCATTGTTAAAAAATTTTACGCACCCCCTTCCATCTAATCCTAGAACCGCCTCTGTATGATCATAAGTGGTAAGGTAAATCAAAACACGATAAGTTGGTAACTGATATGACATTGTCTACAATAATAATGCCGGCGTAAGTTTTGTATAATAATTTCGTAAAATTTGCAAAAAGTTTCAGATAAAAAATTTATTTGATTAAAAATAATTATAAATTTAATATGATTTTGAGTTTTCTCTAATATATGTAATAATATGTGGTGTTCTTTCATCTAATTTATTATCGTTGTAGATTTACCTAACAAGAAACAATCTTAAATTGTTGACAATGTGGAACGGCAAAGAGGATTAGAAAAAGGAAGCTTCGCAAGGAGTGCCAAATTAGTGAAATTACACCATGAGATCCGTTGAGAAAGTGGAGCATATTCATCCATTTTCTTAGTGGATAGGATTAGTTGAATATTAAGACTTGGACCATGGTCTTACTCTTAAATCATATTCCAAGTCAATTTTCCCTAATTTTCTCGTGTTATTCTTTTTATTTTAATTCAAGGAGTACTATTATAAACTTTTAATTTGATGTCATACTCTCACTATTCCGATTATTTTTGTACTTTTTTCCTATTTGCCTATTTCACAATTTCAGTATTTTGTTCAAGTCTCTGATTTAAACATATACTGAATATAAGTTTACAATCCCTTGTACCTTCTAGTTGTTATTTCCTTTCTGTATTTTTTAAAATATATACTATCTCATGTTATTTATCGTTGAGTTATAGTTGATCTGGTTGGACGGAATATTAATAGATCGGTTAGGCCTAATTCTTTTGGACTGAAACTGTCTGAACCAAATTTAACTGAACTTAATGGAGTTGAACTAAACTGAATTGAATTTAATCCACAACAACGGTCGCTAACCACATCCAGGTTCGGCAAAATGGGATGATTTCGCTTCTAAAGGGGAAGGGGGAAATAGAGCTGTAGAATAACAAGCTTGCTTTCTTTTCCCATATGGAGCTGAACTGAACTGAAATAAGAGTGAATTTGTGAAAAGAATAACTGAACTAAATTAAATAGAGCTGAATAAAGCTGAAATGAACTGAATAGAGCTGAACTGAACTGAAATGATCTGAAATTAAGTCTAAAAAACAGGACCTTAATCTTTATGACGGTTTATACAAATATTATCATATTAATGGATAAAACCGTTGACAAATAACCAGTCTTCTAATAAATTTATGTGAGACCGTCTTCTAGAAATATTTGTGTTAATAAGGATTATTTTATTAAGTTATGGTGAGTGGTTAGCTTTAAAGTTACATGGTCATGGGGACATTTGGGTGACAGGGCCAATAGGATAAGGACAGGTAGACGTTTGGAAATGATCTATTGGTTGTAAGGGAGAGAGAAAATGACAGGTATATGTAGCTTTACCTTTCGTACTTGGTTGGGTGTTAGTTGCTGTGGATATCCTCGGATGCTCCTTCGTTTTGAACTGGTCCAGCTGGATCTTGCCAACTACGGACTCTACATGTATTCTTGTTAATTAAGATAAAGGAAAAATGATATATGAAATAGTGACGGGAGTTAGAGAGGGGCTAGGAGGGGCGGTTACCCCCGCTGAATAATGGAAAATGAGAAAGTTTTATTCAAATTTTCGAAATGTTTTTGAAGCTTGTCTTATGACATTAGATATTGTTCGCCCTTGCTGTATTTTTGTCCTCCTAATCAAAAATTCTGACTTCGTCTCTGTTAATATGGAAATGATATCGCTTACACAGTTACACTAGTTACTTCCTCTGTTCAAATTCAAACATCTCATTTATTTTTGTGCCCATGTTAATATCTTAATTATTTGCATCATATTGTACACGGTAAGAAAAAATTGATATTATTATTATACTCGTGAAAACAAGTCAAGCAAGATGATGTATGGGTGATAATATTTTCTGTTATCTAATGCAAAAACTTATGAAGATTGTTTATAGTAATGAATATTGTTAATAAGTAAATGAGGTGGTGTTTAAACAGATTTGAATGGAGGGTGTTTTAATTAATATTACATGGATGGATATCTATTAAGGGTGAATGTGATCCATGGTCATCTTAAAAAAATGCATTTTTTTATTATTTTGAGATAAAATGAATAGATAGATTACAAGTATTGCATATACGGATTGCTTACATATGAACTAAATCAAACAAATGATGAAATGTTAAAGCTAAAGAAGAGTTAGTATTTTAATTAAATATTTATTTGGAGATTATTAAATTTGAGTAAATGAGGGGTTGGCATCTTGGATTATAGAAAAATATTAGGTGAGGAAGGTGATGGATAAATGATAGATAAGACTGCAACTTTTGAATTTGTTTTGACTTTGTTTTAGTTGAATATTTTTAAGATAAATGAAAATTATGAAATAGGAGTGAAATAATTTACTTTGTTATGTAAAATCCATGCATTAATCATAGGTTGTAATGAAAAGTCATTTTTATTACTTTAAACTGAACTAAATTGAAATAACAAATAAATTAAACCCAAAAGAATAGGACGTTTGTATATTCCAAGTCGCGATAATATGCGTCATTAGATTTCATTTCATAAAAAGCTATACAAAACAGAGAAAACGTGCTTAAGGAAAACATAAAAGGAGATTTTATGATTCTTGCTTGTCATGCTTTCTTCCTTGTACATTCCAAATTACAATAACTTTACTTAACGATTGCTATAGTTAGGAGTATTATCTCCATTGTCCTTGGCATGCAAAGATATGCCTAATACTTTAATTTGCCACCATATAAAACAATTCCATGGAAAATTTTTGTGGTTCCTGAGAATGTGTTTACTTTTATAAATAACTAAAATTCCTATATATTTAAGACGATAATATCCATCTTAAATTAAAACGGGTCAAATAAGATTTAGCAGAAGACTTATCCTATCTATGCATGCAACTATATATGCAAGTATAGAATGTTATTTGAGCTGTTTTAATCTTAAGACAAATATATTCATCTTAGGATACGTCTTAAAATAGACTAATTGAATAAAATAAAGTACGTCCACGGATCGATAGTATGGTCATTGGTCAAGACTCGAGATGTCGAAAAATCTAATATCCACTTTAGTGCATTTATAGTGATTAATAAGTTCAAGTTGTAATTATTAATGTAAATCATAATGCTTGGAAGTTGGAACTGCCATTAGTTTATGAAGATAAGATTTAATCAAGAACTTAACCTATACTAGCTAATAAATGGCTATGATTATATATATTAATTAAATACAACAACATGAGAGATTACACAAATATTTCTTTGATGATTTGTAGTGGGTTTTCTTTGACCTAGTTAACGTACTACAGTATTCAATAACGAATGTTACTAATATCTACCGACTAATTATTAGCGTTAATTCTTGACTTTCTTTAATTGACAGTTGAGGAGCATGAGTTTGGAATTTTTGATTACTCCATGCTAACTTTGCTCTAGGCAATGTAGGCATGCCACATGGTTTTGCCTAGGTTTTGTAATTTTGTAAAATTTTAGTTTTAACATGACAGTTGTACAGCAAACTGAAATAACGTTACTCGATGATACAAGTTTGGCACATAATATCCATATTAAGTTGTGTTATTTAATGTATGCACGACTATATTATTAGCACAAATTCTCATTGAAGACATGACATATCCGTCACAAGTTGAAGACGGATACCATTTTACCTCACAATGTACCCACTTTTTCTCTCTCTACAACACTATTCATGTGGTCCCCTTTCTCCACTAACCCATTTTGTTACCATTTTATCTCACAAAATATCCGTCACAAATGGTAACCCGTCACAAGAGAGACCAATTGTATTATTAGAATATTTTATGTGCATAATACTCTTCTATTGTTCCTTATTT
Organism: Silene latifolia; assembly: GCF_048544455.1. Lineage (NCBI taxonomy): Eukaryota > Viridiplantae > Streptophyta > Magnoliopsida > Caryophyllales > Caryophyllaceae > Silene > Silene latifolia. Next base: position 203,526,901 of record NC_133536.1, on the reverse strand, counting down.
TTTTTTCAATCAAGCGAAAAATAGTAAGAAGGACATTTGCTTTATTAAAAAAATATCAAGACAAGTACTTAAGTACTAGTTATTCTTAATAATATTGTTTTACAGAAAGATTGTATTAATTGAATTTATTAATACTGTTCCGGGCGTAATTCCAGAGCAAGTATAGTTACCACCCGTGGCTTGTTGAATGATGTCTTGAGTTGGATTCTCCCTTGGTCTTAATCGTTCTCTCTCGCCTCTCCCGCAACAATGAACGACCGAGGGCTTGGCTTTGAGCCAAGCGTACCCTCGACGCCCAAGTCAAGTAAACTTAGATGTATAAGTTGTAAGCTAATTGGCTAGGAATATATCGTAGAGAGATAAGGAAGATTATACAGGATGAATAGTGTATTTAGGTTAAGTTGTGTATTTACGGATTGGATCATTTCTCAATGAAGGTTGAGGAGTATTTATAAGACTTCACCTTTTGTCACGTAGTGGCCAAGTGGCTAGCAGTGGAAAGATCGATCTACTCCTCGGCCGAGGGACCTATGGTGGCCGGCGGGCCCCGGTGACTCACCGAGGGGTCTTGGATATGAGTACGCGGGTACGTGTCATTTGTGAGTTGTCATCCGGACCAGTTGGGTAGATGGGCCGTCGGTTAGGGTCGTCTAAGTCGTTGACTTCTTTGTGGATATCTTTGACCTTGCTCAATATGGTGACTTGGTGACGGTGCGGGAATATGCCCCATCAATTTGCCCCAGCGTAGTCTATGCATCGTGGTATGGGCTTCGATGTACGTCCGAGCGTATATTCTGCGCAAGTAGTTTGTAGAAAATTTTCCTGCATCGGCTTCTTCTGCGGCGGCTTCTTTTGCCCTCTCGCTGGTCTTTCTTAGGCCGTACCATATCCCCCCCTCCACATGGATGTGTATTGGGCATCCGATGTGGAAAAAGAAAGGGACGCTGGTCGAGACCGGGTTTGAGAGTCTTGGTAGTTTTTGATTGCCCCGCCGGCGTGTTGTCTAACCGTTGATCATGTGGCGGCGGAGAACGGATGCTTGGGAATTTGTAGAGGAAGGTGAATAGGCAAGGAGATATGAATAGGCGTGTTGAAGACGCTTGGTCACTGTTGTATTGATTGACACTCAACTATTGCAACGATTGACATCCCGTGGTTGCATGTTCGACACGTGTCTGCACGCTGATTGGTTGACGCTTCACGGGTCATTTCACGATTGGCCCGCTTCATGGGCTTTTCCCTATAAATAGGGTAGTTGCTCCGAAAAATTGGCCACCAATTTCATTCTCCAAAATTTTCTTCTCTCTAAACTTCCAAGGGTTTCTTTGTCTTCTAATTTCCATAGTTTGTTACTCCGGCGAGCGTTTTCTTCAAGGTAAACAAACTTTCCTGGTCTTAATTTTGTAAGTTCATTGTAAACATGTCTTCTGCTGATGCCGGGCCTAGTAAGCGGCGCCGGGGACGACCTCTCGACAAGGCACAGGGGCCCTAGGTCTCCTTCTCCGAAGTCGATCCTCGTGATTACCGGAGGAATGGGAGGATGACTACGATGTCGATGATGAGCCGGATGATTTTGATGATGATCTTGAAAGGGCTCGTCCTAGTAAGGCGAGGGAGTACGTTATGGATCATGGTGACGCCTGTAAAGTCCGTCTTGGCGTGCTTGGACTCATAGGTTAGCATTGTTACGGTGAGATATTTTTCGAGAAACATTTCCTCTTTGGTGAGGGCTACGAAATTGTTATCCCGGAGGAGGGTCGGTTTGTTTGTTGCCCTCCCCGGGCCACACCGGCGTATACATGCGGCACTTGGAGTACGGGCTCCGATTTCCGCTGAACGAGCATGTTATGGCCATTATTAAGGCCATGAACGTTCTTGTTGCCCAACCGCACCCATTGGCTATGAGGACCATAGTCGGCTTTGTCTCTTGAGGGGAGGCCCCAACGGTGAACTTATTTCGCCGACTTCATTACCTCAGTACCGTCATTCTCTCGGCGCGGTGGGTGGTACATGTGCACACGGAGAAGGGTTATGTCTCTCACGACAAACTTTCCTCTTGCAAGGGTGGCGGGGTCGGTGGGTGTACGTTAAGGTCGGATGACTATCCGCGCCCGCGACTTTCAAAGACCGAGTTAATTTGCGGTGCGAGACTAAGGCGGAGCACGACGGATGGGTCTCCGGAAGAAGCTTAAAATGGACGTCAGCAAGGTCCTTCTTACGGAGGACGAGAAAGCGCGATGAGGCTTTTGAGTTGGACAAGAGTGGGCTGCCGAAAAGATGGATCCCCCAACGCAGATCATTCTTCAGGATGAGCCGCTTTGCCATGTCGGCCTCATACCGGCCCTAGCGCGGGGTGAGTGGGGTCGGTGTGAGGCCCATCACCGTTCTCATTGTGTCTTTGAACTTTGATTTATTTCTTCTACTTAATTCTTGCTTCGTTTCCTTCGCAGGCCACTTTGGACCGGACTGTCGAGGATATCCTCAGGAGAATGGGGTGAACAAAGATAAGACCGTTGCTAACTTACGTCCCAAAGCTCTCCCCAATGACCGCAGGAGGTCGCCGACCGATCTCATGGAGCGTGGTGAAAAGCTTGAGTGCGGTGGAGACCCGGGCGAAGGTCGTTAGTAACGTGCCGCGCCACACGCAAAAACGAAGTCCTCGGCGGTGGTGGCGTCGACATCGGCTCCGCCTTCCATCCCCCCTGTTCAGAAGAAGACGGTGGAGATCGTTTGTATCTCCAACGGGGATGACTCCGACGAGGAGGAGGGGTCGCCCTTGTCCGTAAAAAGAAAGCAGACGGCCTTTACCGCGACCGTTGATTCTCGCGCACGACGAGAAACGCGTCTTTCGGCCAAGAAGGCCAAGCACGGTATTGTTCTATCTGTGGCTTCAGATTTAGCTGGTTCCTTAGGCGCTGCCTGTGACAGGCTATCCGGCATGTCTGCGTATGTCGATACTTATGCCTACTTTAAATTTTGTAGATCGGCCGCGAGTCGTCGCCGCTCTGTTGGGCGCAAGTGGAGGGGAGTTCGTGCGGCTGGTGATCAACACGTCACCGTGAACTCTTCATCAGAAGGTTTTCCTCCCACCGCAGTCGGTGATCAAAATGTCACCACTTGTCCCTTCATCCCGGAAGGTTTCCTTCTCCCGGCCTACTGCCTAGGTGATCAAAGGGTCACCACTGTCCCTTCATCCCGAAGGTTTCCTTCTCCCGGCTCATAGATGAGGGCACGAAGGCGATCAAGGAGCGGCGAGGTGGAACGATCTTACCGGTGCTCGTATCGTAGAGCAGGAGAAGGCCGTGGCTCAATCCGCTTTTGAGCTTAATGCCACTAAGAAGGTGGCCGCGAAGGCAAAGCAGGATCTTCTCAATGAGCAGAGGCTTAGGGGAGATCCGAGAGGGCGCTCTTGGTCGAAAGAAAACTTAGGCGGGACGTTGAATAGGAGGTCCTCACGAGAGAGCCAAGGTCGAGGCGCGGCACCAAGCCGCTAAGGCTCGGAGAAGTGTAAACTTGTTCGAGGCACGCCGACCTCTACCTCCAGCAGAGGAACGAATCCGGGGACTGTTTAAGGCCCGGTCGGAGGTGGTTCGGAGCAAAGAGGCCGTCATTAGGCAAAAGGAGAAGAACATTGAGATGCTTCAAACCGTCATGCTCCCTAACATGTGTGTCTCGAATTCGGGATTTGGCCGAAGGAGCCGCTAGGGAAGTGATTGAAGAGCTCTTCCCTCTTGATGGTTCCTTTCCGTGGGATAGATATGACGAGCTGCTTGATGACAAGCTCGAAGCCAAGGAGAAGGCCGTGGCGGAGAAGGCTAAAGAGGCGGTGAGGGAGAAGGCGAAGAAGGAGGCGGCGGCACGAGAAGGCGCTCTTGCCGAGAAGGCTAAAGAGGCCACGGAGGAAGCCAGCGGGCAAGGGCGAGGCCGCCGAGGCTAAGGCCGAGGCTACTGAAGCCGAGGTCGCTAAGAGAGCCGCTTTGGGTTACCCGTCGAAGAAAAGTGCCGCCGTGCGATGGTGAGCAACAACGGACATAGGGAGATAATATCTGTAACCCTTTGTTTTTTGGCTTATGCTTGTAATTTCTTGTAACTCGTTGAACATTCTTAATAAGAGTTCGTTTCTTTTGCCTCCGGCCCGGCCGAGGTTTTTACCTCACTTCTTTTTCTTGCGCTAGTATTTGTGCGTCTCGATTGTACCTTAGCGTCTATGTCTTCGTCTGGGTTGTCTCCTTATGTTATTAATTGAGTGTCTCTTTTGTTCCCGCCTCGGCTTAGCCGAGGCAGTCTAGAGTGCGTATCTCAATTGTGTTAACGCTTCCAAGGCATTTTGAACGCTCTGCGAGTATCACCTGCGTTGGTGATTGCCATCGAGGTGTCTGCTTCCTAGCGGTGATTGCCGCTCTTGTCGGTGTGTGACAAAGTGTGAGCCAAAGATCTGTTTCTTGTTATCATTGCCGTGGTGTCTACCACTTGGAGTGCTGCGACGGCGTCAAACCTCTTGGGGGTGGCCGTGGCGTCTACTACTTGGGGTGACTGCGACGGCGCTGTTTTCTTCATAGAGACTGCCGTGGCGTCTACCACTTGGAGTGACTGCGACGGCGTCAAACCTCTTGGGGTGATGGCCGTGGCGTCTACTACTTGGGTGACCTGCGACGGCGCTGTTTCTTCATAGATCTGCCGTGGCGTCTACCACTTGGAGTGACTGCGACGGCGTCAAACCTCTTGGGGTGACTGCCGTGGCGTCTACTACTTGGGGTGACTGCGACGGCGCCTGTTTCTTCATAGAGACTGCCGTGGCGTCTACCACTTGGAGTGACTGCGACGGCGTCAAACCTCTTGGGTGTGGCTGCCGTGGCGTCTACTACTGGGGTGGCTGCGACAGTGCTGTTTCTTCATAGAGCTCGCCGTGGCGTCTACCACTTGGAGTGACTGCACGGCGTCAAACCTCTTGGGGTGGATGCCGTGGCGTCTACTACTTGGGGTGACCGCGACGGCTTTGTTTCTTCGTAGAGACCGCCGCTCTTGTCGGTATGACAAAGTGTGAGTCGGCGTCTGGCACGTTTCCTAGTGACTATGGGAAGAGCGAACATTCGATGGAAGACTTGGATGATTTTTCATTTAGGTAAAAACATGCGTCGGGGTGCCCCATTGTTTTGGACACCTCCGCCGCTACATAGATTATTCCCGAGATTACCCAGCGTCCCTAATGGCCTAGTCGGCCACTAGTTGCATCCATGAGGTCGCCCCTCGTTGTAAGGATAGACCTTTCCTTTTTTCGATTTCTTTGCCGCTTTGAGGGATTGCATGTTGCATCCTGCGGCGCTATCTGGACGTTGACCACCTCGTCATTCTCGTCTTTGGAGACGAGCTTATGCGCTTCCCCCCGGTCCGAGACATAAATCAGTGTTAGGGCCCGGATGGACATCACTGCGTCAGCCTCGCTCAGGGTGACTCGGCCTATGAGAACGTTGTAGGCGGACGAGCCGTCGATGACCACGAACTCGGCTAGGACATTCTTAGCCGCTTTCTTTTCGCCGAACGTTACGGAGTCGATTGATCACGGTGGTACCAGTAGGCCCGAGAAGTGTATAGTGGGTTGGTGCAGGGGCTCAAGTCCTTGACTTTCGGCCGAGGCCGAGGAAGCACTCCCGAACATGATGTTCGGTACGCGCCCGTGTCAATCGGGCACCTCTTGACCAGGTGGTTGGATATGTCCAAATTGACTACAAGTGGGTCGCCGCGAGGAGCGATGACTCCTTCGTAGTCCTTCCTTCCGATGGTTATATCGGGGATGTTGGAAGCGGGGATCGTTGTGTTGGGCACAAAGTTGATGGCCTGATATAGCTCGTTCGGTGTCGTTTGTGCCCATGATCGGACCCTCCGTTCGTTGCCCCGATGACAACATGGATCACTCCTATCCGTTCAAAGACGGATTTCTTACCCGTCTTTGCCGGCGTCGGTCTTTTGGCCTTTGGCAACGACTTGCCGAGGCTCCCCTTCCGGATCGCTCTTCAATGGCATTCTTTAGATGCCAAGATCGTTGGTTAAATGGCGGTGTGGCCGTGGTACTCACGATCTTGGCTCGTGTCACCGTCACTTTTTGGCTTGGGGGTTTCTCCCACTTCGGCCCTCGCTTTTGCTCGGGGCAAAGACCTCGGCCGAGCGATACGACGAGTGGGGTTTTATCACTATACCGCCTCGGTGGTACGTTCCGAACTCCACCCGGTGCCGTCGAGTCTGTCTCATGGCAGTTTGTCCGACCGTGACCTATTATTCTCACGGCGTCGTTCATCGGACCGTGACCTATTGTCGTCACGGCGTCTTTCATCCGGATTATCCCCGGCGCTCTTCTTTTACGAGTGCTCGGCCTCTGGGCCTACCAAGTCTTGTGGTAGTCCTCCACCTTAATGGCTTGGTCGGCCATCTTCCTGGCGGAGTCTAGTCTTTGGCCGCCGCACTTGATGAGCTCATTTTTTAAGTCCCCTCTCGGGAGACCTTTCATCGGTGGTGAAGGCGATTCGCTATTCGGATCCCGAACCGCTGAACTTTGGCGTCGAACCTCTTCACATAGCTCCGGAGTGTAACACTACGGATTTTCCTTGGTGACTACTCGACCGAGTAGAACCTACTCGGCCGAGTAGTGCGGAGGTTGTGTATTGTTTTGGTTCTGCCGAGGAACACTCGGCCGAGTAAAGTGAACACTCGGCCGAGTATGGGACACTCGGCCGAGTATACACTTACTCGACCGAGTGTCCGATTTTGGCGAAGTGTTATTTCGACGGTTTGATTAGGGAGCGTTTAAGATTTATTTTATATCCGCGTCGATTTTCAAAATATCATTTCTACTTCATCATTCTTACGTAACCCTAATCTCTCCCTAATTACTCCTTAATCACCCCTTTGCTTTGTTGATTGCGAAACCCTGAGTCCTTACGTACATTTCCTCATCCTCTTTGTTGGTAAGTGTTATTCTATGTTGTTTGTATTCGTTGGGGTTCTTGTATGTTTTTTACGGAATTGGGGAAATATGGGGATTGTGCAATGTGTAATTGTGTGATATGATTATGTTATAGGAGAAGTCTTCGTAGAGGAGCCTTTCTGAGTGTTCAAGTCCTTTACCACTGTTGATTGCTAAGGTAGGGTTTCCCTACTCAGTTTACTGTCAATTGATTTGAGATTGTGCTTGTTGTAATTGTTGTTATCTGCTGATCATCGGAGTATGGAGATTGTTGTGACGATGTTGGTATGAGCGGATTGAGATGGCTGTGATGTCATGTGATTGTGATTGTGGTGGAGTCACTTGCGGGAGTGGCTTCACACCCTAGTTCGCCCTCCGTGGAACCCGCCACGGGAGGGGATGTGCACATTAAGGGACAGGGATTGTTAGTCGCTCGTTGATGAGTTGGACTAGGTGGGGATGGGTGCGGTCACCCATCGGCGCGCGAGGATTACCATTGCGATGGGTAATGGCGGGGCTACACACTTCGGTGTGTAGTCGATTCTTGTGTGAGATCGATGATCGGTGGTTGTATTGTTGTTGTCTTATATTGATTGAGTAGTCCGACCCGTGTTGTTGTTTTGTAAAACCTGCGGTGATCCATTCGGGGGATGGTGAGCGGTTGTGACAGTGTAATGAGATGTTTAGCTATGGGACAGTCATGGGGAGTCACCACGTCAAGTCTAGCTTCCGTTGTTATGAGCTTAGATGTCTTGGATTTCATTTGTATTGAGACCTTGTACGTTTATTTTGAGTTGGTCGGAGATAGTGTAATCTTTAACTTTTATACTTTAATAAATGTTGTTTGGAATTTGTAACTTTGATATACTAACCTCGGGAAACCGAGATGGTAACAGTCTTTCATACTAGGGTAGTCCTTGGTAAGGTACCTTGGTATGAGGGGGTGTTACAAAGTGGTATCAGAGCCGACGATTCCGGCACCTAAAACAAATGAACCAAATGAACTTAGGGAGTCTAAATAAAATGAACCCGGGGAGAGTTGTTTGGAGCTACCGCAAAGACTTGGGAGACGTCCGAAGTCGCATTAAGGCCCTTACAATCTCAAGCCGGTCACATGGGGGAAAATTTTGTATGTTGAGTCATGTGTGTGTAATACTTGTAACTTGAGCCTTGTATTGTTGTTGGATGAAATGAAAGGATCTGACCATGGTGGTATATGATAAAGGAAGTGCGTAGTTGCGTGTGTGAACCGGAGCATGTTATGTGGTTCTTTGCTTGGCTTTTGAAACGGGGTGTGGAGTGTCATAGATAGATGGAAATCTTGTTTAATTGTGTTAACGAAAGGTGAAATAATTGGAGTATATGTAATGTGATATAGGATGTATTTATATGATCATGATGATGTTAATGTTTGGTTGTTAGTAGTAGCATGTGATTAAGGTCATGTGTCTATGCATATGAATGTCGTGTTTAATTTCCATGTGGATATGATAAAAGTTCACCCATGTACTGGTTTTTAGAAGTATTGGATCGTTATTGTTTGTTTTATGCAGGTTTAAGTTGTTTTGTTGAGAAATTTTGATTTGTATACAAACCGATTTTTGGAAGGGTTGTCTTAAAACTGTCATAAGTCGAGTTCTGGAAACGATATTGCTGTGATTCCAAGTTGAGGTGATAGCTTGTCCTCTTACGATTCTAACGATAGGTCACACGCCCAGAATGACCAAGTAACGAGTGAGATATGACTGTTTTTCGAAAACTGGGACGGTCTTTGAGAAGAATCGCCTATACTCGACCGAGTAGTCCCTACTCGGCCGAGTGTCTTTTATACTCGACCGAGTATTCCATATTCGGCCGAGTAATATCTCGTGATAATCTTTTGTTTAGCGTCCGGAGTCGTGAACTCGGCCGAGTAGTCTTATACTCGACCGAGTAAGGTCTACTCGGCCGAGTATTCCCAATACTCGACCGAGTAATCCTTCTGCGGCAATTGAGTTGCTTCTGGAGTCGAAAACTCGACCTAGTAATATAGTTACTCGACCGAGTACCTTGTACTCGACCGAGTACCTCGTTGGGCGGCCACTTTGAGTCGGTGGCTATGTTCTTACTTTTGTTGTGAGTCGGTGGCTATGTTTTTACTTTTGTTTTGAGCCGGTGGCTATGTTTTACATTGTTTTGAGTCATAGGGTATATACACATGTATGTTTTGAGTCTTAACGCATTCTTTTATATGTGAGACGGTCTTGATACGTAAGTTACCGGAAGGTATGACATGGAGAATGATGGCTTATGAGGGACATGTGTTGGGTAAGGAAGACATGTGTTAATGTGGTTGTGAAGGATAGTGGAAAAAGAAAAGGGAAGAATGATGAGCTAATCGAGGTAAAGAGCATGTTTTGTGAGATATGATGAGTGAAACAGTCGTGTATTGAGTAGTATAAAAGTAAGTGTATATGGGCAAGGGTGATGTAAGTGTAAAGAAGCATGAGAATGAAAGATTGAGATGAGAGATACGAATAGTGACATTTCGGGATGTGTAAGGACTTATAGAGGGAGACGGTTAGCATTGTGTTGCTTAAGGATATATGTAATGAAAGGTTGCTTTAGAGGGATGGAGAAGAGGGGTATATAGTGAACTTAGATAGAGTTATGTCGCGACGCGGATTTGTAGATGGTGACCAAGTTTGGGAATTTGGAATTTTCACGATGTGAGCCTAGTGAGTAATTCTTTGGGCAGCTAACGTTATGAGATGAATTTTGGTTTCCTAGTGATGTAAAAAGGGAGATGCAATTGTTTGAACTTTAAACGTTGATTTTATGGATAGATTAGTGACAATTGGGAGTTACAGTATAATGAGAGAAGACCCATGGTAAGAAAGAGTGAGATGATATCGACATAAAATAATGGGAATTGAGTTTGGAGCAATGTGAAGGTACTTAGGAGCACTTAAGAGTTAGACAGAAATAATGAAGAGTTGAATCATTAAGGGAGTTTGTCGAGGGTAAAAGAAAAGAATAAGGGGAGTAAAACTAGGAACATGTTCACTGAGGATATGTGATATAAAAGTAAGGAATCGTAGTGATGTATGATACTATCATGAGGATTTGGGTTACAGTTATATAGAAGTTCCAGGACAACATGATAATCATGAGTTTCGAGGAATTAAAGAAAGCAAAAGTTGGGTAAAGAATTTGCACGATATGAGATTTTGGTGGTGAGTCGGGTGACGATACGATTACGGATGAAATTGGAAATAGTATTGAGGCGATTTTTTGTTGATATATTTGATGTTTGTCGTTTGGGATGAGAACCAAAGGGAGGAAAAGGATTGTTATATTAAGAAGTGATAGTAAGAGAGTAGTCACATGAAAAATGTTGGTGTCATAGTATTGTCACTAGTGGTTGAGGATGATGTTATTTTGGGGAAGTTAGTTGTTCTAATGAGGTTGATTTTGTGAAGGTGATTAATGTTTGGTTATGAGGGATTTTAAGGTATGGATATATGAGGTATTCGTTAGTAGTTGGGTACAGATGATATGGCTACGTTCACGGGTGGTGATAATTGTGTGTAAAAGAAGATATGTTATGAAGCGCACCGAGTTAAGTCAGGATAAGAGGTATTCATTGTCAAGTGGTAACTTACGAATCGTGGATTGACTATTTGGATGTGATTATGGGTCTTAGGAGTATGTAAATGTTTGTGTGAGGTTGTGACCTCACGAGATGCGGTATGGTGTGATAGTCATAAAGTTGTTATATGAATGTTTGTAATATATGTTGGATACGGTAACTTAATGGAATGATGATCAAAAAAAAAAAGTGATAGTTTGGGTGGTCTGACAAGACTGGTTATACTTGCATGTGTATTCATGATATATGTTTATTCCATGAAAAGTATGGATGGTATGCATGAGATTCTTGTCTATTTATTAGTATTATGTATGGTGTTGTGATCTGTAAAGCGTTTTGAGTAAGTTTGTTGTCCAAGATGTTATATTGAGTCAGTGTTTATGGGATTGTGTATGTTGTGATGTCTATCGGTGTGGTTGTGGTGCCTCGGGTGGTGATCAAGACACGGTATTTCATCTTGTTGTGATGCGGGTATTTTCGCACCGTGTGCGTCTGTTGTTGGTGGCAATGTTGCGATGTTGTCACCGGTTGTGGTGGAGTAGGTGAGATGACTATAATACGAGTTTTCGTAAGTGCATACCGGTTAAACATAGATTGTTGTTTTGTTTGTCTTTGTTCCTTGTGAGTTTTGGTTGAACATAAAGATTTGTTGTTTTGTTTTGTTGATGTTTCTTACCGATTTCGGTTTGGGAATGAGGGTAGAGTATGATATGAAAGAGAGTTGTATATGTTTTCGTTGTTGTCATGGTAGTGATATTCTGTTGATGGGACACAGTTGTGAGAAGTTGTCACAGTAATTTTGATCTTGTTTTCAGATGAGACATCGGTAGTCATAGTCATGGCAAGTGATTCGTGGAATATGTGTTGTAATGATCTGAAAGCGACAGGTGGTTCATAATCTTTTGTTGAAATAGCGAGTGCAGGATATTGGGAATTGGTGTCATGCTAAGTTATGTATGAGCTTTGAGGTAATGAAGGAAAGAACTGGAGGATCTAGTGTGAGCGTACGTAACGAGTGTGGATCGTGAGTTATGCTTTTGGGAGATAGGTGCTTTACATAGAGAGGTATATATGTTGTTTTGCAGTAATAATGGAGAGTTAGCATGGTGATTTTGCTACGAGTTCTATGGTTTAGGTTAGGTGGTGTGCCGAATGAGTTGAGGTATGAGAAATGGTTAAGTAAGAGAGCCTTTGATATATACATGACGAGTGTTTAGATTATAGGTGGTTATCTTTGACATGCGGATGTGATGAGGATAATGCGACGATATAGCTAGGATTTAGTATTAGTGAGTTACGAGGACGTAACATTTATCTTAAGAGGAGTAGGATGCGATAAAAGAGATTTTGATGGTTGTGCATATGGTAGTATAATTGGAAGTAGAGTGTTGGTGTAGCATAAAGGACAGACATTTGTTTTGATTGATTTTATTAAAGGTCATGACCGTGCTTGTAGTAGTTCGATGTTTAGGAATGGGAGAATATTTCAATAGTGTTGACAGTTGGATGATGATGTGATGAGTGTGAGTAAACTTCGAGGGCGAAGTTCCTTTTAAGGGTGATATAATGTAACATTCCGTTTTGATGATTGATCTTCTTTTGTGAATTGAGTGCTATTGAGTGTTATGGAAGTAATACAAGGTTGGCAACATTATATTGTGGTTATTGGGTAATGTTATGGAGTCAGGATTGAGAGCCTATGCTATAGTTGAGACGATATCGTGAGCCATGCTGTGGAAGGAAGAGTGGTTTGTGGAGTTGGTGTTAAGTGTCCATGTTTTATAGGTTGGGTTGGAACTTCGCGGTCGTGTTTCGTTTTGTTTGTTGTTTTGCTTTGACTCGGGATAATGATTTTTGTGGTGACTTGTATAGTTCCTTGGTGTTGTTATATGTGGTTGGTATAGCCTTGTGGCGTAGTGTTGTGCTTTATTTTATAGTAGAGTGTGAACTTCGGGACGAAGTTCTTTTTAAGGGGGGAAGATTGTAACACTACGGATTTTCCTTGGTGACTACTCGACCGAGTAGAACCTACTCGGCCGAGTAGTGCAGAGGTTGTGTATTGTTTTGGTTCTGCCGAGGAACACTCGGCCGAGTAAAGTGAACACTCGACCGAGTATGGGACACTCGGCCGAGTATACACTTACTCGACCGAGTGTCCGGTTTAGCGGAGTGTTATTTCGACGGTTTGATTAGGGAGCGTTTAAGATTTATTTTATATCCGCGTCAGTTTTCAAAATATCATTTCTACTTCATCATTCTTACGTAACCCTAATCTCTCCCTAATTACTCCTTAATCACCCCTTTGCTTTGTTGATTGCGAAACCTTCGGAGTCCTTACGTACATTTCCTCATCCTACTGTTGGTAAGTGTTATTCTATGTTGTTTGTATTCGTTGGGGTTCTTTGTATGTTTACGGAATTGGGGAAATATGGGGATTGTGCAATGTGTAATTGTGTGATATGATTATGTTATAGGAGAAGTCTTCGTAGAGGAGCCTTTTCGAGTGTTCAAGTCCTTTACCTGTTGATTGCTAAGGTAGGGTTTCCTACTCGGTTCTTGTCACAATTGATTTGAGATTGTGCTTGTTGTAATTGTTGTTATCTGCTGATCATCGGAGTATGGAGATTGTTGTGACGATGTTGGTATGAGCGGATTGAGATGGCTGTGATGTCATGTGATTGTGATTGTGGTGGAGTCACTTGCGGGAGTGGCTTCACACCCTAGTTCGCCCTCCGTGGAACCCGCCACGGGAGGGGATGTGCACATTAAGGGACAGGGATTGTTAGTCGCTCGTTGATGAGCTGGACTAGGTGGGGATGGGCTGCGGTCACCCACTGGCGGCGAGGATTACCTGTTGCGATGGGTAATCTGGCAGGGCTACACACTTCGGTGTGTAGTCGTTCTTGTGTGAGATCGATGATCATTTGGTTGTATTGTTGTTGTCTTATATTGATTGAGTAGTACTGACCCAGTGTTGTTGTTTTGTAAAACCTGCGGTGATCCATTCGGGATGGTGAGCAGATTGTGTGTAATGCGAGATGTTTAGCTATGGGACGTCATGGGGAGTCACCACGTCAAGTCTAGCTTCCGTTGTTATGAGCTTAGATGTCTTGGATTTCATTTGTATTGAGACCTTGTACGTTTATTTTGAGTTGGTCGGAGATAGTGTAATCTTTAACTTTTATACTTTAATAAATGTTGTTTGGAATTTGTAACTTTGATATACTAACCTCGGGAAACCGAGATGGTAACAGTCTTTCATACTAGGGTAGTCCTTGGTAAGGTACCTTGGTATGAGGGGGTGTTACACGGAGAGTCTCGCCTCCCTCCTGCTTGATAGTCAGGAGGTCCGATGTTTCGACGGCCCTCCTCTTATTGCAAGAATACTGGGCCAAAAATTTTTCTCTCAGGTCGCCATACCCGTATATCGATCCGTCGGGGAGTCCTTTGTACCAGCTTTGTGCCATCCCATGCAAGGTTGTGGGGAAGACACGGCACCAGACCTCATCAGGCTGTTCCCATACCGACATGTGGGACTCGAAAGCCTCCGCGTGGTCGGATGGGTCGCCCTCTCCTGAGTACGATATGGGTGGCAATTTTAGCTTAGTTGACACCGGGATTTCTAGGACGTAGTCGCTGAGGGGCTGTCTGACCACGTGTCGAACGGCACGCGGCGATCGGCTCCTCACGTCCCTAGTTCGGCTCCTCTCCCCGTGGCGGGAAGGACTTCTTCCCGACTCGGCGAGTCGGGCTTCTTCTTCTCCGACTACGATGAGTCGGACTTCTTTCATTTCTCAGGGCGGGCCTCGTGGGTCTGCTGCGGTGACGCTGTCCTCCGCGAGCGCGGTCGGGACTTGTGTCCACCACTTGCATTACGGGCTCTTAGGCGTTTTGAGAGGGCCAACTTCTTCTAGCGCTCCATTCAAGTCTCTTGGAGTCACATTTTGGGCCCTGGTCTCCTGTGCGGGTTCCGCCGCTCTTGTCGGTGTGATAGTGTGAGCCGACGTACTACCAATGAGGTCTAGAAGTTCCGTAGTAATGCCACGTCGACCACATGTCCCATGAGGGTGACTTGGTTGGCAAGCGGCGCAAGATCTCGGGTGTTATTGGCATCCCGAACTCCGGTTGGATCACTCGCCGGTGGGAGGGCCGCATGACTCGGAATTGTTGAAGGTATCATCCGGGAGGAGGGGCTCGTCGATTCGAACACCTCTTCTTTGTTTCGACATCTTCTTAGCTTTTTGGGTGGGTTTTTGTGTTTTTTTTTTTGTTTTGGGAATGAATGTGACTAGCTTCTAGTGTCTTATCCCCACAGACGGCGCCAATTGTTCGGGCGTAATTCGAGCAAGTATAGTTACCACCCGTGGCTTGTTGAATGATGTCTTGAGTTGGATTCTCCCTTGGTCTTAATCGTTCCTCTCGGCCTCTCCTGCAACAATGAACGAAGGCGAGGGGCTTGGCTTTGAGCCAAGCGTACCCACTCCGACGCCCAAGTCAGTAAACTTAGATGTATAAGTTGTAAGCTAATTGGCTAGGAATATATCGTAGAGAGATAAGGAAGATTATACCAGATAAATAGTGTATTTAGGTTAAGTTGTGTATTTCTGGATTGGATCTTTTCCTCAATGAAGGTTGAGGAGTATTTATAGACTTCACCTTTTGTCACGTAGTGGCCAAGTGGCTAGCAGGTGGAAAGACTGATCTACTCCTCGGCCGAGGGACCTATGGCTGGCCGGCGGGCCCTGGTGACTCACCGCCGAGGGGTCTTGGATATGAGTACGCGGGTACGTGTCCCTACGCGGCAGGTTGTCATGTCGGGACCAGTTGGCAGCCGATGGGCCGCATCGGTTAGGTCGTCTAAGTCGTTGACTTGCTGTGGATATCTTTGACCTTGCTCAATATGGTGACTTGGTCAGCGGTGCAGAATATGCCCCATCAAATACAAATATCAGAATTCATTTAAAAAAAAAAAAATTAGTTAGGTCATGTTAATTATCTTAGCGGAAATCAATTAAACTAAACTAAATTTGATAAAGTTAAACTGAACCAAACCGATTTATTAATAAAAATATCACCCACCATTTACATAAAAAATAAATAAGTCATGTTCATTATTTTGGCTAAAATTCGCAAAACTAAACTAATTAACTTTGATAAAGTTGAGCTGAACCAAACTTAATTGATTTAAACGTAAAGTCGAAAAGAAACCCTTAGTAAGCTGAATTGAATGTAGCTTACTGAATAGAATTGAAATGAATGTAGCTGATTGAATTTAGTCGAACGAAATATAACTAAACTGAATGAGTCAAAATTAAGCTGAACTAAACATCACTTTGTTAATACTACAAAAAAAATCTATTAAGCAATTTTTTTTTATCTGGCCGACATATCCTCATCTAAAAAAATTGTAATTAATACGAAGTACTCCGTAGTTGTCAAACTTGAAGCTCAAGTCGTAGGGCATTACTCGTAAATCGTGTAATTGCGGTTTATAGGAGAAACTAGGATAAGGCCTCCACAGTAGCACTGTCGATTTCCCCACCGTTTTCAGAATTTAACCTCGTCTTTCCCAAAAAGGTAGGCGACAGTAAAAGTAAAATTTCCCCTTTGGTTAAGAGTTTAAGACTCCGCATTTACCGCCTCCCCTAGAAATAAATGCACTTTTTATATAGAACTTTATGCCAGCTAATCACGCGGGACGACCAATCATGTGACTTTATCTCTCCTATTTATCCACCCCGACACGTATCACGCTCTATCACGTGCTCCCTTCCTACCCCCTCTCAATTCTCAAGCTGTCAAATTTAATACACTCTTTTATCTTATCTTAGGTAAATTTATTCATTTTAGTTGGCATAGTATAAAATCAATGTATTTATTACGTATGAAATACTGGTGTGAATTTATAATTGGTAAATAAATGAAAATTTTAGAGTATTAATTTATCGTCAGAAATGAAATAATGAATGAAATGTTTGAATTGTTTGGCGAATGTATTTATTACGTAAATAAATGAAATATTTGGAGCAAAGAATGTTCTTAGTAGAGTATATCATATTTGTAAGATTTTAGTTTTAAAATGACCAATATTAACAATAGCTGTTCCAAATTAGATCTAATAATGAGTAAATTGAAAATCAATTGACCTAGCATGTGAGTCTTAAGTTATTTAATTTTTTTTTTGGATGACGAGGGGTTGAGTCCCCCGGGCCCATGTATTTCCGCACCACCACATGGACCATGTAAGCCACCTCTTCGGAGGCTGCAGTGGCCAAGTGATCATCGTCCCAGCTGGTACTCTGGTAGTCGAACCCGGGACCTCTCAACTCCTGCATTTCTGCAAGTTTCAAGGTTTACTCCTGCATTTATACGCACGTCGTTCAGTTTTATTTGAATATATAATTTAAGATAAGCATGAATTCAATATATAATATTTTACACGGTATACACAATATCTTAATTAGCTGATTCAACAATGCTTCAGGTTAATAGTAATAAACTCACATTTAATCATTTTAAAATATTAATATTATTAATATTAATATTATTACTATTATTGTTCATTACTCTCTAATTCAATTTACAACATTTTATCTCTAGATTCTTCTTTGCAATTAATGTATTATACAACTGGTTGTATGTACAACTTATTCAGTGTTGTGGAGCTTTGTTACAAAGTTATCGAGCTCTATTAACAAAATTATCGAGTTATGATACACAGTTGTTGAGCTTAACAGAATAATTATTAAGCTCAATAACTTATAAAATAACTCAACAACTTTGTGTGAGAGCTCGATAACTTTGACGCGGTTGTACATAGCTATTATACAACTAGTTGTAGGATATTATTTGTGTCTTCTTTGTAGAGTCAAGCCTTAAATCGTAATAACACATTGATATGCTTGATTTAGCGATTCACACATTATAAAAGTGACGGTCTTAATTACACGTGAGACCGTCATATATGATAAAAAGTAATTGTTCATTTATTGTTAAATTGTCTTTTTTATACTTCGTATAATGGAACCATCTCAATACAAAAAACTGTTTTACGCAATAATTACTGAAATCGATGATATATAGTGCACGATTGCCAGGTATATTTACCATGATTGGTCAGACCGTGGGTTGGCAGAAATGTGATGATATCAAATATCAAACCATTAAGATGTTACCACGTGGAATCATGGAAGGAAGTTGACGGTAGATTAGCTTCCACGCGAGGAATGAAGGGGCAAAGCAATGTAGTTTAGCTAACACAAAGAAAGCAGCAGCTCCTTATTACTTCGTATTATTATTACAACAACATTTTCATTATGAAATTATCCATACAATTTTGTTATTGGTGAGGTGGCTGTGGCTTCTGGATGTTTATAGCTTATAATCATCATCGTCTCTTCTTATTGGATTTTGGTGTCTTGTCTATTTATCTAATCAAATATGGTACCACCAGTTAATCTAGCTTGGTCCCAATACCATTAATATGTGTGACTAAACATTCAATGTTTTTCAAAAAGTACACTATTCGAGTATGACTTAAGCTTATTACTATTTCGTATGTACATTGGAGCATCAATAATATCATATTGGTCGAAGTTGTGAAACTTATATAGCAACATATAATTAGATTTTCCTCTAAAATCATCCAGACGGGAACTTCCTATGAAAAAATTTATGGGACAACAGAAGTTCCCACCTCTTCTCCTTTATCGGAGAACTTATTAAAAACAATTGATGTTGAACAGACTGAAAGTATTGAGTTGGTTAATGAGGAGACCATTTTAAAAGTTGATAAGAAGATACGTCGTAATTTGGACTCTCTATATGCTACTAAGATCTCATCGGTCCAGTTTAAGTTTGTCGTCGTAAGGGATCATTCGCTTAGCAGAGAGGGACCCATTGTGGATTATTGCCACCCTAAAGGTCGAAAGGCTCTTGCTTTTGCCTATTCGAAGAAAAGATCTTTGGTTTCTGTCGCCGTTTTGACTTCTTTTTGCAGGTACACTCGCATTACTGCTACCGTTATTAGGATGAAGCGGAAGGATGTCCACTTAATCGAGTTTGACACCCATTACTATCCGCCATTCAAGAAAAATCGTTTTTTTCTCTTCGGTTGCGACTACTTGTACTGTTTCTTGCTAGTGTGACTTGGGTATCAAGTTGTTTTGGGGTTGCTAATGCCCTTTGTTTGTACTTTAAATGTATCCTATGTACTAGTTTTTATTTATAAAAGTTTATTGCTTGTCAAAAAATAAATATAATTAGAGTTTAATTGTTTTTGCAAGGGTAACAAAGTAGCCAACTTCTTGACCATTTTAGGATGTTTATGTTATATTCTTCTATGATGGACTGAAAACCAATTACTTAAGTATGCCTGAAATGACTGGGATATTTTCTACAATATAAGCTAAATATATTACCGAGTTTAGTTAAACGTGAAGTTAGATATGATAATTGTTTCATAACAATCTAATTATGAATCATATAATGCATCTAGAGTTCAATCCCTAACTACCGGATAAAAATAAATTATCACTAGTGTGCTCATGACCTCATGTTCAGCTAGTCTTGCTTGTGACAAATTAATCTCGTCACAAGCTTGTGACCTCTCACAAAAAGGGAGAGAGGACAAGGTGGGGCACCCCTCATGTGTTTCTCATTCACCTCTCAATGGGCATTTTGTGAGAGGAAACGGTATCCGTCACAAGCTTGTGACGGATATCGTCCGTCTTCAATGAGATTTTGTGCCTCATGTTAATGTTGGTTGGTCAAAGTTGCAAAACCTATATAGCAATGTACAACTCGCATCACTTGTTTTAGCGTGGTTAACAAAATAACCGATTTTATAGTCAAGTGAATATAATGTATGTATTACTATTTTTTTAAGGAGAACTAAAAGCAAATGACTTCCACTCTCTATACTTATTCGAAAAACTAAAATAAAATTCCCTTTATAAATCAACCTAGTTTTCATTCATTATATAACAAAAATAGGAACATCTAACTCAAATATGTTCTCTATACAAGAAAAGGGATAGTGCGATTGTCCCTAACAAAATCATACGACCTTGACCTCATAGCCTAATATCCTATGTTTCTAGACCAAGAATATTAAAATATTCCATTACATAAAATTTGACATAAATTTAATAAAAAGTCAAAGTTAGGGGTGATGCACCACGCACCGGTTTGTATGTAACAACACAAAATCTCATTGAAGACGGCGATATCCGTCACGAGCTTGTGACGGATACCGTTTCCTTTCACAAAATACCCATTAAAAGGTGAGTGAAAAGCGTAAAGCGCGTGTCCCTCTCCTTTTTGTGAGAGGTTTTGATTTGTGATGGGATTATACACAGTCAAAGTTAAGCGACGCTTTGATGTAACAAAGATCACACAATCTCAAAAAATGGTTGATATGATATTGAAAATGGGCCATGAAATACGCGGTTAGACATGTGATGAGCCTCTCCTTTAGGCGCCATACCAATTGGATTCAACATACATACATGTTGTGGACTTGTGGGAAAGTGATGGCTTTGCGTCATAATTTACAAAAGATCATGCTTATCCTTTATTATTCTTTCTTTCCCAACGTTTGGAATTTTAATGCTACCATTTTTACAAGCATATTTGTCCATATTCATATTCCCATCTTCTCTACTATTTCATATGATCACGTACATGCTCTTTCATACCCTTGGTGTTTGGTTCACCCATATAAGTATGAGGTATGAGTTTAGAATGAGTCAAACTCATACTAGATGTTTTATTTGGTGAAAATATGGATTTTTATACCCATACCTCAAACCCATGAGATATGAATTTCTCATACCCAATGAGAGGGGGTGAGTATGAGATTGATACCCATGAGTATCAAATTAGAAATAACAAAGAAATTGAAAAAAAATATTATATATTATAATTAAAATCATTTATATATATTTTTGATTAAATCTTTATTTACATGATTTTATGATATTAAAAATAATTATTAAAAGTATTGTATTTCAAAGATTATTAATTACGATTGATTCTAAACCCATACCGCCCGTGAATGAAACAAACACAAGATATGAGGAATCAAGTTCCAACCACATACCACTCAGGTATGATTCCTAATTCCAAACGCATACCCACAAACGAAACAACCACCCCCTAAATGTGTTAGGGTGTTTCTTTTCCCAACTTATCCATCCACAAATATATATTTGTACTCCATCTGAATAGATGAATTGTTATCTATTTTTATTAGACCTAGTAAAATTGATCGGACCTAAATGACACGATCTGCATAATCGACCTAACATCTGAACTCAAGACCTGAACTTGACCAGACCTCGAATTGACCTGATCGAATATAACCCGACCCAAATATTTACAAATAATTTGATAATAGTTGACTCAAAAATGACCCGAACTCGAAATTACTCGCCCCGACCCAAAGTCTACAGACCCGAAATGATCCGACCCGAAATTGACTTGTCTAGCCTAATTTTCATCATAGTAGGGGTGGCCATAGAGCTAGACCAATGCGAGCTGAGTCAGCCGAACTGAGGGGTAGGGGCCTATATACGACGCTACTTTTCTTCAGTGTCGGGCTGAGCTCTGGATTTAGTGGTCCGAGCGTGGCCCAATGAATGGCGGCCTGGACGGGCTATTCTGGGCTTGCTTTAATTCCTTTTTTTAATGCAAGAGCGGGTCAGGCTAAGCGAAAACTGGCACTAGCCCAGCCCGGTAGGGCATTCGGTCGGCCACCATTTTTTTGGCCCGACAACGTGAGCTGGGCCATACCAGGTCGAGCTAGCCCGGATCGTTGGCCAGCTCTAGTCGATAGTTTACTATTTCTCGTTTTAATTGAAAATTGGTAGTATGTTAAGTGGATGGGATAATATTAATAACATAAATAGTTAAAAAGGAATCATGTGAAGTCATAAATACATAATCCTTATCCAATATTCTCTGGAAATTTTAATGGTAGCATATATACAAGCATGATTGTCCATATTCTCACCTTGTAGTATTTCATATGATCACATGCTCTTTCATGCCTTAAGTTTGTTGGATGTTTTTTTTTACCTTATCCATCCACAAAATAAATATGTAAAGATTCTATTCTAGAAGTAGAAAGTGTGCCAAGTTCAATGAGATGGTTCTTTATGACTTGGATAAGAGTATGGGAATAATATAGGAGTATGTTTTTAGATGCAACTACAAACACAAATTCTTATTTGAAGCATGAGATTCTTGTCCTATTTTAATTTTCATTGTGTCACGTATTCAAATATGCTCTTGTTTTGTACAAAGTAATACACTACTTCACGTAAGAAATTGGTGATTTTTGTAGTCCATTTATCTTCAACTTTAGAATTGTTCAAATTAACGTATTATAAGATCGTCTTATAACTTAAGACTTAATTCGCTTTACCTCAATTGATCAGCTCCTACAACAAAGACAAGGGGATATGATTTGGAAAGTTGCCTTTTACATTTACCATTATTTCTTAGATTGACCCTAGTTACAACGTCATAGACTCGTCGTAATTCTAGGCGTGTCTATCCAATAAGAAAACTAGAATTAACAATATTTTATGTATATAACCAAGTATAACCCAAGTACGGCGTATAATAAAATAGAAGAAAAACAGGTTTTTTGTTGGACAGGTGTACCATATAGGGAATATGAGTCTATGACGACATGATACATCTATCATCCGATATCGAAAATTTAATGTGACTAAACATAGAGACAAAGGGATCAATTCCAACGTGTAGCTAAATCTCATCCAACAATGTTTAATTTCCATACAATAACATTTGGTGCTCATCCATCTTGAGTTTAGTTTGATTAAATATAAGCACAAGTCCAGGTTCATGAATGTAAGTTGCGACATAATAAAGCCGTTGATCCACAACCGTATATAGACGGAATTGGGTTCACATAAAAACTTAAATGCCAACCTTATATATTGATTGATTAATATAACGAACTTGATTGATAGAAACTTTGTTTGACGATTATAAAATGAGACGGTCCCTTTACAAACTTTGCGGAAGCGCATTGTATGAACTCTAAAAGAGTTGTCTAATTGGCGGCTAAAATATGTCACTTTCTTGCCTCCAAAAAGTCTAATGACTATGTTTAAGGAGACAATTCATTGATCGAAACATTTACATATGTTGCGTCATCAATCTTACGAGTATATTAATTAATAACTTATCTTGATCGCTTCTGCCGACGGCCTCAGACCCTCGGTTGAGGAAGGATAGTTTAACATTGCTTCCGGGAGATTAACAAAGTCGCTGATTTTATGGTTTATATTGGGCATTCTTGTCCAACTCTTTAAAAGTTGTTTGAAAGTCATTGGCCACAACTTACCCCGCTCATCCAAAAAGATAAAATAGATTGATCATATCCTAGAGTATCAATCTAGTTTTCTTACCTTATAAAAAACAAAACAAAAAACTACTTCTCTTATTAAGTAATAAACTGATACTAAAATTTACTCCCTCCGTCCCGGTCATTTGTTGTCCTTTTGTTTTGGCACAAAGACCAAGAAAAGAGGAGAGAGTCAATTACTAAATGACATGTGGATCAAATTGATTGTAAATGAGCAAATTGTTCATCAAATGCAATCCTAAAATAGAAAGGACAACAAATGACTGAGACAACCAAAAATGGAAAAGGACAACAAATGACCGGGACGGAGGGAGTAATATTTTAATAATAGAAAATGTTATATTTAATAATCGAACCTCATCGATAAAGTTCTAGAACCGCCACTGTGGATAAGAGAGATCGCACTTTAGAGGGATAGTGCAAAGCACACCCGAGTCGGTGAGCTATTTGTCAGCTCCTTTGCTTAATTTCATCATGAATAAATCAAAAGTGTAAAATAATCTGACTCTGGATACAAGGGAGAACAATGTACATACCTACACGGTATCGAACGATACACGAGACGAAACCCAAAAGATAGACTTAGAGGCGTTTGATTGGGGGTCGCCTACACTGCAGCCTCTACTGCCCTACAACCCCTCACCCTTAGTCAAAATCCCCATCATAAACACCACACAAAAGATAGACTTAGGGGGCGTTTCATTGGGAGAGTTTTTAGAGACTTTTAGGTGGTGTTTATCGTGGCCCATCCTACTGTCTCAAATACAAATCCTGAATAGCCCAATATTAATTTATGAAGAAGGCCGCGGCTTTATCGTCCAGTGCCAGGGGTGCACTTCAGGTGAGCAATGGGGTAAAACAAGGGCACAAAATCCAGCAACTGCGAGAGGAATCAATCCAAGACCTGCAAGTCCTCGACTAGTCTAAGGACAATCTCATATCTCATCTCACGCTTTAGTGAAAGATGAACAAATGAATCGGACACAAGGATTATAATTTTAGATGGAAGGCAAATTCCGATAAACACCATGGTAAACAAACAGCTCAACATCTAGTATAATCTTTTGGATATTGAATGCTAGAAAATCCAAACACGAAACAGAGATAGTACTAGCTAGTCCAACTCAACAAAATAAACCAGCCACGAGACATAACGACTCACTAATGGCAGAGTAGCGGAATTAAAACAAAAAAAAAAAAGATAGCTTAATCGAAGAGGCTGAAACCCAAGTCCTCATCGGATTCATCCACAGGCTCATCCTTCTTCTCTTCTTCCTTGGCAGCTGCTCCTGATGCACCACTGTCTGCTGCTGCAACTGGTGCAGCAGCTACTGCAAACTTGCTTGGATCCTGCACAACCCATATACCGTATACGTGATGAGCATCCATAACAAATTAAAGATGTTCAGAGAAAAGTTCATTTGAAATCGTGTCACAGTTAATCTAAAATGGTCACAAACCTCGTTAACGGATTTACTAATATAATACAAGGAGTCACTAAGTATCAACAATAATCATCGTCAACAATAATATGGCAACGGCATTTGTCTAAATGGGTCACTTTCATCTTCAGAGTAAAGGAAATTATTGAAATTGAGCATGAAAAAAAAGGGAGGCGGGATTGCAAACCTTGAGGAACTCCTTGACTTGCTCAGCCTGAGGGAAGTCATACTCGGTAGCAACAGCAATGGCCAAGACATTCTTGTACCCATTGATGAACATGTGAGGAGCAGCAGCAAGGGTAGGGTATGAGATCCCGAGGGCAAGTGCTGTGACCATGGATAAACCACTGGCGAACTTCTCAAGGAGGTCCTCCTCTGTCAGGTCAAGAACATTCGGGCTAAAGACTGACCCATTGTCATAGACAGACTCAATGTTCAGACCGTAAGAGAAGGGCCTGATTCCAAGCTTAGCAAGCAAGGCTGCCTCAGAAGAACCGACCTTTTCACCCTTCCTAATCAGCTCAACGGGGGTGATGATTTCAACAGTACCCTTGTTAATCTTGGTGGGAATGTTGAGGACCTATCAGAGAGGACTCAGGTTAGTTTCAATAAAAGAGACTTATAAATTACAAAAACTTGCTGTACATGAGATAGAATTAGACGTGAGCCCAACCCTAATATAGTAATATCAATCGTATAATTAAATGGGATCACAAAAGAAGTTCGATTGAGCTCACATGTAATATCATCTCGTACAGGATAAATTAACTAACAGTGTGAAACGCAGCAGATATTAATGCAGCACAAACCTGGAAGAAGGATGTCTGAGATGGGTCAAGACCAGTGTTGCCAGGTGGGACGACAACATCAATTGGGGCAACCAGTCCAACACGAGCAGGAGCTCCAACCTACTCATACAACCAAAGCAAGCCAGGTTAGAAATACAGCGTAAGTCGACATAGTCAGATCACTTTAATAAACATAATGGAAGGTTGAAGGGAAATTCAGTTTCAAATGTTACGGGGGCCTAAACTAACTATTGAAGAGTCACGATAAAAAGTACTCATAAAAGGCAGCACCACAAAGCCATGCATGATAGTTTCAGGGACAGCAGACCCTTCTAAGTCGTACCAAAAACCCAGACAGCAGATGAACTTTGTCATCAGTCACCATATCGAGGATAAATTAACTTTTCTATGGAAAAAATGCTTCCAAATTTGATTCCAAAGTCTAGAATCATCAAAAATGACGTAAACAAGTCAGCTATTGAGCTACACCATCCAGCACAGTAACAAACAGACATTTACTTGATCCAATAACTAAGATTTCGAGAACTACAAAAAGACAACATCATCAACAATACAATCATGTGGCTCTTCTCACAATGAAGATTGAGACATGAACACCACTATTATACCATCATAGGCAAACGACAACCGAAAAGTATAATCACAAACTAACAATCACTACTCTCATCCTATGT
This sequence comes from Silene latifolia, assembly GCF_048544455.1. Classification (NCBI taxonomy): domain Eukaryota; kingdom Viridiplantae; phylum Streptophyta; class Magnoliopsida; order Caryophyllales; family Caryophyllaceae; genus Silene; species Silene latifolia. Next base: position 203,500,987 of record NC_133536.1, on the reverse strand, counting down.
CCAAGGCATCGTTTTTTACAACCGAAACTCTCTTAACTGAAATGAACTTATAGGACGGAAACTGAAATGAGTAAAAAATGAATTGAACTAAACCACGAAAACAAAATAAGTCAAAAGAACCAGGCCTAACTCGATATCAATAAGATCATTTAATCATCAAGCTCATTTACTAGTACTACTAACGAATCAAAACCTAAACTGTGTTTTTATGAATAAACTATTCCGAATAACGACAAAAAAGAGATGCTTGATGATAAGCATTATTCTATCAATCAAATAAACCATTTTACAATTCAAGTGAGCATAACTCTAAACATTCTGAACATTTTTGCATTGCCAACAACACATTTACTCAAACAAATTGTTAATTCATTAACAAATCCTTTGTGAGGGGGTATTCGAATCAAAGGTAAACAAATAAACGAGACGGGCAGAGTACAGTGATAAAAACACATACCTTGTACTTGGCAATTTCCTCCCTGACTTCCTTCAAATCTCCCTTAGTAAAGATCAACCCGACATTTCCCTACACACCAAAAAAAAACAGAAATCTCAACACCAAACACAAACATTAAAAACAAACAAAATTTCAAAAAATCATACTAAGAAATAATTAATTACCACTAGCAAGGTAACAAGATTCAACAAATCAGAATTCCCAGTTTTCTCAGCATGAAGCTTGATCGTCCTCTTCATCATAGTATTTTTACCCATCAACACAACTGAATCTCCTCTCAAACCCTTTCTGATTCCCTGTAACTGAGTGGACCCCACGTTGTCTGCTGACGCGATAAGCACCTGACTGAACTCATCAAGAAGGTTGCAGAGTTTCTGGTCGTATGCTATCTTTTTCTGTGCCTTGGTTGGTTTCACTGCCATTTTTTACTGCGGTTTTTTTGGTAAAAGTTGGTGGTAGAGGTAAAAAAAAAAAACAACAAAATCGAGGGCCAAGACGAAGTGTTTTGTCAAGGCGGACAGCAAAACGCCGTCGCTTTAACCTCAAGGGATTTGGGAACGGCAAGGTGGGGTGGAGTGGTGTTAAACCCTAAAAGAGGCGATTTTGGTGTTTTAGGTTGGGGAAGTGGTGAAATGTTGGGGTTATATAGTGGGGTTGGGGAAATGAGGATTTGGGTTTTGATGTTTACAAGATGATTATGGGCTTATGGCCCATTAAGATTTTTTTTTTTTTTTTTTTAGACGTAGAAACTCGCAACCGCTACTTTTGGTGTGTACTGGGTAAACCATCGGGTATACATGATAGCCTATAAACCACGTATATCAGGCAAGTCATCCGAGGGTAACATGCTCGAAAATCTATAAGAAAATATTAGTTTGACATTTAGTATATGATCTCTTTCATGTAATTTTGGCCCAACACGAGGGACGTCATTGAAAGTGATTGTGTACAGGTTATTAAAGCTCTGAAGAAGAAGGCTAAAGGAAGGAGTATCTTTTCGTTAATTTTGGACGATATTTTAGATTTATGTAATGCTTTTATTTCTGTTATTTGGCCGTATACTAGTCGCGTAAACAATTGTGTAGCGCATGCCTTAGCTCATATCAAACCTAGAGTAGTTGGTATATTTTTGTGGTCGGATGTTTTACCTCCGGTTGCGAACAGTGCTATACTATTTGATTTATCGTTAATACGGTAATGCCTTCGGGCTGTAACCCTAAAAAAAAAAAAGTAATTTTGGCTCAAAGAAAGCATTCTCTTTGTTTCAGTTATTTATTTACCTATTTTATTTCGGATGTCTAATTTAATTATTTAGTTAACTTTATTTAAAATTGATGGGCATATTCTGCACCCGCTGACCGAGTCAACACATTGAGCAAGGTCAAAGATATCCACAACAAGTCAACGACTTAGACAACTAGCAACGCAATTGACTGTCGGCTGCTTCTGTCTCTTGTGCCTCGGCTAGGACAGCTAGCCAGCCGGGGCACACATCCGCGAACTCACATCCAAGACCCCTCGGCGGCGAGTCAACAGGGCCCGCCGGCCTGTCATGGGTCCCTCGGCCGAGGGTAGATAAGTCTTTCCACCTGCTAGCCACTTGGCCACTACGTGACAAAAGGTGAAAGTCTATAAATACTCCTCAACCCTCATTGAGGAGAGGATCCATTTTTTAACCTAAGAATCACTATTCATCTGGTAATATCTTCCTTATCTCTCTACAATATATACTTCGCCAAGTAACAACAACTTATCTCTTTAAGTTTACTGACTTGAGCGTCGGAGTGAGTTCGCTCGGTCCAAAGCCGAGTTCTCAGTTTGTTCATCGTTTCAGGAGACCGCGAGGAGGATTCAACCAAAGACGTCATTCTACAAGCACGGGTGGTAACAAATAACTGCTCTGGAATTACACCCGGAACAAAAATATTTTTAATGAGTAATTTGATCATCCAATTACATTATTGTATGCTTGCCATCCATTAACTATGATCACAAATAACTTTCTCCTTCATCGTTAGGGGTAAAAACAAAGGTAAATAAATGACATGTACAGAGGGAGTCGCTCAATATCTTTCAGTGTTGTAATATAAGAGCCTAACAGGGAGTGATTGTCGAGTTGGAGTTATATTTATTTGGTTGAGGGCGGTTATAAAAAGGTGTTTTGAAGTGTTATTTGGATTGGTGATTATTGGTGAAGTGGCGGAGGTGATTATAGAGGAGAGATAATGGGTATGTGGTTGTTGGTGGTGGGAATATTGGAGTGTTATAAATGCTTGTTAGGTGATGTAGTGTCTGGCGAGGTGATTGTGGTGAAATAGGTCCAGTATATCGATGGTTGGTTGACTTATTCGCAACTTGTGAAAAAAGCGATAATTTTAACATGGTACCATTGACGGGTGTGGTGGGTTGGTAGGGAAAAAGAAACAAAAGTAGAAGATAAAGTGCGATTACGTGCGATATGGTGTATGGTGTTATAATGTGATAACTATTATGCTTGGTCAGTTAAGGGGTCGAGACAAGTGAACCTAATTGTTGTTTGACTATAAAGAATGTTGAGATTCTGCTTCAATGAGAAAATGTAGGTGATGATGGTGAAGATGACCTGTGATGCTTAGTTCATCTATTCATACAAAAACGGTTTATTGAGAATTGAGATTCCTCGTAGATAAGAAGTATTTTTTGTATCAAATATGTCCATGTTCGGAAGAGTTGGTGCGGAATGGGATGGCTCATGCCTAATCCTGATTGCTCGACCTACTTACTTTTTATTATCGGTTAGGAAGGGTTGTGAGTTGTGACTGGTCCAAGAAATGATTACTCGAAAGGTTGGTTGGGTGGTGATGACCTTTATTTTGGTCAAATATACTCTATAAGATAAATGGGAACACACCTTATAAAATAAAAACACATTTATTTTCCAAATTAAAAACCCGGTGGAGTGCGACTTATGAGTAGAGTCGGAAAACCATGTGCATCACATGAACTTGACATGAAACTAACAGAGGTTTAATGACTCATTTATGAAAGTTGGTTGACACAAACACGACACAAAATATAACTGGGTTAAACTCTCTAAACAAGATAGCATGAATATTCTATCCATTACATTAATCGTATTTTTTTAAACATTATCCTAAAAACATTTACACTTTTTCTAGACACTGACATAACACAAAGAAAAGACATGAATTCAACTCGAATTAACGGATTTAGGTTAAGACTTAATGACTATTTATATAAGTGGATCAATACGGTATTTAATTAGGTTGAGTTTGAGGTGAAGAATTGGGTTTTTTTTGTTAAAAACTACCTTATATTTAGAGGTATTTATAAAAAAGACTACCTTATATTATTGTTACTAGTTGGAAAGCCCGTGCGATGCACGGGGCTCCTATTAGGATTATCTGTAAAAAAAATATTCTTAAGTTGATAAAAAAATTGTGATTGGTGTAGATGATAACCGATTAATTATTAGTGCCTTTAGCATAAAAGTTTAGTCATCGATTAGTATAAGATCAAGTGACATCGTTATAGTATGTAGCTAGTTTTTTCATTGTTACAGACACAACCGATTTTTAATTAAATACAAAACTTTCTATCTATAAACATGGTGAAGCTCACCAATATGAACCCTAATAACAGAGATATGTCTTTATGAGTTTTGCAAATTATCCTACAACTACGTAAAACTGAATGATGTTACAGAAAAAACGGACAGGTTTCATAATTATATATATTTAGTACATTTAGAGAAAATATTAGATCTCTTACAACATAATTTTACCTTGATTATTTACAATTAAGAGTATTTGCTCCTTATAAATATCTCGTATAATCAAATCCAAACTGAATGCCAATAGAATTAGTAGTCTTTAAACACATCAAATAAAACATATCTCATTTTATTACATGGAATGCACGGGCACCTAATAGTATCATACTCCCTCCATACCAGACCAATGGTAACACTTACCTAATACGGTCGTACCACGCCAATAGTAACATAGTATAAATGGGCTATATTTTTCCAATAATATCCTTATATCCTTCTTATATTTACACAAATACCAAGTAGTGGACCTCTCACCAACCTAACATTAATCCTTATTATATTCAGCTTACTTTCCATATTTGCCCCTGCTTTTACCTTTTTTTTCTTTAAAACCCATTTTTTACCATGTTACCATTGGTCTGGTATGGAGGGAGTATGTGATAACATCAGTTAGTAGTTTATGTCATTTTTTAAAACAGTTGGGTTACCAAGTTAGTATAATAATGTCAGTTATTAGTATATATTTTATGTCATCTGAAAACATTATTTTACGTTATCGTGGTCTGGTAACAGAAAACTATTAAATTTAACAAAAAGTCAAACTATGCTAAAAATGAGAGCAAACAAATTTGGGGGGTTGATTTAGATAAGGACAGATTAATCATCAGTACCAATCGTTGGTTGGCGCAGTGGTGGCATGGGGCTGCGCTTGGTAGGGAGGTCTGCGGATCGATCCCCCACAACTGCGATTGGGAGGGGTTTAAATACCGTAATCCTTGGACACGCCCCGAAATCTGGATTAGTTGGCCCAATGTGGTTCGGATTACCGGATGGTTTAGACCAAAAAAAAAAAAAAAAAACAGATTAATCATCAGTTCCTATAACAAAAACGCAACTAATGCGTTTTGGCATTTAACTATATCAGTTGTATACTAACATTCAGATATATAGTTGGATTATAGAGTTACCGTTCTTATTGTCTCAACACTATAAGTTTTTAACCGAAATAGTCTTTGACTGCTTATCCTTAAAAACTTCATGCAAAATATATCATACGACATCTTAATTTGGTAAATTGTGAAAACTTCATTGTAAACAATGTCCTTTTTGTGGCCTTGATAAATTTTGTCTCTATCATCGATGTAGAATCTTAATTTTTCGAATGACGTTGTTTGACGCTTCTACATAAACCTGACCATTAACAAAAACTGGTTTCGGTAGATAAATTTCAACATGATTTAGTGATTGTCACTAACTATTGTTTATTGTCATGGCGCAGCATTAGAGATAGCAAACAATGACACGACACGAAAATACGACACGATTCCGACACGAAAATAACGGGTTTGGGTTTACATTTACCGAACCATTTATGCAAGTGAGTCAACACGAACATGACACGAGATTTAATCGGGCGAGGTTTGGGTCGAGCACTCTACACACGAACCTGACACGAATAACTTATTTACTAAATTAATCTAAACTTTTCTTGATCCTCACATAAATATACTTACACTTTTTAACTATTGACATGACACGAAATTAACGGGTTAGAGTTTAGGCTTGATTACCTATTAATGTAACTGGATCGACACGAACACGGCACGAGATTTAATTGGGTAGGGTTTGGGTTGAAGAGTTCAAGATCCATTTAAATGTGACACCTGAACCCGACACGACCAGATCTGTTTGTCACGTCTACATAGCATAGCCTCAACGTTATTGTCTCTGTTTAAGAACGAAAAGAATCTTTGTATCCGAGTAAGTCATTACTATCCTCGGGTTCAATATCTTTTGATGACTTTGGAAACCGTAAGTATCTTCCCTTCTACTATGAATTTTCCATGGCGATTGATAATAAGACATAATAAGACAGATCCCGATAGATAATTCTCTTACGGAATTAATGTTCCTCAATAACATAACCGGCATACCACACTTAGTAGAGCATACCATTATGGGTTATATTAAAAAATTCATCATGTATACTCCCGTCCTTTCTTAAACATCTTCCACCTTACTTCTTAGAGGTCAAACTTTGATAACCTTGACCATTAATATGTCGAAAATCATGGTCAGACTTCCGCATTGACGATTGTATAGAAGTAATGCGGAAGGTCATTGCGAAGAGGATGAAATACATTTAGTGTGAAATTCCTAAAAGATAATGAATCTTGCTCCAAAAGTCTACACCAACTAAAATACTCTACCAAATAATCTCGCATAATGAAAACAAAAAACGACTCATAAAAGTAAGGATGACATATGAGGGATAAGACATGACGGATGTAGGCCTTCTCATACCCGTATATGATAGAAAAATGACATGCTCCTACTTATCGCAGGTACAATTTTTCAAAACCATAACCACTTCAACTTGGGAAGATCTTAAAATAGTTTCGTTCCATTTAAAGGTCATATACTCGTCTATTCTATAGCTTTCTCAAAATTTTGTTATTATTCGCTACATCCAAGACAAATGCGCTATAGTTGGACACTTGTGATAGATTTTCTTTTTTGATCAAATTATTTTGCTTATTTTACTTTGGAGCTAACAATAATTTTATTCTTATGTGGAAAGCTAATATTTTTTTTAAACCAATTACTTATTTATTATGTTCCTCGTGATTTTAGAGTATATATGTACCTTGTGTTACGATGCCTAATTGTTAATATTTATTTTGAACCAATATCTATAATGGAGATTATAAAATTAAAAAATAAACTGAGATCAACTCCTAACAATAGGGTCAAAAACAAGTAAACATTGTGTTCCGGGTATGAATTCCGAAGTAGGTTTGTTTACCACGCTAGCTTTGTCGAATAATGCCTCTTCTAGCCTTGACTGCTCTCCTCGGCCTCTCCCTGCAACGATGAGCAACCGAGGGCTTGGCTTTGTGTGCAAGCGTACTCACTCCGACGCTCAAGTCGGTGAACTTATTGTGATTAAGTAGTATGTAGCTTGATGACGTGTATTGTAGAGAGATGAGAGAGATAATACCGATTTAAGTGGTTCTTAGGTTAGATTCTCGGATCCCTTCCTCGGTGAGGATTGAGGAGTATTTATAGACTTTCACCTTTTGTCACGTGGTAGCCAAGTGGGCCAAGTGGCATAAGCAGGTGGAAAGGCGATCTACCCTCGGCCGAGGGACCTATGGCAGGCCGCGAGCCTGGTTGACTCCATGCCGAGGGTTCTTGGATATGAGTACGCGGGTATGTGCCACGGTGTAGGTTGCCATCCGAGACCAGTGCGGCAGGCCGAAAGGCTGCATCGTTGGGATGTCTAAGTCATTGGTTTCTTTGTGGATATCTTTGACCTCGTTCAATATGTTGACTTGGTCGGCGGGCACTGAGAATATGCCCATCAATTTGCCCCAGCGTAGTCTATCGTGGTATGGGCTCCGATGTATCTTGAGTGTATATTACGTGCAAGAGAAAATTTTCTGCCCGGCTTTTTCTCCCTCGGCTTATACGTATAGGCCGTCGTATCCCCCTCCACATGGATGTGTAATGGACATCAAAATGTGGAAAGAAGGTCTTGGCTGGCGGTCGCCAAGGTTGAGAGTCTTAGGTGTATTTTTGATTGCCCCCCCGGCCGTCTTTGCCTAGCTTGGTTAGTCGTGTTGCGGCGGAGAATAGATACTTTTAGGAGTTTCTTTGAGGAAGATGAATAGGCAAAGGGATATGAAGGCGTGTTGAAGACGCAGTTCTTGTTGCTTTGATTGACATTTAAGCATTGCGTCGATTGACATTCCGTGTACGCATGCGACATGTGTCTCTTCGTTGATTGGATGACGCTTCATGGGCTGCGTTTTGATTGGTCCTCCTTTATGGGCCTTTGCCTATAAATACAGATCTACGAAGTGAAATTGGTTACTAATTTCACTCATTCTAAAAAATTTTCTTCTTTCCAAAAATTCAAGTCTTTCCCTCTCTTCCGATCTTCACAATTTTTACGTCGGCGTAGCACTTTTCTTCAAGGTAAACCGAAAAACCTTTTCAACTTTTTGTTTTGTTTAAGTAATTGTTGTGAACCATGTCTTTCGCGATCCGGTCCCGATGCCGTGGGGGTTCCGTCGCGTTTTGATGAGGAGGAGGCGGTAGCCGCAATTCCGTTAAGGTCGAGGGGCCCTAGGTCTCCTTCCCCTGAAGTTGACCGCAGAGTTCTGGAGCAGTGGGAAGATGATGTTGATGATGAGGAAAGGAATCCTTCCGGTGCGGAGAGGGCGCAGGTCTTGCATCATTACGATGCTGTACCATCGGCCCCAATCGTGCTTGGGCCGATGGGCTCGCCCACGCTCGGCTCGAATTTTTCGAAGAGCACTTCTTTTTTGGCAAGGGGTACAACATTGTCATCCCTGGAGAGGGTCAGACCGTCTGTTGCCCTCCCCCGGGTCACATCGGCGTATATATGAGGCACTTGGAGTATGGTCTCCGGTTTCCTCTCAATATGTACGTCTCTTCCATAATTCAGGCGATGAACGTTGCAGCGGCGCAGCTTCACCCTTTGGCCGTTAGGACTATAGTAAACCGTGTGGTGGGTTGGTGTGTCGCCAGGGGGGTGATCCCCACGGTAAACTTATTCCGCCGAATTCATTTTCTTCGAATGAATGTTCAAGGTGGCCGGGGATGGTATAGCGTCCAGACTGAGCCAGGCTATCTCACCGTGCCTAAGCTCACCTCTTGCAAGGGCTGGAAGGAACGGTGGGTGTATGTCGAGGTCCCAGATGATTATCCGTTGCCTCGGTCTTTTCAGCACCACGTTAACTTGCGGTGCGAGAGCAAAGGGGAGCGTGAGAAGATGATCCCCAAGGGCAAGAATAAGATGGACGCCGGGAATGTCTATCTTAATGAGGACGAAGCGCACTTTGAAGCTTTCGAGGTCGATGATGATGGGGCGCCGAAGGTTTGGTTGCCCCCGACGCAAGTCATCTTGATGGACGAGCCGCTTTGCTATGTCGGCCTCATACCGGCCCTAGCACGGGGTGAGTGGGGTCGGTGTGAGGCCCATTTTCGCTTTAATGTTTTTCGTTGTTTTTTTTTTTTACATGTCCCTTTGTCTAAGTTTTACTTTGTTTCTTTTCTGAGCACTTTGGTCCCGAACCGCAGCGAGCAACTCCTCGAGAAGATGGGGCTGGACAAAGACGGAAACGTTAAGGAGAAGAATCCGAAGGTCGATGTGCATGACCGCCGTCCGTCGCCTCGACCTCTGAAGGGCTTGGACGAGGCGGCGAGGCCAAGGTAGCTGCTGCCTTGCCTCGCCCGGTCCGGTCAGCCAAGTCTACGGCGGCGACGGTGTCAACCTCGATTCCGCCTCCACCGGAGGTGGAGGTCGTTGACATTGTCGATGGAGAGGATTCCGATCTTTGAGGATCTCCGCTTAGGCGTAAGAGGAAAAGATCTACCCATGCCACCGATGCTTCGCTCCCGTCGCTCATGTTAATGCGGTAGCCAGGAAACGGGTCAACCGGCCAAGAAGAGCAAGCCCTCCGTGCAGGTCTAACTTGCGGCTCGATTTAGTCGGCTCATTAGATATACACGATGGCCGGCTCTGCAGTATGTCCATGAACGTTGACGTGGACTCTTTGGTTGAATTTTTGTAGATCAACCGGCGCGATCTGTCCCCCATTGCGGCGGCGAGTTGAGAAGAGGCCTATGCAGACGACGGCGGGAAAAATGCCGACTCCGTACTCGCGTCGATATCCAACGACCGGCTCATAGCGGAGGGTACAAAGGCGAGCAAGAAGGTTGGGATTTGGTCCGAAGCGGTCGGCTCTCGTGATTAGGGAGCAAGAAAAGGCCTTGGCCGAGACGGGACCGTTGATAGAGCGGCTGAGGCTCGATGTTGTTGCCATGCAAAGGGGTGGCGGGAAAGCTAAGCTTGACCTCCTTCTTGCTGCACAAGCGCGGGTCGAGGAAATTGAGAAGCTGTTGTCGGCCGAGAAGGCCAAGGTAGAGAGGTTGATTCGCGCCGCCAAGTTGAAGGAGGAAGCAGGACAGTACAAGGCGGCTACGACGTTGTTGTCGCCCAAAGGGAGGAGTCGAAAAGGGCGTATCGGCTCCAAGCGGAGTCGCATAGGGAGACTAGTGCTATCCTTGCCCAAAGGGAGAAGGATATTGAGACACTTCAAAGCACGATTCTCCCTCGCATGTGTGCTCAGTATAGGGACCTGACCGAAGAAGCTTTCAGGGAGGTGATAGATGAGGTCTATCCGGATGGCTCCTTTCTGTGGACAAAATTTGACGAGCTGTTCGACGATAGGCTCGAAGCTAAAGAGAAGGCTGCGGCGGATAAGGCTTGCGAGGATGCGAGGGCCAAGAAGGAGGAGGAGGCGACCGCTGCAGAGGCGGCCTTTGCAGAGAAGACGAGGGCGGCCAAGGAGGAGTCCGCTAGACTGAAGGCAGCTGAGGATGCTAAGGCTGCTAAGAAAGCTGCGGCGGATAAGGCAGCTGAGGATGCTAAGGCTGCCCAGATTGCATCTAAGTCGCTCACCGAGGGTAACGCTGCTGATGGCGGTAAGGGCAAGCAGCAACAGGCATAGGGAGACGGGCGGTCGTCACCAGGCTCACCCGGCGTCTCGGATAGCTTCAGCTATTCGGGGGCCAACTATTAAGCCTTTTCTCCCTGCCATCCTTTTGGCGCTTCAAAGAACCAGTCCGAAACCTTTTGCTTTTTCTTTTCCTTGTATTTTGTAAGACCTTGGTAGGTAGAGTCTTGGCTTATCCCAAAGGGGACGGCCGTCGTCTGTGTTTCTCCTTCTTGTAATTCGTTATCTTTTCCTTAATGAGAATTTTGCTTGCTTTGCCTCTGGCTGGGCGAGGCATTTGGTCTATCCCTTCACTTGTCTTACGGCGTTAATTAATTGAGCGCTTTTCGTTTTACCTTTGGCTTCAGCCGAGGCGATTTAGAATGCGTATTTCAATTTGTGTTTAACGCCTTTAAACTCGGTCTTAATTTGCCGAGGGCGATTCGTTAATTAATTGAGCGCTTTTTCGTTTTTATACCTTCGGCTTGGCGAGCGTTAGAATGCGTATCTCAACTTGTGCTTAACGTCTTTAAGCTCGGTCTTAATTTGCCGAGGCGATCGCGTTTCACTCGTCTCTTCCCGGCCGATTCACGGGGCAACGGAGTTTACGTTTTGACGCCGTTGAACATACGTTAGCATATCGGCTCGTCCCCGTCACTCCGTTAAAGGCCGGGATGATCGAGGTTTTGGCTCTGTCTGCTGTGTACATATGTTAGTATGCCTTCGATTGGGGTGGATTAACACTTTGATGAAAAACTTGGATGACTTCTCATTAGATATGAATATGTATGGGGGTGCCAACAATTGTTTTTGGGCAACTCATTTTGTTATACAAAGTATTTTACGAGATTGTCGGTGTTCAATGGCTCATCAAAGGTACATCTCCCATGTCCGTCGGCCGGTATGTACCCGGCCTCATTTCTTCAACTACCTTGTAGGGACCCTCCCGATTGGCCGTCAACTTGCCATGGATGTTTCCTTTGTTGGTGGCGGCTGACTTCCTTAGGACCAGATCTCCTACTTTTAAGTCCCTTTTGTGGACTCTTTGGTTGTAGGCCCTTTTCATTCGGCTCGATATCTTGCTAAGTTGAGGCGTGCCGTATCTCGGCTTTCTTCGACCAGGTCCAGGGAGGTTCTTAGGCCTTCCTCGTTTTCATCCGGGTTAAAAGTGGCCGTTCTGAATGTTGGCACCGTTGCTTCAATCGCGGGGGGCGCCGGACCGTAGAGCGAGGTGAAAAGGATGCCGTTGCTTCTTTCTCCGTGGTCGGAGGGACCATAGAACGCCGGGTAGCTCATCGCCCATCTTCCCTTGAGGTCTTCAATTTGTCTTCTTCAAGCCGTTGAGGATCGTTTTATTTGGCCTGCCTCCTTTGTCCGTTGCTGCGGGGGTGGCGGACGGAGGAGTATGCAAATTTGATGCCGAGTTCTTCCAACTTGACTCATTATTGTGTCACTCCAAAATTCTCGGCCATGGTCGAACACCATGACTTGGGGTAACCCAAAGCGAGTTATGACATTTTCCCAGATCACCTTTCTTACGGCCGCCGCAGTCTTCGCGAGCAGCTTTGCTACGGCCTCAACCCATTTTGTGAAGTAGTCGACGGCAACGATTAGGAACTTTCTTCCTCCGGATGCCGTTGGAAATGGCCCTAGTAGATCCATTCCCCACTGTGCAAAGGGAAGGGATTAAGCACGGTTGGTTGCGGAGTCTCGGGAAGGTGCGTGTATCACCGGAGCGTGCATCCGTGAGTTGTTGCACTTTCTGGTTTTGTTTTCGGAATCTTCGAGCATGGTGGGCGAAGTAGCCGGCTCGGAGAGCTTTGTGGGCTAGTGTTCTTGCCCCATGTGATGACCACGGATGCCTTCGTGTATCTCTCAAGATTAGCTCTGCATCGGTGGACCGACACATTTCGGGAGTGGCCTTGTCACGGACCTCTGTATAACTCTCCTTCAAACACCAAGTACCTTCTTTGCGATCCTCTTTATCTTTTGCGAGAGGTTGCGGTCCCCTGGTAACTCATTTTGAGTTTATACCTCTTTATCGGAGTCATCCATGTCGTCTCGGCTTCCACGTCGCACACCATGCCGATGGTTTCGTCAATGCTTTTAGCGTTCCTGATGTCCACTAGCAGTTGGTGATATTCTTTATGGTTGAACGGCGACTTTGAGAGAGCGTCGGCCGGTTGTTCTCGGACACAGGGATGTGTCGCATTTTGAATGACTTCAATTTTGAGGTCTCGGCTTTTACCTTATCCAGGTATCTTACCATCCCATCGTCCCGAGCTTCGTACTCTCCTTCGTATTGGTTAGTCACCAGAGAAGTCTGTTTTCAAAATGATGTGTTACGCCGGCTCTCGGCTAACTCAACTCCGGTTATCACTTTGCCTCATATTCGGATTCGTTGTTTGAGGTCGAGAAGGTAAACTTCAAAGCGTACTCGAACTCGTCCCCGTTTGGGCTGATGATAAGGATGCTGGCTCCCGAGCCGTTCGTTGTGGAGGATCCATCGGTATATACCTCCCACATGCCGGGACACGATTCTTCGATCGTGCACTCGGCCAAGAAGTCTGCGGCGCTTTGCCCCTTTATCGAAGGCCTCGGTTTGTATTGAATGCGAAGCCGGATAGCTCACTGCCCATTTGATAAGTCTGACTGATTTGTTGAATTTTTCAATGCTTTTTCCAATTTGGTCGGTTAAGAAGATCGTCATGGGATGTGCGTCGAAGTAGGGTTTCAACTTCCTTGCGGCAACAACCACGGCAAAGGCCGCTTTTTCAATCAGCGGGTAGTTTCTCTCGGCAACGCTTGAGTGTATGGTGATAAAGTAGATTGAGTCTTCTTTGCTTGTTTTCTTCTCGACGATTACGACCGACCGTGGCCGAGGTTCTTGCTAGATATAGATATAGTGTTTCCCCAGCGTCGGTGCTGGACGGGGTCGGGAGAGTTTGCGGATGAGCTTTCGAGTTGTTTGAAGGTGTGCTCTGTTCCTCCCCAGCCAGAAGTCCTTATTCCCCTTTAGCACTTTGAAGAATGGGGTGCTCTTGTCGGCTGACCGAGAGATAAACGGCAAGGGCCGCCATCCTCCCGGTCGATATCATGACCTCTTTGCGATTCCTCGGCTCCGCAGGTCTAGAATTGCTCGCACTTTCTCTGGATTGGCATCAATTCCCCTGGCGCTAACAAGCACGCCGAGGAATTTGCCGGCCCGGACACCGAAGTTGCATTTTGTAGGGTTAAGCTTCATCTTGTACTTCCTTAGTGAACAAAATGTCTCGTGTAAATCGGCTAAGTGCTCGCCGTCAGACTTGCTTTTGACAATAGCATCGTCGACGTAGGCCTCAATGTTTCGCCCTTTTTGATTTTGGAATACTTTGTCCACCAGTCTTGTGTAAGTCGCGCCGGCATTTTTCAAACCAAATGGCATCATTTTGTACATGTAGGTGCCGTGTATGGTGATGAATGCGCATTTAGGCATGTCTTCCTCTGCCATGAATACCTGATGATATCCTGAAAAGGCGTCGAGCAGGCTCAGCATTGTGTAGCCTGCCGTTGCGTCTATTAAGCTATCTATCCGAGGCAAGGGGTAGCAATCTTTCGGGCATGCTTTATTAAGTTGCGTAAAGTCAACACACATCCTCCACCCCCCTGATGACTTTTTAACCATTACAACATTAGCTAGCCATTCAGGGTATGTACAAGGGATGATAAAGCCTGCATCTAACAACTTATCAACCTCGGCCTTGATGGCATCTTCCTTTTCGGCCGAGGAGTTTCTCACCCTCTGCTTCACAGGGCGGCGGCGGGGAGTACGTTCGGCTTGTGAACGATGACCTCCGACTTACACTGGCATCTCGGCGGCCGAGTATGCAAAGACATCTTTGTTCCTTCTCGGCAGTCTAGGAGATCGGCCCGAATTTTGGTTCCAGGCGACACCGAAGCGATCACGGTGCGTCTGGATCAATCTCTATCTGTTCGGTCTCGGCCCCTTCGACCATGGCGCGTGGTTGGTGCTCATCGGTTCGTCCTCCTGTCTTAAAGATGGGTTCTTCCCTTTTTCCTCTTTCTTTGCCACTTTGAAGGATTGCATGTTGCATCCTCTGGCCGATATTTGGACGTTGACCACCTCGTCTTTTTCGTTCTTTGAGACGAGTTTATGAACCTCCCCGCGGTCCGAGACATACATCAGTGTCGGGCCCGGATGGACATTACAAACATCGACCTCACTCGGGGTGACACGACCGATGAGAACGTTGTATGCGGATGAGCCGTCGATGACCACGAACTCGGACATCACATTCTTGGCGCGTCGGATGGCGAACATCACTGGTAACTTGATAGTCCCGGGGGACCAAGCTGCCGGGAGAAGTTGTAAAATGGGTTGGTACATGGGCTAAGGTCCGCATGATTTTCGTGCCGAGCCCCGAAAGCACTCCCCGAACATGATGTTCGTGTAAGCACCCGTGTCAATCGGGCATCTCATGACCAGGTGGTTAGCTATGTCTAAGTGGACTACGAGTGGGTCGCTATGTGGGGCGATGACTCCCTCGTAGTCCTTCTTCCCAATAGTTATGTTCGGGATGTTGGAAGCGCGGGCGCTGCGGTGGGCACGTAGTTGACGGCTTTGTCTGATTCGTTCAGTGCCGCTTGTGCCCGAGCGGATCCGCCGTTTCGTTTCCCGATGACAACATGAATTGTTCTATTCGTTGAAAGACGGATTTTTGTGCGAGCCACCGGTGTTAGTCTTTTGGCCTCGGCAATATACTTGCCGAGGCTCCCTTTTCGGATCGGCTCTTCAATGGCATTCTTCAAATGCCGGCGTGTCGTTGGTTAAGTGGCCCGGTGTGGCCGTGGTACTCTGATGCAGGCTCGTGTCACCGTCCCCCCTAGGTTTGGGGGCCTTTCCCACTTCTCGCCCCTCGTTTTGCTCGGGGAGAAGACCTCGGCGGCCGATACGACCGGGGGTGTGATCCTTGTACTTCTTATGGTAGTACGGACCTGAACTCCCGGCGTCCGCGGGTTCGCTTCCTGGCTGGCCTGTCGGTCCGCGACCTATTATTGTCACGGCGCACTTCATCCGGCTTGTCCTCCCGGTGGCTCTTTTTTTCGAGTGCCGGCCTCGCCGTGGCCTATCCATATTTTGTGATAGTCTTCGACCTTGATGGCACAGTCGGCCAATTTCTGGCGGACTCAAGGCTCAGGCCACCGCACTTGATGAGCTCGTTTTCAAGTCCCCTCCGGGAGGCCTTTCATCGGTGCGAAGGCCGCTAGTTCATTTGTTCGGCTCCTAATCGTTGAACCCGGCATCGAACCTCTTCACATAGCTTCGGAGTGACTCGCCTCCCCCTCTGCTGATGGTCGGGAGATCCGATGTCTCGACGGCTCTCCTTTATTGGTAGAATCTTGGGCCAAAAACGCGTCTCTTAGGTCGGAATAGGAGTATACCGACCCATCGGGTACCCCTTGTACCGACTTTGCGCCATTCCAACCAAGGTCGTTGGGAAAACTCGGCACGGACCTCGTCGGGTTGCTCCCACACCGACATGTGAGACTCGAAAGCCTCGGCATGATCGGTTGGGTCGCCCTCTCCTTTGTATGATATAGATGGTAGCTTTAGCTTTGGCGGCACTTGGGTCTCTAGGACGTAGGCACCGAGGGTTTGTCGACCACGTGTCTAATGACACGCGGCGATCGCTCCTCGCATCCCTAGTCCCGGCCCCTCTCCCCGTGGCGGGAAGGGCTTCTTCTCCGACTACGGTGAGTCGGACTCCTTCTTCGACTCGGTGAGTCGGACTCCTTCTCCGACTACGGTGAGTCGGACTCCTTTCGCTCGTCGTCGGGGCATGCCTCGTGGGCGTCGCGGCGACATCGTCCTTCCGCGAGTGCGGGAAGGGCTTAGTTCTACCACTGACACTCTGGGGCTCCCGGCGTCTTGGTAGGCTCGGCCTCTCTTAGTGCCTCGTTCGGGTTTCTCGGAGTCACCTTTTGGGCCCTAGCTTCTGGGACGGCTCCCGCCGCTCTTCTTGCGGTGTGACGGTGTGAGTGGCGCGGCGACGATCAGTCCGGAGCGCCCGGCTTTCTTTGCATCAACCACACGCCCCATGACGGTGACTGGTCGGCGGCGGCGGCGTATCGGCATTATTGGCATCCCGAACTCCGGTTGAATTATCCGGTGGTGGTGGGCCGCACAACTCCCGCAGTGTGGACGGTATCCTCCGGGTGGAGGGGCTCTTGATTCGAACACCTCTTGTTCTTTTGACATCTTCCTAGCTTTTTGGGTGGGTTTTTTTTTTTTTTTTTTTTTTTTTTGTTTGGGAATGACTAGCTTCTAGTATCCGTATCCCCTGAGACGGCGCCAATTGTTAGGGTATGAATTCGAAGTAGGTTTGTTTACCACGCTAGCTTTGTCGAATAATGCCTCTTCTAGCCTTGATTGCTCTCCTCGGCCTCTCCTGCAACGATGAGCAAGGCGAGGGCTTGGCTTTGTGCCAAGCGTACTCACTCCGACGCTCAAGTCGGTGAACTTAGTGTGATTAAGTAGTATGTAGCTTGATGACGTGTATTGTAGAGAGATGAGAGAGATAATACCGATTTAAGTGGTTCTTAGGTTAGATTCTCGGATCCCTTCCTCGGTGAGGATTGAGGAGTATTTATAGACTTTCACCTTTTGTCACGTAGTGGCCAAGTGGGCCAAGTGGCATAGCGGGTGGAAAGATCGATCTACCCTCGGCCGAGGGACCTATGGCGGTAGCGAGCCTGGTTGACTCCATGCCGAGGGTTCTTGGATATGAGTACGCGGGTATGTGCCCCGGCAGTAGGTTGCCATCGAGACCGTGGCGGTAGAAAAGGTCGCATCATTTGGGATGTCTAAGTCATTGGTTTGCTGTGGATATCTTTGACCTCGTTCAATATGTTGACTTGGTCAGCGGGCACAGAATATGCCCCATCACATTGGCATAAAAAACATCAAGAAATAATTAATAGATATGAGGAAGGTCAGGAGATCTTGAAAAATCTCATATATAGGTTTTGTTTCAAAGAAATGAGCTTTTCAGCAAAATTTCATTTATATTTTTTTTTTGTAAGTATTTGATAGATAAATTATTTACCAACATAAGAGTAGCATGTGAGAAAAACGTTAGCTATTTTTTTATTCATTCAATTTATATTATTAAATATAGAGAACTTATATGTCTTTTATATCATTTTACCAAAAAAACGGCTTCCTTTCGGTTAGTTTGCCAAACATTTTTTTTTACTTAATCGATTAAATTATCAGCTCTTAATTTTCAGTTACCTTTTAGCCACTTCTTTTTTAGGTTTCAGTTAACTTTTCAGTTAGTATGACTAATGAAATTTAAGATATAGTATATGAATAATGTTTATGTTTATGTTATTAATGAACCATATAATTAGTTACATTGTATATTTTGAGTATCACCTACTTAGATTAGAATAATCTTATTAAAATAAATTTAATCTACTTATATTAGGATAACTTTATTAAAATATTAAGAAATCTACTTTTATTAGGATAACTTTATTAAATTTGTTTCGAAATCTACTCTTGTTAGGAATTGTAAAAAAATTTACTCTTATTAGGAATTCTAAAAAAGTTGGACTCTCTAATATCGCTCGAAAAGTTTCTGCTTTATATATATGTATTGATTGTTTTAGACTACCTTTGTTTTCTCCTTTTTTGTTAAAAACTACCTATGCTGAAAATATGACGAAATTTGGTCGATTTAACGATATTAACCTATCTCACATTACTTTCTTAACAACAAACAACAATGATCAAGTGCGTTCAAATCCTAATTTACCTTCAAATAAGCATAATTTATGTTTTCACGTTCCAATAATAACTGCAAACATCTCTTAAAGTTAAGCGTAAATACATCATGACTTCCCAAATATAGAGTCTAATAAGCAATTTTGAAACTTAAAGGACTCATGCGAGATAGGTTAAAGTCATAAAACTGACCAATTTCGTCTAGACTCTGAGCATATGTAGGGAGTTATTGACCAAAAATAAAGAAACCAAAGGTAGTCGAAAACAAAAAAAATAATGTAAGATAATATTTTTTACAAATATTCCTAAATATAAGGTAGTTTATGACAAAAAACCCTGAAGAATTTGTGACCCGATTATGAGTGACACGAATACGAAACCGACCCAAGTCCATCAACAAAGAAAAAAAAGGGAGGGAAACAAAAAGAAATCCCAAATATGCTGACACGAATATTGTAAAACAGCATATTGACCCCAAATATGCTGTTTCAATATGCTTTTACCAAACACTAAAATTAGCATATTGATTGGTCAAATATATTAAAACCCTTGAATATGCTAAAAATTGGCCAATATGTCGTTTGCCAGCGCCATAAACTCAACTCAAATTAACGGATTTAGGTTGAAACTTAATGACATGATTATAAGCGACGTGAATACGAAACCGACCCGTGTCCATCAACAAAGAAAAAAAGGGAGGGAAACGAAAAGCAATCTCAACGACCAAACAGTTAAGATGTACGACGGTCCAATATACATCTAACATCACCCCTTACTACCGACACCTCATAATTCATTATTTTGACGGCGTTACCTTCCTCCCATGGCCGCCGTAGGCGTATCCTCATACCGCGATCGCACGGCGGAGTTCCGATCTCTCACCGAAACGCTATACAAGATTCAAGGCACCTCCGCCACCGCTTCCGCCTCTGCTTCCACCGCTAACGATCTTTCGCCGGATCAACCGCCGTCATCATCGTCATCCTCAACTAAATCGGAATTCAACAAGAAAGCTTCGCGTATCGGTTTAGGCATTCACGAAGCCACTCGCAAAATCTCCCGCCTTTCTCAATGTAATATTATTCTCTTCATCATCAATTTCCCCAATTCTATATCTAATCTTTCATTCTTTTTTTCTTTAATTATTTATTTATATTATTGATTAGGAATTAGGATGTAGGTTAAATGCTTGATTAGACGATTCTGATGTGGTAATTTTGCATTGTTTGGGTGAAATTGACCTAATTTTGGCGATGATGATGAAAACGTAGAATTGTGGAATTGATTTCACGATTGATTGTCATATTTACTAGCAGTGGACTGATTATTACGACTACGAATTTACGAGTTCAAATACTTCAAAACCGGTGTTTGGTTAGGGTAAAGCCTTTTGGAAGGTACTCGTCGTAATGTATATGTAGAGTAGAATTGTAGAAATGTACTCCGTAGATGTTAAATTCTTTAGCAACTGTAAATTTGCAATTAGCCGCCAATGCCTTGCATCTAGGAAATTTTTTAATAGATAATACAAGCGTTAAGGTAATTAAGGCTATGATGCTGTTGTTCAATAATAGAAGTATAGAACCGTAGTTTAATGAAATCTTTCACCCTCTCGATTCATTTATAGGCTTTCTGGCGATCTTGGGCTTAACAAAGAGATGTGCACTTTAGGATTTCAATGGGATTAATATGCATTTTGTGTCATAGGAATTAAACTTTTTGCTTTGTCGTGATGGTTTTTTAAATGTTGCAAGTCTGATTGATTTTCAAATCTTGGGGATTTGGTATAGACGTATAGTGGACCTGTGGTACATAAAGAATGTGTGGTGTGTTCTTACTTTTGGTAGAAACTCAGCTCATGGCTATTGTGCTTATAATCAGTCTAGTGGACGGAGTCATGCTTGAAAGAAAATAAGTGAATTTAAAGGTAAAATGATTTAGCTTCTGGTAATGACGAACAGAATGAATAGACTTGCATTTGGATGAAGTTGACTATTTCCCGTTCCTCTTAAAAAGTGACTGTATGTAGGCTAAGGGTCTTGCTGTTTGTTTTTGCTTTTGCTTTTTCTGTGTATTTCTCTTATGCTGTTTTTCTGGTTGTTAGGAGTTAGGTTTAGGGTTTCTTTAATTCTTTGGCCATGTTTTTTCTTTGATGAGTTTGATCCACCCCAAAACTTCAACTGTGAAACTTCTTGCGACATCTCGAATTGTTAAGTTCCTCGTAGTTGATCTGCGATCTGTTTTATCGTCTGATAATTGTAGTACACAGTTATTTAAAATATGTAGCTGGTAAGGTAATTGGGGATGGTACCTATTTCCAAGGGATACTGTAACTGCCTGAAAAAATGTATTACTCCGTGGTATAACATTAGAGCCAGAGATTACATTTCTAACCCTTGATCTTTCTGTTTTTATTACATTTTCAGTGGCGAAAAAGTCATCTCTGTTTGATGATCCTACAGCAGAAATACAACAGTTAACAGCCTTAATAAAAGACGATATTACAGCACTAAATGTGGCAGTTGCAGATCTACAATCTCTTCAAAACACTGAAATAGCTAACAATTATTCCGATGATACAACTATTCATGCAAATGCGATCTGTGATGATGTAAAGAACAGACTGATGGCAGCTACAAAGCAGTTCCAAGAAGTTTTGACTGCTAGGACACATGTAAGTCTGATGTCAAGTTTTGCGTTCCTCGTGTATACTTCATCTCTTGTTCCTATTTGGTGTCATGATATCTGCTTGTACTTTGGTTATGCAGAATATCAAAGCTCATGAAACCAGGAAAAAGATATTCTCTGCCAATGCTTCTAGAGACAACCCTTTTGAGCGACAAGCAAAGCCCATGACAGAGCCGCCTCCATGGTCTAATCCATCTAATGTGCCTGCTGCCCAGTGAGTCATTTTGTTTTCTGAACTCAACTGGATGACTTTTATGTAGCTCACTTTGCACATGTTGAAGCACTGCAACTTTTGTCAGTATGGATTCAGTAATAGACATCATACTCTAATCATCGTGTATTTTTTTTCCTCAACAGAACAACTTCAGGTGGAGTTCAGGCAGGAAGCCAACTTAGGTTTGCTCACTAACCAACTCAAGTGGCTTTATTTATTTAAGTTGGTGTCTTTAAGTTGCATGTCTAGTGTGGTTACCTGTTAATGTAACGCAATCACTAATTTAAGCATTTAGTGTGTTATTGGTATA
This sequence comes from Silene latifolia, assembly GCF_048544455.1. NCBI lineage: Eukaryota > Viridiplantae > Streptophyta > Magnoliopsida > Caryophyllales > Caryophyllaceae > Silene > Silene latifolia. The sequence goes on along the minus strand of NC_133536.1, from coordinate 203,479,230 downwards.
AATTGATAGTGCATAGCTATAGCTAGTAAATCACTTAACCATGTAGTGCTTGAAGTGATATTCCGTCCACCCCCTTTATATTTTCCCCATTGGTCTTTTTAGTTAGCTTCGTCTGATATTTCTCAAAATATACGACAGTTATAATATTGTAATAAGGAAATTAAAAACAGCTATTTTGAGACAAGTCTGACACTGTACTTCTATTTGGACAATATAAATGGGAGTTAATATAAAATGAGATATATGAGAGAATTTGCATTGGAAGTTTCTTAACTTGAGGTGTTTCACGTGGAGGCGGGCGAAAAGCGACAATATACCATCCAATGGCGTGGAAATGCAAATCTTTGCGAGAGTTGCTCCTCAACAAGAGGAATACTCACATACTCGTGCTTCAGCTCTTGAATGTCGAATCTACAATCTCAGAACTTGGTGGAATATTTACACATCTGGCTACAATGGTAGCTCACCAGGGTGAACTGGCTATCAGGTTGTCATTGTTGTTTGTGTTTTTATGTTATTTCATACTCCCTCCGTCCCGGTCAATTGTTGTTCTTTGGTTTTGGCACAAAGACCAAGGAAGGAGGAGAGGACCAATAACTAAATGACAAGTGGAACAAATTGAATGAGAATGATCAAATTCATTCTTAAAATAGAAAGGACAACAAATGACTGAGACACCCAAAAATGGAAAAGGACAACAAATGACCGGGACAGAGGGAGTATATTTCTATGGGTCTGAAGCTGGGAATTAGAATTCAGAAATGCATGAGAGTTTCCACACTTAATCCGGTCTTTCAAAGTTGGGTGAGGCTCGAGTGCCAAACCATTACAGGTTCGGATGAATCGGATCATTTTAGAATTCAGATGCACTTCTACCACGTCATTTCTTGCACGGACGGGATAGAGTTTGAGTCGTTTTTATGTCAGTGGTTAATTAAGGGGCGGTTGGATTGCTATTCATTCGAATTTTGTTTGAAAATTAGTCATCTCGAGTCGAATCAATCCGGCCAGGCCCTCCCACTTTTGTGAACGAGTTTTGTAGTTTTGTCAGTCGCGTAGTCATTGGTAGAACAATTTTGCTCTATGGTTGAATTGAAACTGACAATTTTATGGACTTGATTTTACCACCAGGATTGATGATAACATGGAAGAAACGGTGGGCAATGTGGAAGGTGCTCACAGTGCTTTACTGAAGCATTTGACCCGTATATCTTCAAACAGATCGCTGCTTCTCAAACTTTTTGCCATCTTAATTTTCTTCCTGGTGATATTCATCTTCTTCATTGTTTAGAACTCTTCTCGCGATTCTTTTTATACTGGTTTTTTTTTGAAATATCATTCTTTAAGCACAAGTGTGTATAACAATTTCATTTACACAATAGATAATAGAATGTTTGTAGTTGAGCCAAACACAAAGTTTACTGTTGACCAATGTGAATGTTAAAAGCTTACATAATGAAATCTTTGTATTTAGCAAGCTTAAAGTCTTGCGGATGTGTTTATCTTCTCTATTTCGATCGAGTGACTAACTGGTTATTGCACAAAATCTCATTTGTGACGGCACGTATCCGTCACTTTGGAGTGACGGATACCATTTCCTCTCACAAATGACCCAAATAGAGGAGAGAGGGAAGCACATGGGGGCGCCCCCACCTTGTCCCCCCTATCCGTTTTGTGAGTGACATTACCCGTCACTTGCTCCGACCCGTCTTCAGCAAGACTAACTGGTTTGTTGTTGCTTTCGTATTTAGTGGATTGCTACTTTGCTACTTGATGTGCAGTGGATGAGCCGCTGAGCCAAAAATTCGATTACTTTCTTTCCTAACCCCTTATTCCTCCACTGCTGCCGCTTCATATATAAATGCACACTACAGTTTGTGTTTGATCTGAAACTACTGTGAAAGTGGTTGATATCCTTCCCTGAACACACTGTTAACCGAGGATAAATGGATCAATTGGTTGGTTTGAATTAGCATATTGCCTTTTTCAGCATGCTGTCTAATTAAAACAAAATGCATAATGCATCAGAATGAGCAAAATAAAACTGCCAATCATAAACGGTCGATTTGTTTGGACGCATATCTTATCTTAATAAAAACAAGAACATTTAAAGGATTTCTGTGCAGCCACATCATCATAGCAAGGTTTTTTTAATTTTTTTTTTTAAATTCCGGAAATATGGGTCCCACGGAGAAAACTACGGAAGTAATTACAAAATAACGTTTGTTCTGATGTTATTTGCGAAATTGTTCGGAACGTACTGATTTAATTATTCGAATACAACAACTAATGTAGTCTACCATGAAATTTTCCAACATTTGGAATGATATTAGACTACTTTCGTTAATTCTACAATTATGTTCTTCAATTTGATTGTAAACCCTTTTCAAATTTGATAACTATTTCCATTTTATAGCGATATTTATATTGTTTGCTTTTTATTATTTCCCATATATTGCATTTATTATATACTATATACTATATATTATATACTATATACTATGTTTCACGTTACAACACCGAATTTGTGGGGTTTATATCACATATTTACAACATGTGCAAGTTTCAATCCCTTGCAAATTTAGCACGCGTTTTATTCTGTTATCAATATATAAAAGAAATACAAAATAAAATATCCATGTATATTACTTAATTTTTAAATATTTACTTTCAGTGATTATAAGTTCATACCCGTGCAAATTGCACGGGTTGAAAACTAGTTAGTCTCTGCAAGATTATAACCCACCCACGTAATAGCGATGATATCAGACACTTCGAACGCGTATATGGTCTTTTGTAAAACAGCTTTACAATGAGATTTTGTAAAATTTCATTTTATTTACTATCTTGATAATTACACAGAAAAATATATCAAGCACCAGGGTAATCATATAAACCAATAGGTCGTTTTACATAATATTAATGTAAAACTGTCTTACATAAGGATCTGTATCGGTCAGACTGTCGGCTTTATACAAGAAATTGATCTAAATTATCCATCATTTAGCTGAAGTGTAGAAATAGAAATATCCGTTTTCTTAGAAACCACAGTCTCTCCCAACCTCAGACAGCAATACAAAGTAAATAAGTTAGACACACAGAATTCATAGAGATCCTAATTATTTGGTACTGTGTTCTTAAGATATCTACTACTTCCTAGCTTAACCATCAACTTAATTTAAAATTTATGTGATCCTCCCTCTTGATGTATAACGCGGAGCAGAAAATCCCGTGACAGATGCCTCGCAAGCCAGACTAGTGCCAATGCAATCACGCAGACACAAAGCGTAACTCCAAGAACGATTACACCAGTGCGAAAATCGCTACTGAAAAGCCGGGAATAGGCGTCCTGCTTATCAGTAGACATTTTTTTGGAGAAGTGAGATGTTTAAAATTTATGTGATTTTGGAGAGTGTTTCCCGCTTACAATGGAGAGTGTTTCCTGCTTACAACGGCTTACAAATTTATGTTTGGGGTAATATGATACTGCCCAACCAACTTCCACTCACAATTTTTTTTTTGGTAATATGAGTAATACTCCACACAGTCATAATTATTCTTCCATAATTAGTATAATGCTGAGTTGGATTGTTGTTTGAAAATTAGTCAATCAGGTTTGAGTCGAGTTAGCCGAGTCGAGTCAGGTCAATAAGTATCAGAGTTTTGTTGTTTTGTCAGTCGCGTAGTCGTTAGTACAATAATTTTGCTCTATGGTTGAATTGAAACTGACAATTTTATGGACTTGATTTTACCACTAGGATTGATGATAACATGGAAGAAACGGTAGGCAATGTGGAAGGTGCTCACAGTGCTTTACTGAAGCATTTGACCCGTATATCTTCAAACAGATCGCTGCTTCTCAAACTTTTTGCCATCTTAATTTTCTTCCTGGTGATATTCATCTTCTTCATTGTTTAGAACTCTTCTCGCGATTCTTCATTGTTTAGAACTATTTCCATTTTATAGCGATATTTATATTGTTTGCTTTTTATTATTTCCCATATATTGCATTTATTATATACAATATACTATATATTATATACTATATACTATGTTTCACGTTACAACACCGAATTTGTGGGGTTTATATCACATATTTACAACATGTGCAAGTTTCAATCCCTTGCAAATTTAGCACGCGTTTTATTCTGTTATCAATATATAAAAGAAATACAAAATAAAATATCCATGTATATTACTTAATTTTTAAATATTTACTTTCAGTGATTATAAGTTCATACCCGTGCAAATTGCACGGGTTGAAAACTAGTTAGTCTCTGCAAGATTATAACCCACCCACGTAATAGCGATGATATCCGACACTTCGAACGCGTATATGGTCTTTTGTAAAACTTGACTTTACAATGAGATTTTGTAAAATTTCATTTTATTTACTATCTTGATAATTACGAGAAAAATTTAACAAGCACCAGGGTAATGATATAAACCAATAGGTCGTTTTACATAATATTAATGTAAAACTGTCTTACATAAGGATCTCAGAGTATCGGTCGATCGGCTTTATACAAGAAATTGATCTAAATTACCCATCATTTAGCTGAAGTGTAGAAATAGAAGGTTAGACACACAGAATTCATAGAGATCCTAATTATTTGGCAGTGTGTTTTTTAAGATATCTACTACTTCCTAGCTTAACCATCAACTTAATTTAGACACAAATTCTGTTAGATTCAGTCTTCTAATATCAAACTCTTTTCCTCATTTCATTTTTTAATGTTTTCAATGTTTTTTCTTGTTTCTGATTATTAAAATCATATGTTTTTGTTGTTAAATTGTTGTTTGATGTGTTTGTGTCCTTTATCAGTTTCATTTCAAAGACAATTAATCGGCATTGAAATTAAATTACAAGGACATAAAAATTCTCCGTTTTCACCCGCTAAGTACACATCTTCCTTTTTGCGCCATCTCTGATAAAAGTTATCTGGTGAGAGTAGTAATTGTGAATGAGGTTTGAGACCAAAAAATTTTCTAATAAAAGTTTCCAACTTTCTTTGCGCGAAAAAGTTGAGTGGTGGGAGTGATAATCGTGTATAATGTTTGCGACAAAACATTTTTTGATCTAAATTTTCCAAGTTTATTCAATATAAAAGTGAACAGAAAATGAGCGAGGTTAATGCGGGAGAAGAAATATCGACTGTAGCGAACAATAATGATGATGATCCTGCAGTTGGTGTTACAGTTACTAATGAACAGACAGAAAATAGAGATAACGACGGTCACAAATTCAGTTTCAAAAACTTTCTATGGTATGGTGGTTCCGTCTATGATGCTTGGTTCAGTTGTGCCTCAAATCAGGTACTTTATCAAGTCCGTCTTACACAAGAAATTATTTCACGTCATATTATGTAGTCTGAATCTGATCTGATCCGAGTATTCGACCTACTGACATCCCTATGACGATATTTGGTACAATAATATTGCAGGTGGAGCAAGTTTTATTGACATTACCATACTCATTTTCACAAATGGGAATGATATCAGGAGTTATACTTCAACTGTTTTATGGATTGATGGGAAGTTGGACCGCGTATCTCATAAATATGCTCTATCTCGAGTATCGTACCAAAAAAGAGAGGGAAGGTGTTTCTTTCAATAACCATGTTATTCAGGTATAAATAAACAAGGGTCTTGAATCCGACAGTCGTATCCATACGATAAAGCAGAAGTTTTCGCGATGAATAAATGTAACTGAAGTCGGTTGTTGTTCTGTTGGATTTCAGTGGTATGAAGTGTTAGGTGGTCTACTAGGGCCGAAATGGAAATTATTAGGATTGGTTGTCAATTGCACGTTCTTGCTGTTTGGATCCGTTATACAACTTATAGGTTGTGCTAGGTTCGTTAATCTTTGCTGGACATAAATTTCTTTCATTGAACCATTCCGATTTATTTGCAGATTAATGACAGTGTTTATCTGGTTTGTTTGCAGCAATATATACTACGTAAACGATCATTTAGACAAGAGGACATGGACATACATTTTTGGGGCGTGTTGCGCTACCACTGTATTTATTCCGTCTTTCCACAACTACCGACTTTGGTCAGCCCTCGGCCTCGGAATGACCACTTACACTGCTTGGTACTTGACCATTGCTGCTCTTATTCATGGCCAGGTAATTATATTTTACTTCCTAACCGTGAGAAGACCATCTCAATCAAAACCTTAAGGTGATGGCTGATGCCCAATCAGCGGTCTTATACCTTAAAATAATGGGGTATCCGGGTAATGTTGTTGTTGGTTATGTTTAATTTGCATATGCAGTCCTGATTTACAGGACCCAGGTGTAATCCACTCTGGTCCGAACAATTTGGAACTCTACTTCACCGGAGCTACCAATATTCTCTACACTTTTGGAGGACATGCTGCTTGTGTGTAAGTCTTAAATTCCTCAGCTGGCTGTCGGAAATCTCGAAGTTTTTGGTTAAAATTTTCCAACTTTTTTCGAATTTCCCTTACACCATTACCCGTTCGCCCCCGCTGGGGTTTGACTTTAATTAGCGGGAAAATGAGATGGCGTCACCAGGTGGTACTCAATTTCGGTACCAGCCTCTCACGTGCAATATGTAGGGGACCCAGGGGCGATTCTAGGATTCGATAGATGGGGGTGCGCAAAATTTTTTTACAACGAAAAATCGAGTTATACATTACAAAATCTTATTTGAGCAAAATGTATGGTGAAAGAACATTAAAAAAAATTGCTCAATTGGAGGATTGAACCCATGACCATTAAGGTGAGAAAACATATCACAAACCACTAGACCAATATAATTTATATGCTCCTTTACCAATCAAATTTGTATTTATTTTTGACAAAGGGGGTGCGGGTGAATCCCCTGCACCCCGTCATAACTGCCCCTGAGGGGACCACTAAAATGATAGGCTTACATAATTATAACTGCATGTGAGAGGGTGGTACTGAGATTGGGTACCACCTGGTGGCATCCGAGACTTTAATTAGCGAGGCTCGGTCTTTTATCTTCATAATTATGGAAGCTAGTTGATGTAGATGATGAATTACCTACCAGGGAAATAATGCATGCAATGTGGAAACCACACAGATTCAAGGGCATTTATCTACTTTCAACACTTTATGTATTCACCCTTACAATCCCATCATCTGCTGTTGTGTACTGGGCTTTTGGTGATAAACTTCTTGATCATTCTAATGCCTTTTCTCTTCTTCCTAAAACCGGATTTCGAGATTGTGCAGTCATCTTGATTCTCATCCATCAGGTTTGAACTTCATCCATGTTTATGCATTCTGAATTTCTAAATACTTTTATTTACCCTTGGAGGCTTGAACAGTGTCAAAACTCGGGATTACTACGTGAAGTTTCCGAAAATGTAAACATAAGTCACATTATTAACAGCGGTTATTTTGAATTGACAGTTCATAACATTTGGATTTGCATGCAATCCTCTGTTCCATGTGTGGGAAAAAGCATGGGGAGTGCATAATACAAAGAGCTTAAGCTTAAGAGTATTGGTTCGGATACCGGTGGTTATACCGATATTGTTCTTGGCAATTATCTTCCCTTTCTTTGGTCCGATTAACTCTACTGTTGGCGCGTTTTTAGTCAGTTTCACTGTCTACATCTTGCCTACTTCAGCTCACATGCTCACTTTCAAATCTGCCCAAGCCCGTAAGGTACCATTCTTTACTCCGTCTCAGTCATTTGTTTGCCTTTTATTATCCTGTAATACTGTTTTGTACAAAATGCAGAATGCGATACAGAAACCTCTGATCCGAAGCTGGACAGCAATCTACGTCTTAAACATGTTCATAGTGGTATGGGTATTTGTAGTCGGATTTGGATTCGGAGGATGGGCAAGCATGGTCAACTTCACCAGACAAGTTGATTCTTTCGGTCTCTTTGCTAAATGCTATCAATGTGATAAATATCCGGCTCCAGCACCACATCACCGGATTATAGGCTAGTCTTGTACCGATGCTTGATCCTAGTCACTCTCGCGGAGAAGAAGTTACATACTTGCAGGTTGAGCGGACCTGCCACTCAACAAAGCAATGTAAAAAGAAATAGGTTGCGATTTTTCCATACGAGGTTTGACGGACTTAAAGCGGCCATCTATGCAACTCGAGTACGACATTCATGGAGTGTTACATTAATACAAGTGTTAATTTATGGACTTTGGTGTTAATTCTACTGATTTTTGGATGAAAAATCTCCAATCAACTTGTAAATTCTTTGTACTAATTGAATAATTTCAATCCAAATTGACTACATTTCTATTACCTATTGAATTTACTAGTAAAACAATTAACAATCAGAAATACTCGTAATTTCTTTATTTGCTTTTGACACAAAGAACAGCGTGACGAGATAATATGGTCTAAAAGTAGCATAAAAAAGTCAATAAGCAAAACACTCAAAATAGTAAAACGTAAAGAAATGATCGGAACAGAGGAAGTATCGACTCAATCTAATCAATTACAATCATTCATAATCGACAATATCATGATCAGTAACAGAACGAGAATGCTTAACAATAGATCTCCCAATAAAATTAATCCAATCTTCCTTATCTTGGTCACAATCAGCAATAAAGTACATAGTATCATCCTTAGACGATAGCTCGAACGCAAATTCCCGGTTCAACACATCTTCGGCTCCTTTAACGGTCAAACAATCGTAAACCGGGATGACTCCGCGCGGTTTGGAGGCGCGTGTGATGACACTTTCCTTGAACCAGAATAATTTGCCTTGTTTTAAGACGAACCAGCGACGACGCCATGTTTTTATGTATTCGCCTTGTTTGGTTAGCCAACCTGATCGCTCCGGTTCGGTCCAGAATTGGACGTCGTCGTGGGGTGGTTGTGAGGATGAGGATTCGGAGTCGGGTTTGGTTACCCGGTCCAGGACGGATTGGATTAGGCTGAACATGTGGAGGGGAAAGGGAAAGGGTGAATAAGAGAGAATGGTGGACTGGTGGCTGGCTTTGTTGATCGGGTGGACTATGTATTTGTAACTAACTTTTTGGAAAGATCGCACTCAATTATTTCGTTTTAATTATTTGTTTTAGTTCAAGGGTAAATTACAAATAATTCACTTATATAGCCAATTTTTTTAAAAATAACTTTGTTTTATAGTCTTTCTAGAGGTTTTTTTTCCCTATTTCTTTTCTTATTTGATTATTCGAATTTTATTCTCTATTTCCTTTTTTGGGTTGACTTATGTAGTCTAAATTTAATGGCACGTACTGTAGTGTGTAGTCCAAATTTACTTTCTTATTTCTTATACAAAAAGAAAAAGGGAAGAATATAGTGAACAAGAGGGAGTGATTTTTTTAGCCAAATAACCTTATAAACCTCGGTTTTCAACAAAGCAATGCCTACCGCCGTAACTAGATTTTTTTTTTTTTTTTTTTTTTTTTTTATATATAATTTGATCGATCTACCGTTCCTTATTACGTAATCCCTACATCATTACTATGTTTTCATAACCTGTGACCAATTTCAAACCCCTCTCAAATCTGATACACTCAGGGGGCGTTTGTTTCGTGCATGGATATGAGTTTGAAATCAGGAATCATACTTGGATAAGTCTTTTGTTTTTTACTAAAGTGTTATTTATAATTTACTCCTTAGTTAACTACAAAAATCATTTGTTTTTGCTAATAAGTCCTTTGTTGATCGGGTAGGATCTGAATCTCGACCAAAAAAATCCATATTCGGGTCCGTCTTACACATCAATCTGATCCATATCCATATTCACTTGACAAAATATCCGCAATCAATTACCATTCCTAGTGTCCGTTCTCGATATCTCAATGTCACATTTAAACATACCAGGTAAAGGGGCCAACCGTTTCGAGTTCAGTTCGGGTTGGATGTCAATAATTCGGTTACACAAATTGTTCTATAAGACTTATATTTAGGTAAGACTAACCCAATAGCATAAGGCCCAACAAAATTACTTAATAAAAATATGAAATAATACTTTTATTTTAATAATCTAATATTTTAAATTAATAACTTATATATTTAAATATGTTAGTTTTCATTATAAAGTATAAAGTTATCCAAATAAAATCAAAAACTTAATACTCAATGTTTTTCCTTGGACTTTTCTCCTATTGGGCCAGTCCTATGTTATAGGACGGTCCTATAGGAGAGTTGCTGATTCGGTTAACATAGGTTAGGTCAGAGCATTTTGGTTTATTTTCGGGTTGATTATTACCAAATTATTTAAGAATAATGGTTAACTTACAAAAAAATATTTAGGTATTGCTTGGCTTCAATCCGATGACGGATTAAACTCGAGTGTTCAGTTTGGATGTCAGTTGAGTACAAGTCAAATTATTCGAATCGGATCATTTAAATCGTTGTATATAATCTAGCTCTACAGTCGGCCCATTTTTATAGTAACTCATCCAAAGTGAAGTCCATCAGTTTCTCTTATCTTTCTCCTCACATTCTTTGATCACTCACTTCACACTTCCCAACACAACCAGTCAACCACCGACCATTCTCACTTTCCCCTTCTCCAAAGATGTCCACCTCCTCCTTCCCCGACTCGTTCGACGACTCACTTCCCCACACCGAGTCAACTCACCCCTTCAACGATGACGAATCCCCTTTCGTAGAATCCGGATACACTCCCCCTCCTCCTCCGTACAACACCAACTTCGCCGATTCCGACTCGTTTAACGACCCGCTTGATGACTCAGCCTTGTTTACCACCTCCCAAAACGATGTCGTTTACGGATCTACCGAAATTCCGACGGAAAACGGTGTTTTTGTTGATTCTGATGGCCCCGTTTTGCCTCCTCCGGATGATATGCAAGAGGAAGGCTTCGCTCTTCGCGAATGGCGCCGGTAATTTTTACCTTTTTATTTGTAAATTATTCCGTCTCTGTTTACCTTTGATTAAAATACCGCTCACAAATAATAAAAAGAAGTAAACAATTGATTTGTGTGAATTATGAATTGGTGATCAATCAGTGCTATTTTGAAGCTTAATTGATGATTTTGTGGAATTTCATTTTAATTGTATTATACGGTTATACCCCTCCGTCCCAGTTACTCTTTCCGTCTCAGTCATTTGTTTACCTTTTATGTTTATTTTAATTATTAACGGTAGATAAATGATTGGGACGGAGGGAGTATTTGTTTACTATTGATTAAAATACCTTGTACTAAGAATAAAAAAAAGGTAAATAATTGGAGTACTGTCTTGTGTGGAATTATGAATTGATGATTTAATCATTGTTTTCGAAGCTTACTTGGTGATTTTAGATCGTGTACCTGTTTGAAATCATAGAGGGTTTGGTTTGTAACAGCTGGTTATTAGATTTTGCTTCGTCTTGTTGACATTTGCATTATCACTTGGATTACAGTAGCGGAGTTAGGATTTGAAGATGGGGACAGGGCAGTAAAATTGCTCTGTGGTAACCTTGAAAAAACCCGAACTTTTTCTGAAAGTTCTTGAATTTTCCATTGCTGTAGAGGCAACGGCCTATGCTAGTCACCTAGTTCTGCCTGGAAAAGTTAGTGTTGTGAAAGATAGGGCCTATTGGTAATAGGCATGATTAGTGGTGATTTGAGTGATTATGGGATTTTTAGCGCAAGAGATTTTGCTGTCCTGGATACGGATTTAAGATATTTGTGTGAGGATGATTCAATGATAATAGGGATTTTGAATTTTGAAATTGAAAAAGTAAATTGTTAGCTAGGTTGCTTTTCGCTGTGATGCTCGGACTCTTCACTTACCCAGAAGGATCTGGTGGACACGACCCACACGACCTAGACACGGATCCGGACATGGATCCCTTGTTGGATTCTTCTATGAGAAATCGGATCCTTCGGTGTGAGTGTGTTTTGTTCTTACCCTCTGTTTTGTACAACCACCCTATATCAGGAGTGATCTTGACATGAATTTAATGTTGTAATAAAGTCTTCAACTCTTCATTCATTTTAAACATGAAGAAACTATTTTTTCTTTTTTTTCTTTGATTTTTTTTAACTAATAATCAAATTTTTCAAAAAAAAAAAAAAAAATTAGATGAGTCCAAAAATAAATTTGGATCCTCGTATCCGAGTCCTTGTTTTTGAGATTTCAAGGATCCGACACTCGGATCCGTACCGTGTCGGATCCTCATATCCAAGTCCGAGCATCATAGGCTTTTCGAGTTCAAGGTATATGCTGTGTGCAGACTGTGCACTCTGCTTCTGTTATGATCCTCAAAATTTTTGTTGCATCACGAGCAAAGCTGTTTTCTTTTTGCAATGAAACAATGATCCAAGTCGTCAATAGTTTGTGATATTTAGGCAGACAATTTTTGTTGTTGATTTGATAATGTCCTAAATTCATAATCAATAGAGTCGTCCTCTTAAATTTAGTTTGTCCTCAGTGTGGAGGTATCAAATTGCTTTTTGGAAGATTTCATCCATATTGGATTTTTTTAGGAGCCTGACATATCTTGTATTGATAGTTACATGAATTGAACTTATTGTTTGCAATTGATGGTCATTTCAGTAGACCTTGAATTAGATGAGACCTTCTTTGTATGAGGCATTCTATTAAAGTTTTGTTCTTTGAACTCCATCACACTTAGTGATTGAAAAAGTTTTGAACAGGAGTTTATCAAATATGACCCATTTTTGAGGAAGCAAATCAATACATAGACGACTTTGTATTCATTTGCTTCCTCAATAAATGGCAAATGCTGACTGGATGGCGGTCAGGTTCTTGAATTTGTATGGTTCCAATATCATGGGCGTGATTAGGTATTCTTCGAGCAAGATGAACAGCTTATCATAGCCCTTGAACTATTCGATATATACTTAATATCTTGCTTGTGTATTTGGGATATTGGTCCTAGGATGAATACCGTTGACAAAGAATAAAAAAGGTAAACAATTGACTGAGACGGATGGGGTACTGTTGTCTTGTGTGGAATTATGAATTGGTAATCATTGCTAGTTTGAAGCTTAATTGATGATTTTTGATGATTTTGTGGAATTTAATTTTTATAGTATTATACTCCCTTCGTCACAATTACTCTTTTTGTCACAAATGATTGGACAAAGGGAGTATTTGTTTAGTATTGATAAAAATACCTCGCGCTAAGAATAAAAAAGGTAAATAATTGATTGGGACACACTTAATGCCTCGTAACTATGGGTCGAGTGGAATTATGAATAGATGGTCAGTCATTGTTTTTCGAAGCTTATTTGGTGATTTTGGACCTTGTAATTGTTCGAAATCATAAAGGTTTTGGTTTGCAGCAGTTGGTTATTAGGTTTTGCTTGGGGTTGTTTTGTTGTTTTAGGCGTTGTATTCATGGTTTGTTGTTTTAGGCGTTTGCGAATTACTACGCACAAATCCGCGAATTTGATATAAAAAACAGCAAATTGTGTTTGGTAGTGGTGATCAACTTCAAAGATCAGTAGATTCATCCATAATGCTTGAGGGAAACGCTTGAGAGTGGTGATCAATTTCAAAGATCATCAATGGGAAAGGAAAAGATGTAGCAAACTAGCGACTTAAGAAACTTGAAATATATGATCAGTAGGCTTATTTTGGTGTTTTGTAATGCTGATCTTTATGAAAATGAACCCTTTTTTTTAACTGGTAATTAGGAATTCTTGAATTTTTTTTTTCCCGTAATACTTTACGTATCGGATTCCCTATTTTGAGCGAATCGCAAATTCGAATTGGGCGTATTATGAATTCGGTAACCCTGACGTGTATTGTATGGTTTAGTGGTTAGGAAAACTCTGATTGACATTCGCATTGTCATTAGGATTGCAATATTGGAATTAGGATTTGAAGACTTGGGCTATAGGGGGCAGGGGCTTTAAGGATACAATGTGGTGACCTTGAAAAATAAACCCTATTTTTAACTAAAAGTTTCAAATTTTACATTGCTCCAGTAGGCATTGGCCCCTGCTAGCCCCCTATTTCAGCCAAGAAGAATTTGTATATTATTAGATATGGTGTAATTTGTGGTTATTTGAGTGAGATGGGGTTTGGTCAGGAGCAATTGGATTATGGAATTTGCAGTGCAAGTGATTTTGTTGTTTTGCATACGGATTTGAGATATTTGTGTGAGGATGATATAATGATCGTAGGAATTATGAAATAGGGAAAGTTGGAAAATTACATTGTTAGCTTTGCTTGCTTTTGAGTTCGAGATATAAGGTGTGCTCAGACTGGGCACTGTGCTTCCATTATGAACCTCAACATTTTTAACTTCTCTCTTGCAAAGCTGCTTTATTTTTGTGATGAAATGATTATCAAGATTCAAGGCGTCAATTTATTTTAATATATGGTCAGGCAATTTTTTGTTGTTGATTTGATTTGATAATGCCATAACCAATACAGACTATTCCTCTTAAATTCAGTGTGTTCTCAGCTTCGAGTTATCAAATTGCTCTATTGGAAGATTTCCTCCATATTGGATTTTATTATGAATCTGACATATCTTGTAACATAAATTGAATGAATTTAACTTATTGTTTGAAATTGATGGTCATTAGGCCTTGATTAGATGATTTTATTGTGGGAGGTATTCTAATGAAGTTTTGTACTTGAGTCCATCATATTTGGCGGATTGAAAAAGTTTTGAACTGGAGTCCATCAAATTTGACCTATTATTGAGGAAGCAAATGAATACAAAGACGCCTTTGTATTTGCTTCCTCAATAATTGCCAAATGTATGAGAATCTGAATGGCGATTAGGCTCGTGAATTCGTATTGGTCCAATATTATGGGCTTGAGTAGTGATTCGTGGAGTGAGATGAACGACTGATCATAGCACTTGGAATCTTAATTGGGAGGGCAAGTACCTGATATCCTGCTTGTTATTTGAGATATTGGTCCAAGAATAAATCTTTGGGAGTAGGAAATTGATCAGTAGTGGGCACACTCCTGGGTTCGAGATAAATCTGAAGTTGCTGTGTATGCTGTGCTTCGGTTACAAAACTTGGGAGCAGAGCTTGTTAACTGTCCCTTGAAAAGTTGTTTTCTGTTTGAACTGAAATAGTGTTTGGGCCTTCACATTGCTGATTTGATGCGGCAACAATAAAATGCTTATAAAAAGTGACGTCGATGTGGATTTTTTCATCTTCTCTTTTGCCGTATGAAATACCTCTTGTACGTGATTTTATGATTGACTTCAATTGATTTACTGATCACTTTTTAAATTGGCTCTGGTAGGCAAAATGCCATCCTTTTGGAACAGAAGGAAAAGAGAGAGAAGGAGATACTGAGCCAGATTATTGAGGAAGCAAATGAATACAAAGTCGTCTTTCACGAGAAGAGAAAAACCACATGCGAAAGCAAGATAATTAACAACCGGGAGAAAGAGAAGGTAAATGATGATTTCTGTTCTCTTGATGTTATTTACTGTAGTACTGTACATATTATGCAAATTTTTGAGGGGTGGTTGGCCGCGTTGATTTAAAACTCGGTAGCATCAAACTGCCATTGCCATCCATTAACCCAAAAGAACCATTTCTGTGGTAGCCGGTAGGTGCTGGTTTAACATCTGTGATGTATACACTTTTTCAAGTGTTTTTTTAGTGATTTTACTTGCATAGAGTTAAAAAATACGAGTATTTGTTAGAGACAACCATTTCAAACAACAATTCGTCATGAATTTTTACCACCTTCCGTTTATATCAATTTTGGCAGTTGGTCCTGGCTGACCTAGAAAAGTTTCACAAGGAGGCCGACAAGAACTACTGGAAGTCAATTAGTGAGCTCATTCCCAACGAGGTACCTGTTATAAAGAAAAGAGGGAAGAAGGAAGATGATAAGAAACCTTCCGTAGTTGTGATTCAAGGACCAAAGCCCGGGAAACCGACTGACCTTGCAAGGATGAGGCAGATCCTTGTAAAGCTCAAGCACAACACTCCTGACCACCTTAAATTGGCCCCATCATCAGAAACAGCTGCAAACAAGGATGCCAAATCTGGTGCCACCGCTGATGCACCCAAGGCGGATACTATTGCAGTGACACCTGAAACAGTAGTTTCTGCTTAATGGTTGAGATTTTCCTGGTACTTTGTACTATTATATCGGATGAAACAACATTTATGAAGTATGTTAAGGGATTAGACCCTAGATATATCATTTATGTTAATTTGTCGGTATGTCTTATGAATGTAGATTGCTCTAATGTCAGATCTGAGTCCATGGACTGATTAAACTAGAGATGAACGATGGCGGTTGTTTCTACGTAGTTAGACGACATGTTTTCTCTCGCATCTCTTTTTACAAGTTAGCTTATGTTAATTGACCTTTATTAGGACGTAATATTGTCATTTTGGGTAGAAATAGTATTTGTTTCTTACTAAGAGTCGATCTTAGGTAAAAATAAATATCTTCCATGATTGATTTTCCTCGAAAAATGTCTTTGTTTTAGGCTTAACTTTTGGTGCGATGGAGAAAAGCCTCGAACGAATTAGTGAAGAAATATGGAAGAAATTTCATATGTGGTGTATAAGTTTAGGAAGAGTGGTCTAAAGAGGCATTTTTGTAACAAGTTATGACTTAAAAAACATTAATAAACGGATCTCACGATAATCTGTTACCTTTTGTATTGTGTTTATACATGAAAACTTGCAAACCATGTATAAGTCAATCATCAATACGAGGGTGGCAGTTAGCAATGCATAATCTCAGGTCAAACATAACACGACTTAGGAAAAAGGATGGTACATCAAATGTACTACCTCGCACTTCATAAATTTTTGTGTAATTTTTTTTGAGTTATGTAGAGTTTATAAATTACATTTTAGTTTTATGACGCCAAATCAAATTTTTTGAGCTTATATATGTAATTTTTTTGAGTTATAATATAACTTTTTGAGATTAATGCATAAGTAAATGAACTCGAAAACTTTATAATAAAACTCAAAATTTTTTAAATTAAAACTCAAAAACTTTATCTTAATGCTCAAAAACTATATCAACTAATATATTACATCAGATGTATAATCTACTTTTGCATGCGACTTAGTATGACCTACTGTAATAAGATTACGACTCAACCCAAACCGACTAAAGCACAAGTCACTTGGATAATTGAATAATTAATGATCTCGACCGCTTACCTAATCAGAAACGATTAAACCCGTCTAAACCCAGCAAACGACCTAAGACTAGTTGACTCGACCCTGTTCTTTTGGACTTAATTTTGAGTTCATTTCAGTTCTTCTCTTCATAAATTAACTCTTTATTTCTTCAGTTCAGTCCAGTTCAGATCCATTAACTTCAGTTTAATTCAATTCAGTTCAACCCTATTAGGTTTAGGCGAGTTTAATTTAGACGATTTCAGTCAAAAGAATAAGGTCTCACATGCCACACGGAAAGCACCTTCCATGTATAAGGAACAAATGAAACAATGAAGAACACGAGTACATGACATCACATGTTTCACCCTTGACCAGTTGAAACTACACGATGATGAAGGCAACCTTATTTACAAAAGTGATTTCCAACTTATCACTTTGATCAAATCAATTTCCTCCCAATTTATCCCAAATACCTCAATCAATTCAAACCTACAAACTTCATCTTCTTCAAACTATCAATCGAAGCAGTAATTTAATCAATGATTTAATTGATTTCTTGTCGAGTTATTGATTGAATTCCAGGAATTAATAACATATACGACGCGATTCTTAATTCTTCGTCAAATAATTTATCAATTTCATTGTTTTTTTATAAGATTTGATTGCTGTAATTGAGATTGAAGAATGAAGCGAAATGAAGCAAGTAGCAGTAACAGTAGCGGAGGAATTAACGTCGGCGAAAGCGTCGTTGTCGATGTCGGAAGACGTCGTAGTTCTTGCGGTTATTGTAAATCCGGTGCTCGTTCTAGTGTTTCTCACGGTATTCATGTTTTTGATTTTTAATTTGATTTAATTTTCGATTTTTTAGTTTATTTATTTTTGTTAAGATAATTGATCATTTCGTTTTTTCTGTGTTAATTGTGTTATTTCGGTTGTATTATTGGTCAATAGTTGCAAAACTAGAAGAAAAATTCGACGGTTTTGTATAGTGAAATTAATTAACATGTTTAATTGCTAGAAATTGAGGAGAATTGTGTTAAATTCTGTTTATGAATCATGTCTAATTGCTCGAAATGGAGGAAATATGCGTAATTTTGCTGATTTCAGTTTGTAGGATGGAGACTTTTGTATATTGAAATTAACATGCTGTAATTGCTAAAAATGGATAAAAAATGTGTAATTTTCGGTCGCAAAATGTGTTGTGAATTATTTAGTTTTGTATCGTGTTGTAATTTTCGTGATCAGAGGTGGAGAGTTGTAAAATTGAGAATTGAGAATCGAGAATTGATTAGCATGAATTAACATGCAAGGAGATGAAGAAAGTCGATAATTGTATGCGAGTTGCGAATTTATGTACTCAACAATCTATTGATGATGGTGAACGTTTGGAAATGAGCTCTGTTGTGGATAATTGTATCCGAATCCGTTCTGTTTCTTTGGTTTATGTAAAACATTTTTGTGCTGCAGTGATTGATTAATTACGTGTTTTAACTTTTCACTTGTATGGATGAGGATTGTTTCTCTAATTTCTCTCTAGGAGTAAAGTTGTCAATTACTGAAAACTAGTACGGAGTAGTTTGCTCGGATAGAGAGAAAATTGAGGAAAAGGTATGAGTTTGAAACCCATTCTGTGGGAAATAAATGTAGAGAGTGAGGAAACTGAGGGTGGATGTTTTTGTGAAGTTACAAACAGACTTTTCTTGGAGTGCCATGCTACTTGCTAAAATGCTGAGCTTTTGAAAATAGAGCTTGTTTGCATAATAAAAAGAAGGAGCAAACTTGTCTAATTGCTACGATACCAACATTTACATTTGGCAATTCAGTGAATAGGTTCAGTTAAACTGATGTACATACTGTAATTAAAGGGACTCATCGTATCATTACCTGGTTCACCATTCAAAACTTGAGCAACTTTATTGTTAGTTGTGATTGTGATTCCATCTAACAATTCAGTTAGTTGGGAAATGAGCTCATCATTGTTGGTCTGTTGATTGTAGTGAATCTTCGGATATGAGCTTTTTAGTGGATAATTGTATCCGAATCCGTTTAGTTTCTTTGGTTTATGTGACACATTTTTGTGTTGCAGTGATTGATTATCCAAGTGTTTAGCATCTCAAGTTTTTTTATTAGAAAAGTTGTGATATGTAACTAATATAGACTTCTGGAGTAATTTTTTTGAATCGGAAGAAAATGAAGGGGAGGGCACGGGTTCGAGATGGTTGATTTGAAAAATAAATGGAAAGAGCGGGAAAGGGAGGGAAGCTGTTTGTGTGGAGTTGCAATCAGACATTTCTCCAAGTGTCATGCTACTTGCTAAAATGATAAGCTTTTGAAACTAGAGCTTGTTTGGATAATAAATGGGAGCGTTCGAAAATGAGGAACATTATTTAATTGATATGGTACAAACATTTACATTTAGCAGTTCAGTTGAACCGATGTGCATACTGTAATTAAACGGATTCCGTGTATCATTCCCTGGTTTTCCATTAGTTGTGCATTTGCATATGGCTTCCAGCTTTAGTGGGATAGGTGTAATCTTGATGATGATAGTATTCATACAGAGGGCGTTGACGTAGTAGTTTCACTGTCTTTGAGTGAACTAGTGTAATTGCATGATCTCATCATCATCAAAATGTTTTCAAAGTAGACAAGTTGTAGCTAGATGAATGTCTGTTTTGTTATTATTTTTATTCCCATACTCTACACGTGTGTAGAAGGTAATGGTGGAAAGGTGCCTTGTAGTGGATAAATCTGTCACGACTAGCATTTTTCCCTCTTTAGTTGCTGGCTTAGATCCAGCTTTTCTGTACCTATACTCAACCTAACTCTGTGATTTACTCTTCAGGTCTATGGGCGCGTAGCCTTACCATTGCTGATTATCAAGGTTTGTTTCTGATGTCTTATCTTGTTGCTATGGTAGTATTGGAATCCTTTTTCTGGAGAATTGCGCCTTCATGAGAATATATGGACTATTGGACTCTTCACTTATTTTGTTTACGATATATAATCTCTCATTTTGGAGGATATTTAGCTTTTTAACCTAGTTTAGTTTGTGCGTAGTCAAATTAGATTTGGTTACAGGGAATGCTATGATTCTTATGTATCCAATATTTTATCCCATTTGGATGGTCTGCAAGCCATGGAAGGCTTGAAGCCTCGAGCGAAATCACATGTTGAATTCGTGTATGTTTGTCGTGGACCTAGAGTTTACAGATAGCAACATTTTTCTGTCCTTGATACTAGCTTCATTTGTAACTGAATTTCTCGTACAAATTGACAAGTCATGGTCATTTTTTTCCTTTTTATGTTACTCCATATTTGTTTTTTTTTTTTTTTTCCATATAAGCTGAACTAACTCAAAGTTTTAAGATCGAAAGCAATAATAGCTGCACCTTTTTATATTCATTTTCTCTCTTTTATACAACATTATCACTCATTTGCTAGTGAACCATGCTATTGAATTTTCTTTGGTCCGTGTGAACATAGATTGTTGGCTTCCTGGTGTGTTTTTGCTCAGTGTCTTTTAGGCTGCCATAACTGATCGGATGGCTTCAGTTGTGTTATATACAGATATCTAGTCGTCTTTATTATTTTGCTTTAACAAGTGACTCTTTCTACCATACACCTGTCTTTCCAGCCAAAAAGAAGAAAACCTCTGTTGAGAGAAGACTTAAGTTCCATATTTCCTTCTACATTAAAACTTAAAACCGCTGTAATCTCGAAGGCAGATTTCTTGTAGGAATTAGACATACTACATATGGAAAATACATGATAAATAATTTCCCTTATTCTCCCGTCCTTTTTCTTCTTGGTATATTGGTGATAATGTCGGATTGTTCAATAATTTGATATCCGTTTTGCAGAACTATTAGACCGAGGATGGAGAAGATCTGGCTGTTATTTATACAAACCTGAAATGGAATCGACATGCTGCCCTTCGTATACAATAAGGCTGAAGGCTGACAAATTTACTCCTTCCAAAGAACAAAACAGGGTATTCCGGAGAATGAAAAGGTAGAATTTAATTAGCAAAAGATGTCACCATACTTATTTTGGTTTCGTTCATTATTCAGAAAATGATTAGAGAAATTTTTTTGTTATATAGTCTCTCAGTCACTGATTTTTTAATATTTTTGATTAAAAGTTTGGAAGGTGGTCACACGTTAGGCAATTATGGACTTATCTTGATATTAGAAGAAAATTCCCGAATAGTAAGATTCTTAGAGACCACCCTGCTCGAATTCTGGAAACAATATTTTTATGATTGTCATTGCTTTATTCACTAGCTTTTTCCTTATCTCAATATAATTCATTGAACAGGCACCCTAATCTTCTTCTCCTACATTGCAATTTGTTAATCGATGTGCTACTATCTCTGACCGATAATTATTTGTTTGTAGGTATCTAGATGGAATATGGGATGGGAAGAAACAAGAACTTCCTGATAAATCCGATGATTTGCAAGGAATTGCTCATGGTGATGAATTGCCAAGCTCAACAAAAATTGAGTCTTTGGTAACCAGTGAACCAAAGAGCAAAGAAGATGAAATATTGGATTACTTATCAAAACAAATTGATCTTGCCATTCAGTCACTTGTAGAAAGTGGTGATCTGCCAAGTGACGTGCAATATCCAAAAAGTTCAGTTAAAAAGGTTTCTTCGACCAAAAAGAGGCGGATAGTTGAGGGACCAGAAGATCTTCTGTACACAAACAACATTTCATTTCAGCTTGCAGCTATTGCTAAAAAAGCGAAGCGTGATGGATCTTCATCTGATCTATCCCCCAAAAATATTGCAGAAGAGTTAGTCAGTGCTGTGCAGCAGTCAATGAATTCACCTGATCTTTCAGTAAAAGCCTGCAATGGACACATAAATTTCTACTCTTTATTGAAAGAGACCCCTTGTGATGAACAGAATCACCAAGTTTCTCTCTCGAGTGATATTTCCTCTCAACGTGAGGAAAAAGGAGGTGGCATGGTCCCAGAGAACCTTCAAAGCAAGAAAAGGAAACTAGAAATTCATTTGAATAGGTCCAGCTTTGATCCTGAAGAGTTTGCCCTCTACAGAAAATATCAGACGAAAGTTCACAATGACGAACCTGATGATGTCACAGAAAGCTCATACACGAGGTTCCTTATTGATACACCCTTGATATACATTCCACCAACTAGTGATAATACGGTTCCTCCCTGCGGCTTTGGCTCCTTCCACCAACAATACCGACTTGATGGCCGGTTGATTGCAGTTGGGGTGATAGATATCCTTCCCAAGTGTTTGTCAAGCAAATACCTATTCTGGGACCCTGAGCTTGCTTTCCTTTCCCTTGGTAAATACTCAGCCCTGCAAGAGATCAGTTGGGTGAAAGAGAACCAAGGTCATTGTCCCAGTCTTGAGTACTATTATCTTGGCTATTACATTCACTCCTGCCCCAAAATGAGATATAAGGCAGCTTATAATCCTTCAGAACTTCTGTGTCCTCTTCGTTACCAGTAAGTTTGCTTCAAGGCTTTGACCGTTTAGATCCGTGTTTGGGTTGTCGGACCTGGCAAACTGACCCAATTCAAACTCACTCCGGACCCTAAAAGTACACAATGTGGACACCTGAACATGAAAATACTAATTTAGAATAAAAGCCTTAATAATCACACACCCGAAAGACCTGACTAGAATTAACTTGGATGCAAAATGACCCGATGACCTGAACCTGTTCTGAACGACCTGATTTCCAGGTCTAGCTGGCTAGAATGTTATATGGTCTATCTTTCCCACTTCTTAGATTAATCTTGATGTCATTCTGACATGCTCGTAGGTGGGTCCGATATGATTTTGCTAAACCGTTGCTGGACAGAGCACGATACGCTGTCCTGTCTGATTATGCGAATGCACAAGATGGGGCGTATTCATTAACACAGGAACCTGGGAAACGCTTAAAGCAGAAGCAGAATGACCTCAGCGATGGAAACTCCAATAACTCCGACATGTCTGGCAATGGAAATGCCAATGACACCGACATGTCTGGTGATAGAGATTCCAATGGTACTGACATGTCTGGTGATGGAGACTCCAATGATACTGACATGTCTGACGATGAATCATTTCCTGAAACTAATGATCAGGCTACAGTTTCAGGTGAGGATGCCGATATTGGGGATGTTCTCCTTGGTTTAAGAGAAACTCGTATCAAATTCATGGTATGTATATCATCTATCCGAAAACAATTTTTTATATGAGACTGTTCCACACGAGTAATATGGGTTATATATTACTTAAACTCGGTTAGAAGTAACCGACACGGGTGCGTGTCTTTATATATTTTATTAAAAACTCACGTTTTTGGTTTAAATTGACGTGGCCACCAAGCGTTATACGCATGTCGGAGTGTTGAGTGTCGGATACCTATACAAGGTAACGGTAGCATGAAGAGTCGGAGTAACATAAAATATGAGATAGCATAATTGGTTATTTTTGTTGTTACAATTTAGTGGGTATATTTAGAGACTCTCATTGAGTTCATTACTTCATTATGAATGCTAAGTTGACTGTCCCTTTGTGTTTTATATTGAAGAAACTGAGACGACGTCTTGGGCCAGCTGATCAAACCAGTCTTGAAAACCAATTGTCAAGATACATGAAGGTTGTTGGGAAGCAGCTTTCCGAAAGAATGGTTTATTCTCTCGCTTGACCACAACAATCTTGCATTTATTTCTGATGTTTAGCTTAATCTCATTGTCGAGTCTGCGACCGCGTGCTTCTCGTCCCCTCTTGATTCATGCAGCTGCTGCAACTGCAATTGCAACTGTAACTACTGCTGAAACTGCTGCTGCTGCTACTCGCTCTAGAATGAATGTATGTAATTTGGACCTGATCTACCATGGATATCTTTATAGCAGCATTCCATACATTTTATGGTGAAAGACCAAGTTTGCAAGATATTTTGTTGTAATCAAATGCTAATTTTTTAAGATTTAAGATAACTTGTGGAAAATTGGTTTGAAATAGTACTGTGTGACGTACTCGGAAATCTTTGAATCTTTTCCAAATTATATGAAGCTTTAATTTTCTAGGTAAATCTTTTAAGTCTGAAAATAAAAGGTGGAGCTTTTTTCATTTTTGGATGCGTCGTCCCAAAAATAATCTCTTTAAAATCCACCAAACAAAATAATATTTTTCGCGGCACTCTTATAAAAAGGTAGCGGCCGCCGGCCGTGGTTCCACCGTAATTTAAAAAAAAAAAAAGAACTTTGTTACCTGCTCCCAGGTGCATGTTACCTAAAAATAACTGTCAAAATAATGAATTCTAATTTGTTAGTTACAGCAAGTTGTTAAACTCATAACAGGTAACAGCAGTACTAAATAAATAACTGTCATTTAACGGTCAAACATAACATTGAAAAACAACCCTTAAACGACAAGTTCAACCTGTATGTTTACCAATTAAACATAACATTATTATTAAGGTAAACATTTATATACTCTTATATTTTATGAAACAAGCGGCCATTAAAGAACACCTTCAGAAACATTCATTTTTATTTCTCTCCTCTCTTTTCCCATGCCTTCCTTACAAATATGTTGCAATTATATTGACTGTTGTGATTTCTGCAACTTATTTTATTTGGTCGTAAGTCAATAAGATTCTTAGTTATATAATAAAATTCATAATTATATTGTTCCGTCTTGCGTGTTGATGATCTAGTTGTACGTTCTGTTTCATGCATCTTTTGGAAGATTCGAAAGCTTGTTATATCGCAAAAAGTTTGATTTTTTCATACACGATTCAACATACCATGCATATTGATCGAAGACAGGTATTCATTTGTTCTGACATAATGTTGTTGATTGTTATATTTGATTTTCCTGTCATTTTTCTCGATAACACAAGGATTCTGAGCATTAGATTTATATGGTTTTCCTGTTATTGAATAAAATTTGAATGTATATGTTTTTTCTAATTCCTGATTTCGAGAATATTTTTATGAATTGTGATAGGAGAGACCTCTGAAAAGACCGAAATCTTGATCAGAGAGGTGGGTGTTTGGGGTGTTATCTGAGGTCAAGAGGCCACCTTTTCTGAGGAAGGAAAAGAGGTTATTTTTTTCGGTGTGAAAAATGGAGCAATTCAGGCAGATTGGGGAGGTTCTGGGGAGCATGAAGGCTTTGACGGTGTTGCAAGACGATAATCAGATAAACAAGAGGCAATGTTTGTTGCTGTTTGATATTTTTAATTTGGCATTTGATACATTGACAGAGGAGATCAAACAAAACCTGAGATTAGAAGAAAAGAACATGAAATGGAAGCCATTGGAGCAGCCATTAAAAGAGCTTCAAAGGGTATTCAAAGAAGGCGAATTATATATCCGACAATGTATGGATAATAAGGATTGGTGGATTAAAGCCATTAATTTTCATGATAACCAAGAATGTGTTGAACTTCATATTCACAATTTGCTGTGTTACTTCCCAATCGTGATCGAATCCATAGAAACAGCCGGTGAGATCTCGGGGCTTGACATAGATGAGATGAAGAAGAAGAGAATCATGCTGTCTAACAAGTATGATAAGACGTGGAACGATCCAACGCTTTTCAAGTGGAAATATGGGAAACAATACCTTATTTCTCAAGAAATTTGTCACAGATTGATTAAAGCTTCTAAAGAGGATCAATGGGTTTTGCTAGAAATGATCAAGGAGAAGAAAACTTCACCTGTTTGCACTTTAACTAAGCAAGAACAACGATTAGGCGATTTGCTGGTGAGGAAACTCAACGGAGTAGATTCGCTCTATCCAACAGTAATGTTAACTGGTTCTAAGGATTATCAGGTGAGACGGCGTCTAGGTGGGGGAATGCAGTATAAGGAGATACAATGGCTTGGAGAAAGTTATGGGTTAAGGCACTTTTTTGGGGAACCGGGTTTAATGAATAGTCTGAACTCGGATATTTATACCCTTCTCTCGCTTTCCCACCCTAATGTAGTTCAGTACTTCTGTGGCTTCCATGACGAGGAAAAAACCGAGTATTTTCTTGTCATGGAGCTTATAACCAAAGATGTAAGCAGCTATATAAAGGAGGTATGCGGTTCTAAGAGGCAGATACCGTTTTCTCTCCCAGCGGCCATTGATATCATGCTGCAGGTTGCAAGAGGTATGGAGTATTTACATTCTAAAAAGATCTATCATGGAGACTTGAGCCCCTCAAATGTTTTAATTAAGCCAAAAGTTTCAGAAGGATATTTTACAGCAAAAATTTCGGGTTTTGGATTGAAAAATGTTAAAACTGTTCCTTCTAGGAATTCCACACCCGACTCGAAAGAATCACTGTCTTTTATATGGTGTGCTCCAGAAGTCCTTTCTGAGCAAGAAAGGCCAGGAAGTAGTTGTAAAAACAAGTTTTCTGAGAAAGCTGATGTTTATAGCTTTGGGATGCTTTGTTTCGAGCTTTTAACAGGGAAAGTTCCTTTCGAAGATGGACATCTTCAAGGAGATAAGATGAGTAGAAATATAAGGGCAGGAGAAAGACCTCTTTTCCCATTTGCTCTCCCTAAATACCTTGCATCTCTGACAAAAAGGTGCTGGCATACGGACCCGGGTCAAAGACCGAGTTTTGTGTCCATTTGTCGGATTTTACGCTATGTAAAGAGGTTGATTGTGTTGAATCCTCATCTAGCTCACCCGGAAATTCCGTCAATAGTACAAGTTGATTATTCTGAATTAGAATCAGGGTTCTTGAACCAATTTCAGGGTGAATCGACGGTTGATATGAGTTGTGTTTCGCAAATCCCGTTTCAGTTGTTTTCTTACAGATTAGCAGAGAAAGAGAAGCTTAATTCCAGTATTAGAGAAAATAACTGGGATTCACATAGTGAGGTGGTTCTTCCTACAAATATGGATGATAATGTCAATTCACAGGATATCAGGCTTTCTGCAATTCGAGATACAAGGTCAGTATGCTCAGAAATTCCTGAGAACCGGAACCTGAACTTTCGGAAATTTAAAGGCGATACTTTATCAGTTTGCTCGGAAATCCCTGAGAAAAAACATCAGTTCTTACAGAAATCTAAGAGCATTTCTGGAATTTACTCTTCTTTAGTAATTCAAAGATCAGTATACTCCCAAACTTCGGAAAAGAAAGCTTCACCTCTGCAAAAATGCATTACAATTCCCAGTTCTCACAGAAGTGATGCTAGGTCAGTATGTAGTGAGATTCCTGAGAAGAAGGCACCAGACAAGAAATATCCTTATTTAAAGAAGTATAACAGCGTCAGATCGACCAAAGATCAAGGTCAGTCGTCCACGTCTTGATATGTGATATACATGCTTAAAATTTACTCAGTTTTAATCCATAGGACTTGATCTGCCTCAACCCAATTCAGACCAAAACCGACCCAAGATGAGCTGTGAGCCCGTTAGAGCGACCAAAGATCAAGGTCAGTCCATGTCTTGATATGATATACATGCATAATTTACTCAGTTTTAACCCAACACGACTCTATCTGCCTCAACCCAACCCAGACCAAAACCAACCCAAGATGAGCCGTGAGCCTATCCCCTACTAACTACGCGGCTCAAACTCTGTTTCAGGGTAATATTAAGTATTGTCATGATAAAATCTGAACCGATTTGTGCAGGAAAAACATTAGGGCAAAGAAAAGGAATGTCGGGATTGAATCCACAGTCGCAAAGTACAAGGACAATGGTAGAAAAGCAGCCATCTACTTCACAAAGGACATGTGGATGTAAACACAAACAAGCACAATCCTAGATTTACTAGCTTGCAAGGTTTTGTCTTTTTTTTGGTGACATTAAAGTTAATGTTTCATTTTGTAGTCTGCAAATTTTTTTTTTTTTTTTTTTTTTTTTTTTTTTTTTCTGTGAAGTTTTTGAGGTTAGCTGCACATATCAGTGTCACTGATAAGAATTGTCTTTAATAAATAGTCTTACAATATGGTGTTCATGTACAAATTTAAATTATGTTTAATCAGTTCCATTTTTTTTTTTTTGGATTTTTGTATATATGGATTTTTGGTAAAAAGAATTGTCAACCCGACTAAAAGAATGTGTCAATCCGACAGAAGAATAGTTGATTCAGGTTTCTCTCAGTCGACAAGTTTCATTTCATCATCAAATTACCGTACCTATATGGCTATATATTGCAAGTCCGATACTCGAAAATGCATCCGAATCCAAACTTGCTTGCAGCGCGTCTTGCTTCAGAGTTCTGACGGCTGTTTCTCGTCTGAAATAAGACGGGTAACATGTTGTCATTTTACAATAAAATATTGTTATTTTCTGACAACATGTTATCATTATTTTTCACAATCATTTTCAGGGTAAGAATGACACCTCTAGTGATAATATTTTGTGGATTAAATAATTACATTCTCTTAAAAAATGACAACATTTTATCGGTCTTATTTCAGACGAGAAAACAGCCCGTCTGAAATAAGAATTTGTGGCTTGTAGTATGCAAAGAGCAACACACAGGTGCAACTTTTCTCATCAATGTGCAATGTGACAATATGTAACCATTACAAAACTCGAATTTGAATACTTGGGCTATTTTAGGTGTTAATATGTAGGGGTGAGCAAAATCGGATATCCGATACGGTTTTGGAAACCGTATCGGATATCCAGTTTTTTAAATCTCCTTTTTTAGTATGCTTATCCGATGCGGTTTTTTTGTATATCGTATATCCGGTTTTACCATATATCCGGTATCCGGTTTTCTGCCTCACTTATGTAATTTAATATATATTTTTTCTTTTCTATGTGTGACGGTTGGTTTGTTTAGTAACTTAAATGTATTTTAAAAATTTATAAGAGTAAATAACTTATAAAGTTTAATCACCAACATATTGGACATTTTGTGATTTATGTATATATTTTAATATTTTATTCTAGAAAAAAGGCAACCGTATCAGATATCGTATATCCGGTTTCATATTTTGCCGATCCTTATCCGATACGGTTTTTAAAGAACCGTATCGGATATTCGGAAATCCGTATAATTAAATTCGTATAGCGTATCGGATACGTATAATAAAATCGTATCGTATAATTTTGTTCAGCCCTACAGTAATATGAGAGTTTACATATATCAAATGTTTCTCTAAAATCGAGAGTATATCTTATAATTTGTGAAAACACAGGGTATACCATATAAAATCTCTAATTTTTTTATTTATTAGTTACTTTTTTTTTTAAAAAAATTATTAGAATCGAGATTATAGCTTCTTTTTTTAATTTATCTAACTCGATTTTTTTTTCAACTAAGGTAATTTCCAAAAACTAATTAGGAAAGAAAAGTGATAACAAAATATGGCAAGTGCTTAGAGGAGTCGAAGTAATTAAACGCGTGAAAATCATATCCTAAAACAAATAGAATTGAGTTCAAAGTCGGTTTAATTTTGCTATATATATTACGTTAACAAATCACTCAAAACATAAACACAACAAACATCGAAAGCTAATCAAAATTCCAAACATGTCGATGATGATGGCTATTCCGAAGACCGAGCAAAGTCCGAAACACCAAGAAGAAGAAGAAGAAGACGACTACGATAATTATGATGATGAGGGGTATTACTACAACGGGAACTATTATGGACCACCTAAGCCTCGTCATCAAAACCCATACCTTCCATGGCGAAAAACTTGGACTGCTAAAGACGGTGCTGCTGTTCCTGTTGAAGACGTTGCGCAACGTCGAGCTGATGATGCTAAGATGAGGAGTTTGATTAAGAGGTTGAACAAGTCTCCTAATTCCGTATTCAGCAAGGAAAGGACTCAAGGTCGAAACAAGTCTCGTCAAGCTGCTAATGTCGCCGCATCCTACCCATCATGTTGTCATGACTGAATTCAGTACTTACTCGAGTTCTTGTGAGAGACGGTCGTACATTAAGTTGTTTAAACTTGTATTATTGTTTTGCTTTCCTGTTTTATTGTTTGTTCTTGTTTTAAGTAAGTCGAGCGCCTGTAAACCCGTTGTTCTTTGTTGTGGGTGTGACGATAAATAAAAGGAAAATTTTAGAGGTATTTCTTCTTTTTGCGATCTTTCATTCATAATCTTGTTCACGGAATTATTTACGTTTCTCAAATTCCGCTCACATATTTTGAAGAACTTCGCTCTTCTGCTAAATCTACATGTCATGGAGCTAGCCCGAAGTGAACAGAGCTCAATGTTACCTCTATCGCGAATTCATCACACAGTATCCATTATTTTCGCTAAATTGCAAGATCCCGTTATATTCGAACCAGCACATTATGTATTTACAACCAAATTACCCGATATACAATATGTTACGTACAAAATATTATATTAATATAATATATACCCTTTTAACACGAAAGATAACTCAAAACTCAAAACTCCGTATTCTTCCTAAAAAGAAGAGGCATCGGAAATTATGTGGGTCATCTAAAGGGTTCGATAGGAGCGGTCTCCTCAAGGATAGTTGCGGTTTGAAAACATTCTACGGCTTCAGAAATAGATGAATCTTGGTCTGATTGACAGAGAAGGCCAAGGTTAAACCAGGCAACATGATTCATCCTATCAAACTTGAGTGCGTTCATCAGAAAGCTTTTAGCAACGGAATTAGACTTGCTGTTTAACTGTCTGAGATTAATAGCTGATCCGATTAAGCTGGGGACGTGACAAGGGTCAATATTCAAGGCCATCTGGAAAGCATCTAGTGCCTCTTTGAAGAGTCCTTTTGCTTCATAAAACAACCCTGTAAAGGTTTATCACAGCTTTTGAATCAGTATCGGGTGATGTGCACCAGAGAAGCAGGTAAAGCTCAATAGCTACATTAGAAACATGTCGCCCACTAGAAGAACTCCAAAACAGTATTCCGACTACAGGTTTTCACAAGAAGGTGTAATTAAGCAAGCCACTCCAGTGAAACGAAAGAATATATGTTGATCGGATGTCCATGGGGATACTTAAACCGGACACCGCACCCACGCAAGATGGCAGGTTACATAGTCTTGTGGTGAGCTGGGAGGTAGGAAAGTATGAGGATTATATTTTGTACCTGCTGGTTATGAGTGGTGGCCTGGTGGGTATTAGACGGGTAACGCGTGAGCGAGGAGAATATTGGTTTAGTTCTTTACCCAGAGTGTCAGTGGCGAAGTCAGGATTTGAGCTTAGGGGGGTAGGGGGGGGGGGGGGGGCGTATGGGTAATAATATAAGGCACGCTAAAAAAAAATTCGAAAAATTTAACTAGAAATTTCGAAAAGCTCAACCGCCACGGGGGGTGACCGTCCCTGCTAGCAAGACCATAACTGTAGTGTCTGTCCAAGGCGACATTCGAAGTTGTCTAATTTAAAAAGAAATATGGTAGACTGTTTACTCAGTAAACTTTTACGTCTTGGCTAATCGAAAAACTTAATTGAGACAGTAAATTATACAGAGTAGATCAACGAAAGAGGTGTAGAAAATAACGCAAGAGGATAATGCGTACCTAGAGTATGCCATCTGGAAGCACAATTAGGACTGATGGCCTTGACTTTAGACAGACAAGACTCAGCATCGCTCCAGCGTGACAACTTGATGTAAAAGCAAGCCAGATCAACCCAAGTATGCAGTTGTAATTGTTGATCCTGGTCCTCAAGGCCCTAGCAATAAGACACAATGACTACCACGGATTTACTTACAGAAATAAGCCTGAATAGTAGCTAGAATGAACCACAGATAAAAAGAACTAGTGACATTTCTAACATGCAGAAGTCAAACGTTAACAGATCCCCGTCCAATTCTAGGACACAGAGCTATTAGAAACTCCGGAAAATGGTGCTATCTAAGTTTTTCAGTCGAGGGGAAAAAAAACAGAAGAGAACAAAAGCTTTGAAATTGATATAAACAAAGAGTGATGAATGTGCTAATTGACTGAAACCATGTTTCCCTAAATAGCCAATATATAGTTAGACTTATTCGGCTGAAAGAAAACAACATTTTTCAGAACTTCCCAGCAACCTTATGTCTTATTCTTTTCGTTTCTTGGAATAATATGATGTGAAATATCCGATGGGAAGTAAGAATTAAAAAGACATTATCAGAAAACCCTCTAACATCACGGAGTAACATAAAATCATCACGCATGCACGCACGCGCACACGCGCTCACACACACACACACACAAACAATTGACAGAATAGTTCAAAAAACTCTGTTTTTCGATTTCCATAACAAGCAAATGAATAAATTAGCCAAGTCACTAGTTTCCAAGAAATACCTTCCCAGATCCAAAGCTCTTACTTTTAACTTTAAGAATTGCAAGAAGTTGTGAGTATGTCTCAGACGCCTTTTTCAAACAACCCTGAGCAATTTGGAGTTTAGCTTTTGTTCTCAAAAGTTCACCTTGTTCCCCTTGTTCTGTCTGATCAAGGGCGGCATCTATGATTCTTTCCCCATCACCATACCGTTTTTGGCCAGATAAAATCCTTGCTAACAACAGCAATCCTTTAGTATCATTCCCACTTGGCAACTTCAACAAAAGCTTTGCATAATAAAGCGCAAGATCCAATTCTCTCTGAATTGCATACTCTAGACTCAAATGATAAATAAACGTAGTCTCTCTACGATTTGTTAATTCTACAGCGCATTCTAGTGCCTGAACAGCCTCTAACTGCCTCTCAATCCTCTCGGGCTCAGAGATTGCTAAGTTGGCATAATTTGACAGTAAAATACCCAGGAAAAAATGTATACGGGGAACTATATTATGACAAGCATCGTCCTTGATAGCCAAGGCTCTACGAGCATATGTGATCCCTTCTTCCGCTAAGCTGGGATTTTCACTACATATTTTTGCCGCCAGTAGCAATCCTGGAATATGATTTGGTTCCTCAGAATGATGCAAAAGCTTCCTCAGAAGATTCAAAGCAGCAAAATTGTCACCGTGTGCATGATAACAAAGTGCTAGAGTGTGGTAAACCTCCTTTCTCTCAATACTCCCAGCAGGTAAATCTTCTATTACCCAGGTTAATGCTTGGGGTTGATTTGATACATTGAGGGCAAATGACAAATGATCCATAACTGAGGGGTCCCACTCAATAACCCTACAAGTAAATTTTCTCAACAGAAGGGTTAGCAGTAGAATCGCCTCTTCTAAGTTGCTTTGAGGTACAAATGACTTATTGATCTGGGAACCCAAGTTTGGGGGGCTTGCTTCTACTCCGCTATATAAAAGGTAAACGGCAAAGTCTTTTTGTAACCTAGAAGCAGTTCCAGCATCTAGGTTCCAGCCGTGGAGGAGGGCCTGGCGGTAAGACAAGATAACGTCATGAGGGCACCCGGCAAGCTTCCATAATTCTGGAAGCAACTCAACAGCGCTGATTATGGTCATCTGCAACTTAGAGTCCGCACCAAAGTTTTCCGGCATGCCATCTGGAAACAAAGATTCAACAAGATCCACAAAATCTTTGCATGATTGAGCAGCTTCTGCATAGAGATGATGAAAATATATATCAGCTAACACTCCTCCAAAGCATAAAGAACATGTTCCCCCAGGCTCCAAGTTACTGATTAGTTGTAACTTGTATCCCTCTACGAAAGCTTAATGCTTTTCCATGCAAAAGTCTATCATGAAAATATGATCCAGAATTCCAGATACACAAACGGCAATATTAATGGGATATGAATCATATGAAGTTGGTAGAGTGAGTCAAAGGTGGGAAACAGACACATTAACACAAATTTTCCATAAGACAGTAGTTATCCCCAAAATAATTCATGCGATGCAAGGATAAGCAGACAAAAGGATGAAAATGCACCTTGTCTCGTTTTGGGGAAAACATTTTTCATGAAAAACATTTTCCTCAAGTTCCTTATTTGATTTGAATGAGAGGGAAATGTAAAATTGTGGAAACATTTATCTCCTCCAATAAAATATTTTCCCTTCGTAATCATGGAATGCAAATTTTCCCATTGCCCTCCTCTTCATCCCCTCTTTATTTTCCTTCTTACTGCACAACCAAACAAAGAAAAACTGTTTGGAACTCTATTTTTCATTGAAAAACCTTTTCTTTTGTTGAAAATAGTTTTTGAGTTAAAAAAATTCCTAACAAACCAAATAGAGCCTAAGAATTAGACAGATATAACAATAGACAAATATGAGGTAAAAATACCTTTAAACCTCCCAAGAGCTTGGAAAGATTTAGCCTTCAAGAACAAGGCCTCAAACAATAAACTCACTCCACGTATAGACTTTTGCGGTTTATGGACCCTTTTGGAACGCCTTCGTGGATAACCTTGTATTGTGGCAAGGGTGATTTTGATATTTGAAGTTACTATACCAATATTGATCCCTTCAAAGACCTGTAGAGCAGCCTCTATGTTTCCTTTCTGATACTCGTATCTTCCCAACAATGCTCTTGCTTCCTGTGAGATGTGAATGAATTCCCAAACCATATTCAGCAAACATTCACGCAGTTGTTTGAATATCGAATCTCATCACTTACATATATTAAAATTGGCCTATCACCGAAAGATCTATAATTTAAGGTAGGCTAATGAGTAGCTTAGGAAATTCACTTTTGCAACTAAGATGATATAGTATTTTGAGCAATGCATCATGTAATTCTGAAACAACCACAGGAAATAAAATTCCTCAAAAGAGTTTACATAAGGATGGCCAAGTAGAACGTGATTGGTATTCTACACACAATATGTTGCCAACCAAAAAAAGGATGCCAAGGAGCTCAAGCTTGTCAACACTAGGGCTTCCTATCGTCAAAGCTTAACTTGGAAGATATTTCACTGGGAAGCAAAATTCAACGTTGCCAAAATTCTTCATCATCAAGATACAAGGCACACATTCATGAAACAATAAACGACAAAAAATTAATAACGCCTTCACTAAACATGGTTGGGATCAAATTTCATCATTTAGTGACTAAAGCATGATCAACATTGCCTAGAAAATTTACAAAGAAAATAACCTCTGAGTTTAGCCCACCACTTTCGCTAAGAGATAACTCGGCTTCTTGAATATTAAGAATCTCATGCTCAGAATGTTCTTCACCAGGTGATTCAGGCAGCTGCAACATTTCATTGACTCTCATTTTTTCCCCTGAAAAGCAGTTCATTATTTTGTGCATGCTCCAACCAAGACTAGAATTGCTCTTTTAAAGTGTTTTTGCCGACTTCCTAGCAATCCTATTTGTCAAGAGAACTCGAGCGTCTGCCACAAGTACATACACTTAATTCAAATACAATCAACAAAAGATCTTTCCATTAACCTCAATGAAGATCACTAATAAGAATGGATACTCGAAAATGTTATCACACGATCAACACTCAAAACAGAAAAAGATTCCTCATGACTGTGAACTATACAAAATGATACTCTCCTTGATCGTCAAACATACTCAGCAATTTTTCTTTACTGACTAAAAATCAACATGAATACATGATGACTACACTCACAAGCAAAATTAGGCACTCTACATTCTACAATCCACCAACAGCAAGAATAATCCGATGCCCTCATAAACTCCCGTAGAGTGCCAACAGATTGAGGATCATATTAACAAAGCATTATAGGTTATTGCACTATCTCTAATAGTATGGGCTTACCTGGGATAGAAGTAATTTTCTACAGCGTAATGAAGTTGAAAATAAAGAGAATAAGGAGGAAAGTGGTAAATGCCTAAATGGTAAGTGACGATAGGGGAGCTAACAAGCGTAAAAAGGGGGTGAGGGGGAATTATTACTCCCACATCAGACAACTGCATTTTCTTTGGGGAGTTGAATAGTGAGCTATTACACTCGGTTATGAGATACCTAATGCCCTTCTTTCCTTATTTTCACCATCTATTACCACTACTTCCTTCCATCCTGCTCTTGTTTTGATCTCTTTCCCATGAACTTAATAATAATTAAACCATCTCAATCAATCCTAAGGGCTTTGAGAGAAATATCTTGATTAATTTTAACAATACAAGCATACAGCATTACAGCCCAAGTATTTGTATCTGATCATTCAACTTACGACACAAAACTCACACACCCAAATTCCGATATCAAACAGCTTAATTAACACTAATAACCGTAAAACTGATTTGCATCATCCACAAACTCTAATGGACATCCCCTTTAAATTGGCACTGACATAGTAAAATCTTGCTATTTCAGTATTTATCCCATAAAGTCGTAAACCCATTTTACACCCTACAACTTTGTACCGCCGTCCAACGATCTTACCCAATAATTTGAATTGTTATTTGGACTTCCAATTGAACATCAAAGATAACCCCAAAATGAAAACCTTGTTCATTTTCAGTGATCATCCAATTTCCGGTGTCAAATGATCGACCAGGGCATTACAGTACATTGGGAAGGGGGGATTCGTACCCGGACTTAATGTCCACTGTGCTCCATCTTAACCATTATGCTAAGACATCTTCGATAACATAAACAACCGCCAATCAAGACGGTTTTACTAAGCCATCAGTTCACTAATTAATCATCAATAGAATCCTAACAAATAACCCATGAATTAAATTCAAATTTAACCAAAACCCTAAACCCAATTCACAAATTCAACATTAAAATCAAAAGGGTAGGTCTCAATTTGGACTTCTACAAAGTATAATAATCAACGACCGCTTCTCGATTAATTTGATCAAACATTAAATTAGAAAATCACACAATTCTAAATTGTAATAATTGAGTTTAAACATGAAGTTATTGCATGGAATGAAAGAAGAAATTACCTGCAGAGTGATGAAGTAATAAGAATCAGAGGACATCGCACAAAATTAGAGTAAAAATGTGATCAAATCTTTTACGGAGTACTTTTCTTTTTATATTTGTTTTTTCTTTAAAGACCACGTAACGTGTACAAATAAACGTAGGATTAGACATTTAAACGGACTAGAGCAAGTAATTTGGGACTGACCCCGACCCGAGCACGACCAAGTAGAAGGCCGGTCATGACGCAGTTTTGGTGAAATCCCCGTGCAAGCACGAGCTTGGATCAGGCACGGCCCGGCACGATATTTCGCCCGTTATTAGACGTTGGACCTCCTCCAATGTTCACCTCTCTAATCTCTAACGTTAATCATATTTTTTGGGACATGCTAAATCCCGCACACTATTTTATTTAATCCTACACAAAATTACTACTCATTCCATTTTTGCCCCTTCCATTTCACATACACCCAAAAAAAAAAAACTCACCTACTCTTTCTCTCTCCTCTCTCCCAACCGACTCCCTTTCCTCCGCCGTCTCAAACAATTCCAAATCTCCAATTGTACACACCACATCTCAATTTTTTTCAAAATCATGATATACTACTCCGTAAGAAATAACAATCGAGATCATTAACTTAACACAAATTCATTTCAATATAATTAAATCTGGAAATTAAGCCAAAATTAACACCACACTTCAAATTAAAATCAAAATCCCATGACCACCGCTCAAAACGACGCCGTTAACGGAACGACATCATCAGTCACATTACCGGAGGTGGTAAAGTTGACTTCAGCACACGACATCGCCGTCAGATTTTTAGAGAAGACGGTGTATTTGTCGTTTCGGCGAATGAGGTTAGGTGTTGAAGAGCGATAGGTGGTCGTGCGGGGAGATAATCGACTTAATTATTATCCCCGGTCGGTGGCCAGCGCCGGCGTTTGAAGCGGCAAAAGAGGGTAGTTGGTGGGAAGAGGAGAGAGAAAGAGAAGGGTGTGGAAATTAGGTTTAATTTTCTTTAGTGTGTAGGTGAAATGTAAGGGACAAAATTGGAATAGGCTGGTAATTTGTGTAGGATTTAGTAAAATAGAGTGCGGGATTTAGCAATTGCGGGGTTTATCTATTTGTATCCCTGGAATTTTCATTTTTCTAAGCGGTAACTTTCCATTTGACAGAATACTAAATACACATCTAAGTTTTATTAGTTGTTTCCAAACATGACTTAAACACTCTAAACTGTCAATTTTTTCATCATGGCTTTGATTTTTAATTTTTTTTTTTTCATTTATACTTTCCCCATTTTTTTGTTCATTTTTTTCCCTCCATTTGTCTCCAACCTCCGTTTATTCTATTCATTACTCCATTTTTCAACCTTCATTTATTTTATTCATTACTTCATTCTTCACCCTCATTTTACTCTGTTGGCACTTAACAACGAAATTTGACGGTTTAGAGTGTTTAATTCACATTTGGGAACAACCAATGAAGCTTAGGGGTGTAATTAACAACTTAGAAAAGTGAAAACTTCGGGGTAGTATTAATTATATAGGAACTCTATAAATATCACTTCAATTCAATTCATTTCTTCACAACTCAATCCAATCTCTTCTACTTATCTTACAAATTATAATCTTACATAAAAATCATTATGGATTTATTATCATTAGAATTTATAAATATATAAACATTTTTTTATAAAATATTTAGTTGATTAGCTAATTGGGTTTTGTGGAATCGAGTTTTCCACTAATCCAGTTGTTGAATCGGGTTCAAGCAAGCCTTTAATTGTTCATTCAAATATTTCAAATCGCGAAAACGTTGTTTGCATTTTCTAACTTTACTTTATATTATAT
Organism: Silene latifolia; assembly: GCF_048544455.1. Taxonomy (NCBI): domain Eukaryota; kingdom Viridiplantae; phylum Streptophyta; class Magnoliopsida; order Caryophyllales; family Caryophyllaceae; genus Silene; species Silene latifolia. The sequence continues at coordinate 203,440,622 of NC_133536.1, read as the reverse complement.
TGGTTTTATTTTTGTTTCCATTAATTTACATAATTAGTTTTATTTATATGATTGTATTTTTATTATTAAATCATAATTATATGGACTCACAAAACGCATCTAAGAGCTAGGTCACGTTGTTTAATTAGTGAGTTGGAATCACCAACAAGAAAACCCCGAGCCACAAACACCGACGACCGGACTCCCGACCGCAACCTTTAACATGTACCAATGGGCGGCTTTCTGTTTTTTTTTTGTATATAAAAGTTTAGGTTAAGGGTAGGCCTTACCCATTCCAAGGCCAAGGCAGACCACCGGCCTCTTTGAGGGCTTAAATTGGTGTGAGGTTTCTGTAACACCCCCATGAAATGCGATGAATTTGTCCCACGTGGAAAGAATAAGGAGATTATGAGAAACTTATAATAGATTCCATTCAACACTTAGTAACAAAGCTTTGTACTTTTGGGCTTAAATGAGAACAAATAATAGGCCAAAATGTGCACATCTCATCTAATTAGGATCGTGTTACAACGGTGATGGGTCAGGTCGTTACAGTTTCACTCCATCACAATTACAAAACATGGAATTGCTCGGCCAAGGTACTTTTGGTATGTAATGGACCAATGAACCAAACCCCGCTTAATAACCCCGATTAATCTATTTAGTAATAATGTGTTTGAAAATCAACCTTTTGTCGGACTGGGTCGATCAAATATCCTTAATGCCTTATTGACCACCTTTTTTGCACGAGAGATTGAGACCACTTGTATTGTGTACTCTTTTCTTATTTATTCGTTACATTAGATTAATAATATATAAATTGTAAACATCGTTTCATCCCTTTTTAATAAAAGATTGAGGTATGTTTTTTAAATTATTTCTTAATTATTTAATTGAAATTTCTTTTTCATCTCATCTATCCATTTACATACTAATTATTTATAATAAACTTTATAACTATAATTCAACCAAAAATCACAAATAAACTTTAAAAAATCCAAATTAATAAAAATAAATTGTATTATAGTTAATTGAGTTTTTTGATAACTTATACCTTGAATAACTCACTTTTTCAAAACTTATACCTAAGATAACTTTCTTTAAAATCTTATACCTAAAATAACATTTTCTTCCAAATTTGATACCAAATCTAAAAAAAAGCCCTAAATTGACGATCTTGTCCTTTCTAATTAAACACCATCATCTTTTCCCCACCTATTAAACCACAAATCCACGATTACCACCACTAAAAACCATCAAATTAGTAAAGACAAAATCGTCAATTTAAGGCATTTTTTTTACGACCTAATGCTCTTATCACATCTGTCGTCTTCTTAAATGCATTAACCTCCGGGGTTCGTGGACCCTTATGCTCCTATCACATCTGTCGTCTTCGTAAATCTTTGTATGACCTAAAACAACACCCCCCCCCCCGAGCTTGGTATCAACGATCTGCCACATTTGTTTTATTCCGGGGATTTCGTAGTAGTGTGTGTGATTCTTCATTATTCATTTTACAAGCCGATTCTGACACGACTTATCTACTGCTTTATGTCGACGATATTATTCTTACCGCATCCAGTGATCAGCTTCTTCGAAAGATAATACATGATCTCTCTTAAGAATTTGCAATGTCTGATCTTGGCTCTTTGCATCATTTTCTCGGTATTGTTGCTACCTGTACTCATTCCGGTTTATTTCTTTTGCAACAACAATATGCTCGGAAAAATTTGGCACGTGTTTCTATGTAGTCTTACAATCCGATTGCTACTCCAGTTAATGCCGACGCTAAGCTTAGTGCGTCCTCTGGCCCAATGTTGTTAGGATCGAGATTCTACTTTGGATCGATGAGCTTAGTAGGATCGAATCGGTAAGATCGGATCGTAGAATCGTTAGATCCTACAAATTAACTAAAATACATAATTGTGTTATCAATATTATGTTCAAATCTCGTGTTTAAATCTCAAAACACCATTAACTTCGCATGTGCCCATAAATTATCCACGTTTATAGTAAATTTCTATCTTAAGAGTCATATATAAAATTATGGTAACTGAATAAATTAACATGTTAAATCGAGTGGTATAATCGTAGGATCGGGTTAAGATTCTACTTTAAACAAATTTGAGACAAGTTGAATCGTAAGATCCTACAAAATTAAGATCCTATCTGGGATCAGGATCGATCATCACTTTTTGGATCGTAGTAAGATCCTACAATCTGGATCGAGAGTTTAACAACAATGCTCTGGCTCGCTTATTTCTGATCCCGATCTTTATCGTAGCCTCGTCGGTGCACTACAGTACTTGAGTATTACACGAGTCGACATTGCTTATGCCGTCAAGCAGGTTTGTTTATTCATGCATGCCCCCGTGAGCCTCACTTTTATTTTCGTAAGCGTATCTTACGTTATATTAAAGGCACCCTTGATCACGGGCTCACCTTCACTAAATCTGCTAATCATGTCTTAACCGCTTATTCTGATGCTGATTGGGCGGGTTGTCTTGATTCCCGCCACTCCACCTCTGGCTATTGTGTTTTTTTGGTGATAATCTTGTCTCCTGGTCCTCCAAACGACAAGCTACATACTATCTCTCGTTCTAGCGCATAAGCAGAGTATAAGGGTGTTACTAACGAGTAACGCCATTGCTGAGACTAGTTGGTTGCGTAATTTGCTTACTTTAGAAAGAAACATTTAATTCTCCACTTTAACCTACATAATTTTCTCCAAAATACAAGTCCAATGAAAACCACTCAAGTCCACCATCGGTACTAAGGATTTTCAATTGGTCTCCCTTGTGACGGGTCACCATTTGTGGCGGATATTTTGTGAGTAAAAATGGTAACAAAATGGGTTAGTGGAGAAAGGGGACCACATGAATAGTGTTGCAGAGAGAGAAAAAGTGGGTACTTTGTGAGATAAAATGGTATCCGTCACTCAGAGTGACGGATATGTGCCGTCACAAATGAGAATTTGTGAAGGATTTTAGGTAATGACTAGTCTCTAATGAAAGGGAACTTACGTAGGAATAGAGTTAAATCGTCCAAATGACTAAATGAGAAGGGACAAAATGAGAGTAGGAGAAGTAGGCCTATCCTTAGATTTGGAGCATGAACTATGTCGGCAAGTGAGATGATTCATGCATGAGGTATAGGCCATACACACCATTTAAGGCCCTACTAAGCCAGATAATCAAACTAACCCCCTCGTGTGTTTGTATTAGCCCATATATTTCGTTTGTGTACCCTCAAAATAATTGACTAGTTGGTTGCGTATGAATGTATCCATGGATGGTGAAATTTCATCGAGGTAAAGCGAATTTCTAAAGTCTTAATCATCACTCTCAATTTAATTGCCATAAATTTTGGTACTATTGGTTTGAATGTATCTCTTAAGATAATAATACATCAATGAAAACGAAAATGGAGAGTCGGTCGTTAGATAAGAGAAGTGAGTCGGTATGGTGCCTTTGCTATCATTTAATCTATATATGTGCGCGTTAACGAGTTCTAAGCACCTTTATACAAAAATCAATTTAGTATCAAAATTTTAATCGTAATATATGCTAGCTAACAAGGTATTCTTTATAGTGAAATAGTCTACACAATTTTTTTTAATTAGCACATGTTAGAAAAATCAAAATGATAATAATATTGAATTAGACACTTTTATGTGTTTAAGGTCTTACTCGATAGCATTATTCGATCTGAGAATGCCATGGATCAAGCTCAATTATAACAAGTTGTTTGGTGGCCTATCATCTTATCTAGGCCAATTTATTGACGTTAGTAGGGTACTATACATCTTGAGAGGATGCTACTAACTACGCGTCTTAAGCCCATTTGTGTTCGTACTCGTTTGTATATTATTAGAATTAGAGTGAAAGGAATTCATAAAGGGAATCGTGTTATTGATAATAGTTCGTTCGTGTTTTTGAATGACGACAAGAGTACAATACTTGTACTACTCTGAAAATCTAAATCATATCAACTAATATCAGAATATAATACTCCCTCCAATTTCATTTATTGTTCCTCTTTCCCTTTCCGTCGATTTTCCTTAATGTTCCCTCTTTCCTTTTTTGGACAACTTTGTGTGGTCCAAAATCAATTTGATGTAGGGTCATGTGTACTGTGTGGTCCAAATTGATTCCCTTATTTCTTATGCCAAAAAGAAAGGGGAACAATAAATGAAATTGGAGGGAGTATAAGTTATTCTAATACTGATATTATTCCGGTTACGGTGTATATAAATAATATTCTGGCCATATAAGTAATATTCTGCCAACATACATCTATGATCAATTAGCTCGAATTTACGGTACTAAGGCCATGTGTCTTTCCGGCTGATAAAAGCTAAACTGAACCGAACTGAATAGAGTTGAGCTGAAATGAAATGTACTGAACTGAATGGAGCTGAACTGAACTGAACTGAACTGAATGGAGCTGAACTGAACTGAATTGAACAAACCTGAATTGAGCTGAACTGAAATAATCATATTGATAATAGTAATATTTAATATTATTGTTATTATCAAGTATAATAAAAATAAAAATAATAATAATATTCATAGTATAACTCTAATAATAACATTAATATTTATAAGAAAAAATTATAATATTATGTATGAATAATCATTTATTATAATAATGAAAAAATAGTAATCTTTTACTAATAATATTCTTAATAACAATAATAAATAATAATGTTAATATTAATAATGATATTAGTAAAAATAATTGATTCGAATAAAAACAATCTAGTAAGCGTTGCTCGAATCCAGGTCAAATCAATGCACGGCCTCTCAGATGACAGTACACCTCGAGGCAATGCTTGCTCTCTTCGGATGGATCTTGCACGCGTAACAAACAAGACCTCGGGGGTTTCCCAGGGGTTCTTCTCTTATGCCTTACGACATTGGTGGATAGTCGGGACCTTGTTTGAAGCTAAGGTCTCGGCATCCTCTCATAGTAGCTCGAGTAGTCTTATTTCTGGAGATAAGAAGTTGTTGGTGAGAAATATCTAACCATTGATTGGTGAATAATGAGGTATTTATATGATTCTATGTGTACCTCAAATAATGACTTGGCACGCATGGCTACCAGATTCGCTATGAATACGCCCTTACCGATTCACGATTCGCTCTTATAGAAGTGTGTTATATGTATTTTCAGTAAGCAACTTGATTGAATTCGTTTTTAACGATTTGTGATTCGTTGGGTACCAAGCAAATAAGGTAACCACGTTGGCAAGTGCGTTTCTTGTATGGCCCGCATTGGCTAGTGGGTCAAGTCGATTTGGCGTGCGCCATCAATAATATTAATAATAATGTTATTAATTTTAATAATAATACCAATAATAACATTGTTATTAGTTATATTATTAATTATAATTATAATAATAATAAAGAATAAATAATAATAATATTAAAAAAAATAGTATTATTGGTAAGAAAATTAATAATAACTATTAAATTTAAGATGACTAAGGCTGAAATGAGCTAAATTTGATAGAGCTGAACTGAACTGAACTGAACTGAATTGAGCTGAGTTGAGCTTAGTTGAACTGAACTGAACTGAACTGAACTGAACTGAATGGAGCTGAACTGACATGAACTGAACTAAATAGAGGCATAGAGCTGAGCTGAACTGAATTGGACTGAAATTAAGCTAGAAAGAACAAACCTAAAAATATTTTAATTAAAGATAAATAAATAATTAGGAGGAAAGAAGTAGTTAATATTTAGAGCTACACAATTAAGTTGCATATATAGATTGTCATTCATGTATTTAGAGCGTCGACTTCAACTTATTAACAACACGGGATATAATTGATTAAGAACAACACAACTCACACGTCAAATATGATAAGCTGGTTTATCCCACAACACGTGTCCTTAGAAAACAAAACAACTTTTATAAGTCAAAAATCAATCAAGAAATTAAGTTAAATTAAAATCGACATAGATGGAGGGATGTAATACCTTTATTGGCTAGGTTTGCAAAATCATTGTTTCCATATCATATGAAATTATGAACTACACCAACAATTGAATCATCATGCAATGTGTACTAGTACACTCTAGTAGGGATGGAGCTAATGAAGGAGTTCCGAAAGTAGTTAAAAGATTCATGTGTTCCTTATTATGGAGGCCATGTGGGATTACCTTGTAATCACAATGTCTTAGTTTTTTACTTTTGGGCAACTTCATTCTCATCTATATATCTTTATTTCGTTTGATGCTTTCTTAATAGTGTCTCTCTTAAAAACGGTTATAAGTTCAAAACAAATTCAGAAATATACTCGAACTTTAATTAATGTTAGTACAAGTCGAACACAAACATATAAATGGTATTAGATCAGTTTCATACTCGAGGCGAAGGCCTTTCAAAACAATTATTGTCATCACGTATCTCATGTATAAGAATCAACAATTTTTCAAAATTATATTTTTTTTTATCAAAAAGTAAAATCCAAATCACGTGTAAAAGTAGAATGAGCCGAGCATAGGAGTTACTTTTGGATGCATTGACCTCACGGTTATCCGTGGGCTAAATGGTCCTTTTATGTACCTTAGCCCGATGGAAAGGGCAAATTCAACTTGTTCCTTGATTTAGTACATCAATAATATGTGCCCTCATTACATGGGAATACCTTTAAACAAACATAATCACTTTCCAACGCCATTACTATGTTCTAGTTGTAACTAATCGATTGATCACAAATGATTACAAAGACATGGTCCAATGTAAACCTTGTAAGCGGGTCAATTGCGTCGGAACAAGGTAGATCGGTTTGCTTTGGGTAATTTCGCGTTTTTAAGCATTTGGGTCAGATATTTCGGAATCATTTATCATGTTATTTGGAGCTAATGGGTAATATAAGACAATAAAAATTCATATCGGTCAAATAGAGTTGGGTCAATTTCGGATGCAGATCAAATTTGGGCCTTTTGTCCACATGTTGGTCAGGCTTGTCTCAGACTATTTACGTTGGATCAGTTTTATCAGGTCCAATTTGACAATGTTATAACCTATCATATCAACATTTTTTTAAATAAAAAATTGCTTTCCAAAGCAAAACTACTCCATTATATTGCAAAATACGATACAGAGTAATAAGTGAACTAAACACTTTTTAATCATCTTTTTTTTTAATCTATTTTTTAATTATCACCCAACTCCTAATTATCACTCCCCTCCTTTGGTGAACCAACCCATCACCGTTCACTGAACCCTTCCTCGGGCACGCAGTGATCACGACACGACCCCATCTTCCGGTGGTGGAGACACCAAACCTTACCTCTAGCGAATCCATTCCCTCCCTCATTCTCCTACCAGACAACCCACGACCACCGAGTTCTCATGCCACCACATCTTTCTTGCCACCAGTATCCACTTTGTAGTTCCCCTTTGCCATCACCCACCTGCCACCAGACCACCAACACTCATGCCGCCGTACATTAGCCACCACCACTCAACAACCCCATATAGCTTTAAAACCTAAATAAAAAAGTATTAGAAAAATCTCATAAAAATCATCAATTTGATTGCAATTAGCGTATTTCACAGGTTTTATATTCAAATTATAATTTATAATAGAAGAAATTTTATAAATTTGAGAGGTTGTGTAGTAAATATCTGAGATTAGGGTACGCAAATGAAAATTAATGCACAAAAAATATTGCGTTTGATAAAAAAACGTACTATTGTGTTGATTGGATAACATAGACTATGTATTTATAATTGAGATTCGATTATTGAATCGAGAACTAAAGGACATTAAATATTTAGACGATTTTATAATAATTTTTGTTACAATTTCCCTATTGACATATATTTATATATAGACAAATTTTACAACCTTGAAATTAAAGGACATTAAATATTTAGACGATTTTATAATAATTTTATCACTTCTCTTGTGATCCATTACTATTTTTACATTTTTTTTATGGTCATAATGACCACTTTAATTATTATTGTACCTCATCTTCATAATTCCATTTAATTTCCAATAGTGATCATTTTATACCATTTTAAAAAAAATTCATACAATACTTTATTTTCCCCTCAATTATTTAGGCTTTTTTGGTAAGGCAAATAAACTACTACTTTATTTGACCAAAATTTCAGCTATATTATTATTATTTAGGTGTTTGACAAGTAGCTTATTAATATAGCTTATCCTGTAAATAAGCTAGCTGATATGAAAAACTACTTGGAGTTTCATATGAGAAACAAACTAGCTTATTGCATTCATTTTCCTTTTTTATTCCTTCAACTTATAATATTTAATTTTTATTCGTCATTTTACCATACTTATAGTTATAATTAGTTTGCCAAATAGTTCTGATATAACATATAGTTGACGTTCAATTCATAATTTTCAGATATCTCATTAATTATCAGCTCTTATAAAATTTTTAGTAGTTTTTCAGCTTTTAATAAGCTTCTCAGCTAATTTTGCCAAACAAAACCATATAATGATTAATCACATTACTTATTACCCTCAACTCAATCCTTCGAATCCAAATAAACATCCAATCATACCTCTTTTTGCAAAACTTCTAATTTATATAGCGCTTTGAAATTAAAAGGAGAAAAAAAAACATTTATAAATTAAATTTTCAAAATCTATCCAACATTTTGTGCAATTTATTTAATATTATCACAAATTGATTATAGAACTCAATATCTTAATAATCTCTAGTTGCTATCAATATTTTGGATTCCTTTTTAGTCCTACTTACGTAACACATTCATTCACTCCACTCGTGTGGTTGCTACCTCTTTATATCCAACTCCCTTCTCACTTCATTTTCACACAAATCTTCCACACTTCATAGTCTCATACTCTCATACTATCTTCTCTACGACCTTACGACATACAAAACTTTCGGGTGATACTATCTCATTTTCCGTAAAACAGTAAATAATGTTGTACTACATACTATTCACTATTTTAACTACACCACTCCTCTTAATCATCCTCCACCACCACCTTTGTCGTCGTCGTAACCACCGTCTTCCCCCAGGCACATACGGCCTGCCGCTCCTCGGCGAAACCCTCCAACTAATCGCCGCCTACAAAACAGACAACCCTGAACCATTTATAGACGAGCGAGTGGGCCGGTATGGGCCCATTTTTAAAACTCATGTATTTGGCGAGCGTACCATATTTTCCGTTGACCCGGACGTAAACCGGTTCATATTACAGAACGAAGGGAGATTATTTGAGAGTAGTAACCCGGCTTCGGTATCGAATTTGTTAGGAAGACATTCGTTGGTTGTGATGAAGGGGAATTTACATAAACGGATGCATTTTCTTACTTTGAGTTTTTCTAACGATGCTATTATTCGTGATCATCTTCTGGTTGATATTGACCGTTTGGTCCGGTTTTTTTTGGATTCTTGGTCTGACCGGGTTTTTCTCATGGATGAAGCTAAGAAGGTATGTTGATTTATACGAGTATATAGTAATATGGATTATTATATACGAGTATTAACATGAAATCGTCTCTTAGAAGACTTACGGTAATTCATAATTCATGCATGGTCTATAATAAAGGGCAAATATATTGCTGACAACATAAATTATATTATTAATTGAGACGGTCTTAATTAAAACGAAAGAATGTACCATATATTTATAATAAAAAGCGACAATTTAATAGTAAAAAGTTACAACTAAAATTCTCACGTCGTAAAATAGTGGCATGTTATCTGTCTTGGCTTAAGACGGATATCAGCGGTTTTAAGGGAGAGTTACACTAGATTAAACATTATGAAGTGAGCATTTCTCACTTAAGTGATATCCACAAGCTTATAATTCCTTCATCGATAAAATGGGAACATAGATGCCTTGGTAAATTGATAAGGGACCTACCCCTCGTGGGAGAGAATAAGGCTTGAAAAATGACAGTACTGTAAGAGCAGTCATTTAATATTTGTTTTTATATATCGAAAATAGACTTGGAAAAGATTGCCAAATTGATTGTGAAAATAGACCATAAACTAATGGTAGGAACTAGTCCTAATAAACAAACGGTCCACATAACTCTTTGCAAGTATCTCCATCACGTGGCTGCTAAAGTTAATAAAGTAATCTCAAACCAAATTAACAATTAATCTCCCTTGAAACGGGCTTAACTTAAAACAATAAAAAATAAAACTATTTTAGCTGTCTGAAATGAGAATTTGTCTAATGCACCGTTTAAGCTATTTGTTAGTCTTTTGTAAGACGATGACTTTAGGTAAATGTTGTCTAAAACAAATATAACTATCGAGTTTTATGATCCATATTAGTGGGAAAATAAATACAGAATGATTACGATTTACGAATGAGAGAATTTTAAACCAGACGATTTAAAATGGAATGAAAGTAGAGTATATTAAAACAGATAAGGAAGAATGATTTTGTAGATTGAGTAGTAGTAGTATCCTAATAGTGTCGAGCTGAAGGTGGAATAATCATTGTGATTTCTGGCTATAATAAGTAGATCAACAATTCTGATGATCTGTTTATTCTTTAGCTTTTCTGCTCTTATATTTTAAGTATGTTATCTTTGTATGTAAGGGTATATAATTATATATTTACGGTTTTTCTAACATGTATCCTAAAGACACATTATAACAAGCTAATTAAATTCATTGACATGGACAAAATTCGTATATGGATTACATTATACTTCATCGTTCCATTTAATCGTATTTTTCTACATTCTTATATTCCTAATTTTTGTTGAAAATATTTACTCCGTATATGTGAAGGACTTTTAGACAAGTGTAAATACATAAGTTTTATATTTCAACTTTTTTTTTTTTTAATTTACGTTTAAATTAAAAAAATTGACCTTCAAAAAGCAAATGATGTAGCATTAATGAAAAAAGTCTTAACATCACTAAGTATCACTAATCGTAATATGACATCGATAATAAATATTTTCGTAAAATTTTTGTATAGAAGACTAACTATATTTTGTTTACGCAAATTGTAGATGACATTTGCATTAACAATGAAGCAGCTTATGAGCTTTGATCCTTGTGAATGGACTGAGACTCTCGGAAAAGAGTACCTAAATGTAATTGAAGGCTTCTTCACTATTCCTTCACCTTTCTTCTCTATGACGTACAATCGTGCAATTAAGGTACTTACTCAATTAACCATTTTTTGTTAACATAATCTCAATAGTCGCTAGCTCGGTTTAATCGAATGGATCTCAAGGTTATCAAAGCATTCAACTAAATTCTTAAGCTGATGATTAAATCCCAATATATATATGTCTATACTTTAGTAACATGCACATGTGACATATACCTTATATATCAGGAGCGTTAATATATTTTCTTATAATTTTTTATGATTTATGTAAAAGTCGAGGACAAAAGTGGCAGATGCATTGAGCAAGGTGGTTCGAGAAAGAAGAAAAGCGAGCGAGCATGGAGAGAAAAAAAAGGACATGTTAGGCGCGTTGCTAAACGAGGAGGTGGAAGGCGGGCGGTTTTCCGACGAGATAATAGTGGATTTCTTAGTGTCTCTATTTGTGGGTGGAAATGAGACTATGGCAACACTTATGACACTAGCCGTAAAGTTCCTAACCGATACTCCTCTTGCTCTTGCTCAACTCAAGGTGTGTCAACTTTTTCTCTTCTTTTATGTCATTTTCTCATTAATTTGCCCGTGTTGTCAAGTCTGATTTAATTTGTTTTGGGACCAATAAATGAATAAAACCCACGAGTGCATTTACAGTGATGGACCATTAATTATTTGACCCTATAGAAATTAAAAAAAAAAAAAAAAACATCACCTTATCATTTGAATTTAATTTGAGATAACTAAATTATTGCAAAACTTAAATGTTAATGCATCTTTATTTATTTATTTTTTTGGGTATTTTAACAATCTAAGGCCTAGTTATATCCAATTCTTATTTGATTTATAATTATTTAAAATAACGAGCAGATTATAAATGGTAAAAGTAATTGCTTTTTGCTATTTATGCAAGTTTTTTTATTTTATTATAAGTAAGTTTGCTTTTAAAAGATTGAGAAAAGGTTATGCATATTACATAATCATGCCATTGCACATGAAATACATTGAAAAGGGTAACAAAGACTTGTTATTATCGTATAAATAACTCTTACCATCATGCATGATCATAATTGCTTTTAGGTTGCATGTATAACTAAGTCTTCTCACCATGAATTGAAGACATTAAATTAACAAAAACTGTAATTAATCAATATATACATGTGAAGCCCACTCCACCACATCTAGCATGAATGGACCAAGACAAGAATCACAAATGTGACAGTAATATAAGCTTAATATAAGCTTTATTTAAACTTGAGTTAACCTGAATCAACCTGAACTGATGTTCATATCCGAACTAAATAACTCGTGTCTGACCTTAAACTTGAGTTTAGCCGACTCAATCTCAAATAAGCCCGTTCGATCATCAAAGTATGAATTGAGACGACCTGACCCTAAATCCAAATGCAAGCAAACTAGAACGACTTGTCAAGTGCCTAACCCAATAACCCGTTCAGTAGGTCTATTTAGATTTTATTAGCTAAGCTAGCGGGATATGGTGAGGTAAGATATGTTAGTTCAATCCGTCTCATTGAAGACGGCCACTATCCGTCACAAGCTGAAGACGGATAGTGACACTCTCACAAAATGCAAGTGAGAGGGCAAGTGGGGTATCCATTTTCCCCTTAACTTGCACTATCGATTTGTATTTTGTAAAAGATACACTATTCGTCTTCAGTTTGTGACGGATAATATCCGTCTTGAATGAGAATTTGTGATGTTAGGTAGAGAGTCTTATAAACATTGTGGGTCATGGGACACGGGTGCATGTGAGGGTGGGGGAATAGTACAAAGATACAGATAGTTTGAAGAGGGACCAGAATACAATGGAAGAGCAGCCTAGCTACTAGTACTAGTACTACTAGCTTGTAGGCAGTACCAACTACTAGGATCCACGAAGGGGATGTTTCATGTTTATGAGGGTCAATAACTTATTATTCAATTATGCACTCAAAGACTATAGAGAAATGTGATCAAATGCTAGTCAATAAGGCTCTTTTTCACTTTCTACCATTTTTCTTACAAATTTATTAAATTTACTTTATGGATTGGATATCATGTGAAGATGGAAATGGCTATGAATTCGATCTAGATCTAGTTTGAATATGCTAGGATGACTAAATGTTCTTAATTCGTAGGGTCCAATAAATCAGAAGCGGATAGAAATCCTAATTTATTAAGGGCATCTGCATTTAAAGAAATCTAAATATGAATTTTATCTATATATAGGCATCGAAACAATAACTACAATTGTATATTCATAGTTGTAAAAAACCTTAAACGAAGTAAAATTATTATATTCATAAAAATTCATCAAATGCTTTAATTATTTAGACTAGAAGTTTATTGAAATTACAGAAGATAACAATTCAGCGTGATAATAAGTGACTCAGTCGAGAGAGACTATGGGTAGCTAATGTGATACACAATTTCCATTTTGGTACATTCACTTACCACATTGAACTTAAGAAAGACCATATTAATGAATTTGAGAGTAGTGATTGAAATAGTTGTACTAAATGTGTAAATGACATTTATTATCAAGGAATGGTTAAAAGAAGACACAATTAATTCCAGCAAGAGAGAAATAATTCCGTGCATACTTGTACAAGAAAAAAGAATCTGCATGCACATAGATGAAAAGTGAATGCATCATGTATTTGAAGGGTAAATGTTGGAGTAAGAAGAGACAAACGCAATTCTATGTAGACTGGGATTATTGACTGATGAAGCAATTTGCCCTACGCCTCTTTTATGTGTCAGATTTTGAGGTTACAGTTTTGCAGTTTTAGCCTTTGACTATTTCTGCTACGTTCAACCCTTTACATTGAAGTAGATGCTACATCAACTTCCATGCACGGTTGGAATTATTTGTCATTTGACATGTTTTTTATTCAAGACCGATAAAATATTTATTTTAACGTTAAGACGGATTAATTAGCCAAAAAAAAAGTTAAGACGGATAAAATAGTATAACAAAATAAAAACAAAGTTCTAGAAACTAGCAAAATAATTATTTTGTCTAACTAAGTGGGTAGTATTTCTCACTTATTATTTACCAGTTAATCTTTTTTTTTTTTTCTTTTTAAAGAAAATGAGATAGTGAGTTTTTGTATTACCATCCTCTCACATGTAAAATATGCATCTTATACATTTCTCATTTTATATATATGGGGTTCTCATTGTGTACGTGAGTGTAGACCGGGCAAAATTGACCTGACCCGATTCGAATATCTCGACTCGACACCCGAACTCAAGCCCCAAACCCGAATTGACCCGATCCAATTAACCAGTTTGCCAAGTCTATATGAGAGAGGTACTGAAATTAAGTACCACCAGACGCCACTCTATTATTATACTTCTCAAAATAGACAAGTCAATATCTAAATTAAAACAGATTAATTTTACTTGGATAGATGAGACAATGTTTTTGCTTTTAACTCATGTATCATATTTTGATCCCTTTTAAATTAAAAAAACAAATATGTAAGTCCAAAACAAGAATTTGTGTTTAGTTTTATATTGTAATTTGTAAAATGCTAAATTTTTTTTCTGAAGATTTTATCCCTCCTCATTAAGAATTATTAAGTTCTTAATTATATGATTAAAAAGTTCTATTTGATATATTATTACAGGCGGAGCATGACAATATTAGAGCTAAGAAGGGTGATGATGAACCATTGGATTGGGCTGACTATGAATCAATGCAATTTACTCAATGTGTAAGTTCTCCTAATGAATAGGGTACATGCATCAACATTCTAAATTAAAAAAAAAAGGGAAAATGCACGCGGTGCCCTTTAACTTTGATGTTTTGCCCGAAATACCCAATTTTTTGATCCAGAGAGCTTTAAGAGACTATAACTCGTGTTTACGAGCTCAGAAAGTGACGATTTTTTTTTCAAATTTATTATCTTTTCGAGAACTACGACTTGAAAAAAAAAATTGTCGAGTTTGGAATTCGTGAGCAAGAGATATGGTCACTCAAAGTTTGTTCGGTAAAAAAAACTTTGACGTACAAAAACTCCTAGCCACGGGTTCCAAATACGATAATTTTTTTTTTCAAATCGTAATTTTCGAAAAGATAATCGATTTGAAAAAAAAAGTTATCATTTTCTAAACTCGTAGACACGAATTATAGCCTCTTAAAGATTTCCGGAACATAAAATTGGGTATTTCGGGCAAAAATCGAAACTTCAAGGACACCACGTGCATTTTCCCTTAAAAAATACGAAATACTCGTACTTCATTTGTCTCAATCATTTATTAATCTTTTATAGGAGTATTCTTTACAAGATTTATATTATTATAATTAAATGTAAGAAAATAAATGAGACAAAGGGGTAAAAATTAAAGTCACAGCCAAGCTTGAAAATGCAAATGTACTTATCACCTTCTATGTTCTTATTTATTTGTTGTGTTTCGAGTCCTAGTTTAGCCTCCTTGATTATGACTAGTATTATTAACTTTGTTGTACATGGTATTATCAGGTGATTAACGAGTCTTTACGAGTTGCTAATACCGTTGGAGGCGTATTCCGGCGAACTACATCGGATATCAACATTAAAGGTGCATAATCTGCCGTCTAATTTTTATTCCACGGTCATTTTGTGACGACATTGAATTTGAAGTCCATAATAATGTTGAATTTGTTTTGTACTAAATGAACAGGTTACACAATACCAAAGGGGTGGAAAATATTTGCGTCGTTCCGAGGCGTACATATGGATGACCAACATTTTAAGGATGCACGCTCGTTCAATCCTTGGAGATGGCAGGTTTGTTCTTCATTTCATCGCATTTATCACATAATAAACTATCGACAATTAAGAATTTTGACCCTGTTGGAGTATAAATCCACTTGTGAGTCCCACATCAGTGAAAAAGAGAGAGATTGTCTATCTAATAAGGCCTAGGGGTGTTTCTCCCATTGCCAATTGGTTTTGGGAGATAAGAGCATTCTTGGGCTTGTGAGTTAGACATCTCGTGTTTATTAGACCCTAATGTTAATCACATTTAAATGATATGAACAGAGTGATGCCGGAAAACCATTACCCCTTGGTGTTTTTACACCATTTGGAGGTGGTCCTAGGTTGTGCCCTGGCTACAAGCTTGCTAGAGCATCGGTTTCCGTTTTCCTCCACCACCTTGTCACAAAATTCAGGTACTATTTCTTTCTTTTGAACAACCACCCAATTGCGATATGATGGCTTAATCTATGTAAATAAGGCATTGCACAAGCAACATATTAACTAAACCTATCAGAAATGGAAAATGAAATAGCACCACTCAATAATACCGAGTTTCAGTACCACCCTCTCACATGTAAAATATGGGCCCTAAACTTTTTACTTTCCATAATGTGAGGTTTTCATTATTTATGTGAGATGGTCGTACTTATATTCAGTACCACACCGCGGTCTGAATCAGAATATATTCCCGACCTAACACTGTTTGATCCATACCCGTATGAACCCGTCTATCTAACAATCTAGCATGTCCAAATTAAATTGGGCCTATATATAAACATTGACATGACATATATATTGATTAGAGTCCAAAATAATTTTTTTGATCAAGTTTAAGATTGAGGTACTAATCCATTGTCCATTTCCATTGTATGATTTTCAACAGTTGGGAACCTGCAGAAGAGGATAAACTAGTGTTCTTTCCGACTACCAGGACACAAAAACGACTTCCCCTTATTCTGCGGCGACGAGGCTCAGCCATGTAAAGAGACGAGGACGTAAATTAGAAGTTAGATATAGGAAAGGAAAAAACACATTATTGTTTGAATTTTAAATAAGAATGCAAGAAAAGAATTTGTTGTACAAATAGGCAAACGAAATATGTAGGTACGAAAATAGAGAATTGTTTTTGGTGAGTGTTTTCTAGTAAAGAAATTAAACTTCAACAATGGATATACAAAGTTTGGATAGTTATCCATCTATAATTAGTAAGTAGCTATTTAAAATTTGAAAATTTCCAGGACTTTCTTAGACAAAGTTGGATAATCAGTATATAGATATTGGAAACGGGAAAGTGGTAAATAACCCCCTTAACTTTACTTGATAGTGAAATCAACCCCCTTAAGTTTATTTTGTTGTAATTTACCCCCTTAACTTTGCATTTAAGTGAAATCAAAACCCAATTTATATCAAGGCTAAAATATCGCCGGAAAATCGAAATATCACCAATATCTCATTACTAATTCACCGTCAACACAAATTTTTCGCCGGAGAAAAAAAAATTGAAATTCGATACATTCCATATACATACATGATACATACACTCCTACGTACACATATATTTGCACGTATACTACAAAGTGTTACTGTTTTTTTGCACCATAATTAAACTACATTTCATGTTGCTATAGTCTGCTTTCACTCTACTTTTCTACTCTCGTAAAGTTCCATATCTACATATTCTGTTCAAGCTAAGTCAATCGGTGTATCCTCTTTTGAAATTATTATTGGAGTGTCTAAGTGTCTTACTTATGCATTTGAATTCATATACGTACTCGTATATGTAGTTTTCCCATTGACTTGGCAGTTGGGAAGTTATACTAAACAACCGATTAATCCATAAGATATTTATGAATGAAAATTCAATAATTTTGTGTCAAGTATTTCATTCATTACAAAACAGTGATGGCGTCTTATAGCAATTTACCAATTCAACGGTAGGAAACTGCAATATATGAAATTTCCGTGAGATTTTCACGGAGAAAAAGTAGGGTTTAATTTCACTTAAGAGCAAAGTTAAGGGGGTAAATTACAACAAAGTAAACTTAAGGGGGTTAATTTCACTATCAAGCAAAGTTAAGGGGGTCATCTACCACTTTCCCGAATATCCGGAATACAATTTCGTAGGGTCACACGTCGTCTCGCCGGCGACTTTTGCCGTATGCTTCCCCATTTTGTAATAATAGGGGTTATTTAGTTCACTATGAAAATACGAAATTTCTATAAAAACAATATATCCTAATATTTGTAATTCATGTAAATTGCATAAATGTCGCTTGGTTGATATGATGAAATTGAATTCCTTCCATCATTTTCATAGGAACTTCTTGTAAGATAATAGAAGGGAGTTTATAACTTAATGATTTGATTAATATTGATAGAACCTTACAATAATTTGTAGTAGCGATAATATATCCTAACTATAATATATCATCTAATGATAATATATTCTCTTAATATTCTCTACTAATCAATACTAAAGCTGAAAGACAATGACACGATATAAACCCGACACGAAATTAACGGGTTTGGGTTGAGGCTTAATGACCCATTTATGTAAGTGGGTCGACACGAACACAACACGATATTTAATTGGGTTGAGCTCTTTAAAAACGAAAGACCTGTTTACTAAATTAAACCTAATTTTTCTTGATTCTCCATCACATAAATATACTTAAACTATCCAAATATGGACAAGATACGAAAACACGACACGAACCTGACACGAAATTAACGGGTTAGGGTTTAGGCTTGATGACTCATTTATGTAAGTGGGTCGACAAGAAATTTAATTGGGTCGGATTTGGGTTAGAGGCTCTATGACCCGTTTACATGTGACACAAACACAAGGATCCGACATTCCGACCTGTTTGCCAGGTCTGATCAATACTATATATATAATCCAGAAACCAAATGACTTCTATGTAAGTAGACCTAGCAAAAGTGACCCGACTCAAACGAATTGACCCAAATTACCCGACCTGACACCCGAACCCGAATTGATTTCGAACCCGAATAAGTCGACCCGAATGATTATTGTTGCAAACTGATTATTATCCATAAATAACTTAATAATAGTTGACCCGAAATTGACCAGAAATGACCCGACCCGAATTCTGTAGACCCGAAATGACTTGACCTGAAATTGACGGGATCCGAACCCGATCAGGTTGGCCCGTTTGCCAGGTCCATATGTAAGTAGATTAATCTATACAATTTTATTATACTATATAGTGTATTAAATTTAGAAAGATGTATAGCATAAACAAATATAATATAAGTTATGTTTTGGAAACTACGTAAAAAGAAATAAATCAGGATTATTTCAAAAGATACAATATTACATAATCTATATATTTTATAAAATTAGATAATCAACTGATTTAAAAATTAAATTACTAAAGATACAATATTTCATAATCTACATATTCCATAAAGTTAGATAATCAATTGATTTAAAAATTAAATTTGATAGTAATCACTTTTATGAGCAAGAAAAAGTAATAATAATAATAATAATAATAATAATAATAATAATAATAATAATAATAATAGTAGTTAAAGTAATAATAGTAACAACTGTAACACCCCGGCCCAAACCGGGTCGGGAGCGGTTACTTATGATAGCTCACCAGGCTGTGTACATGGCCCACAGATCAACACGGGTCCTTTATAGCGCATTTTGTCCTCACTCATGCGCATCCCGGGAACCTTCCCAGGAGGTCACCCATCCTAAGACTACACCCAGCCAAGCACGCTTAACTTTGGAGTTCTTTCGCTTGGATGACCATAAAAGAAAGTGCACTTTGTTCATATGAGTAGTACTTCCAATCCCTTTAAGCACTAGTCATTTAAGCCTATCACTGGACCTCTTCAATTACCGTGGGGTGTTACAGTCACCCCCACTTGAAGAACGCAACGTCCTCGTTGCGCCTGGGAGCATAACCGCTAACCCAGAATCCTCCCCCGCTAGGTGTGTGATCACAATGGAGCGTATAACCACTGCCTCCAGGAGCGTATAACAACTGCCTCCAATCACCACACGGTCGCAGGGTTGCTCTGATACCACTTGTAACACCCCGGCCCATACCGGGTCGGGAGCGGTTACTTATGATAGCTCACCAGGCTGTGTACATGGCCTACAGATCAACACGGGTCCTTTATAGCGCATTTTGTCCTCACTCATGCGCATCCCGGAAACCTTAATGTTTTGAGGTTAGTATCTGTTGTATTGTATTTTGTGTAATCAGTAACTGACCCCGTTTAATGTTTTGAAAACTGTGGTGATCCATTCGGGCATAGTGAGCAGTTATTGAGCAGGTATGAGATGGACGCGCATGGGATAGCTGGGTTGAGTCACCACGAGATGTTTAGAAGTCTTCCACTGTGTCTTTAAACGATTATTTACTTTAGTTGGTTTAGCATTTTTGGAACAGTTGTATTTTCATTTAACAGTTTTGGCTTGGACATGTATTGCTTTAAACTTATTTAATAAAGCACGTTCTTTTATGTTCTATTTGATATACATTGCCCCGGGTAACCGAGATGGTAGCATTTCCATACATTAGGTGGTCTTGGTAAGGCATCTTGGTGTATGAGGGTGTTACAAAGTGGTATCAGAGCGACGATTTTGGAATCTGTAACTAATGAACCCAATGGATCTAGGGAGTCAAAATAAAATGAACCCGGGTAGGAGTTGTTAGGAGCTAATGTAAAGGCTTGGGAGACGTCCTAAAGTTCCGATCTCGCCCCACAACTTTGAACCGGTCACTATGGAGTGTGTCATGGGATCGCTATGTGTTTATTTGAGTTATGTTGCATATTTATATTGAAAATGTGTTGTATGAATCGGTGGGTAAGTGAATGTGGAGAATAGAGAATGTGGTGGCGAAAGGTAAGCGGATTGTATAATTGTATGTTGTTGTGAATAATGAATATTACATATGATGATTTATAACGTGGCTTGTTAGAAACATGTGAATAAGATGTTGTTTTGTATATACATATATACATATCTACACACACACACACACACACACACACACACACACACACACACACACATATATATAGTTGTTGTGGAAAGTAGTTGAGTTGAGCATGCGGGTAGCTTACGAGTCAGTATGACTCGATCGAGTGGGAGGCACTCGATCGAGTGGGTGAGGGACTCGATCGAGTGGGTTGGACTCGGTCGAGTGAGGTGTATATCGTTTTTGAACAATCACTCTTGTTTTTGGGCACTCGATCGAGTAGCTTGGGACTCGATCGAGTGGGTTATGTGATACTTTCTAGTCAATTTCTGGAGTCGAGGTACTCGATCGAGTAAGTGGGCAACTCGATCGAGTGACCTCAACTCGATCGAGTAGGATGAGAGCTCGGTCGAGTATGGTCTGCACAGGTCATATACGTGTTTAAGTTGTGGGATGTGTATTTACGTTTACCTCTTCTCTTATGTAGTTCAAAGATGACGCCGAAGAGATCCGCTTTGTATGCTAGGGCTGAGATGATGAGTATAGATGAAATAGCTAAGATGCTTGAGCATCAAGAGGCGCTTACTGAAGCCTTAAAGAAGTTTGGGAAGGATAAAGAGGCTGGGGTAGCTTTTGCTAAGATGAGTACTACCATAGCCCGTTTCAACCCAAAGGAATACATGGGTACCGGAGCGCCAATTTTGCTCGACAACTGGCATAAAGAGATGGAGAATATTCTGAATGTGGTTCACTGCCCTGAGGACTTTAAAGTGGAACAAGCTGCGTTCTACTTGAGAGATGCGGCTGGAAAATGGTGGGATAAGGTAAGGGAGAGTGCCTTAGATCTATATGTGAGACAGAGGAAGTAAGATATACCTTGGAGTGAGTTCAAGAGAGCTATGCGCCGAGAGTTTGTAGCTGAGCATGTCCGTAGTAAGCTAGGAGAGGAGTTTGATGATTTTAAAATGACTCCGGATATGACCGTGGCTGAGTAATATCATAAGTTCAATGAGAAGTCTAGATACGTAGAGGATATGGGGTTCAATCATAAGAACTTAGCGTTGAGGTTTGAGAAGGGCTTGACCTATAAGATTATGGAGAAGCTACCTGTACGAGTCCTTATTGACGTTAAGGAGTGTATAAGCGAGCTGGGAGAGCCAAGAAGTTGGTCGAGATGGCCAAAGAGAATAGGGAGAGAGGTCCCGAGAAGAGGAAGTCTGAGAGTGAGGGTGATGGTCAGTCCAGTTACAAGAGGGGTAACTATAACCAAGCGAGGGCTTACTCATCGGGATCGGGGTTTAGTGGTGGAGCTTCCTATGGGCGTGGCCGAGGTGGTAGTAGTAGCAGTTGGGGAATATCTTGCTTTAATTGTGGCGGTATAGGCCAAAAGAGACATGAGTGAAACAGTGCTGTGGGAAGGGGTTTTCAGAGGCAATCACAGGGGAGTTTCTCTCAGGGTCCGTCTCAGAGTTATGCTAGCAAGAGGGCGGCTGGGTCATGGAACAATCAGGGTGGTCTGAATAACAACAACGGTGGGGCTAACCGCAATGACAGTAATTCATATCAGAAACCGGCAACAAACAACAACCAGGGGTCGGTTGTTAAGCCGTCTACTTCTCCTAGTACTGTCCAGGGAGGTGGACAAAAGACCAGTGGCAAGTTATTTATGACGAACAAGAAAGCTTCTGAGGATGATGCTCACGTGATCACGGGTACTTTTCTTGTTAATGGTGTCTTTACATTTGTTTTGTTTGATTCGGGGGCGTCACACTCTTTTGTATCGTCGAGTCAAGCTAAGCTTTTGGGTTTGGGAAAGTTTGAGTCTGTAAAAGATGAGGTTTTTATACCGTCGGATGAGTCTGTAACTTGTGGGAGGTTCAATAAGGGTGTATCTATGATAGTTGGGCAGGTTGACCTTCCAGTTGATTTGTTAGAGTTTCCCATGGATGGTTTTGAGATGATAGTTGGTATGAATTGGTTGGGTAAGTACAAGGCTAGAATAGATTGTCACCAAAAGAGAGTCTCTTTGATATGTCCTAAGGGAGTTAGTGTGACTTATCGTGGATTTGTTGTCAAACCCAAAGTTAAAGTGATTACAGCGGTGATATTGAAGTCTTATATATGGAAGGGGTGTCATTTGATTCTATGCCATGTGAGAGACCATAGTAAGGTGAGTTCGACAGCTGATCAGATATCAGTGGTGGGAGAGTTTCTAGATGTTTTTTCGAAGGAGATACCAGGATTGCCACCAAAGAGGGATATAGATTTCAGCGTGGAGCTGAACCAGGGACGGGACCAATCTCTAAGGCCTCGTAACGCATGGGTCCTAAGGAGTTGGAGGAGCTGAAGAAACAGCTGGATGATTTGATTGATAAGGGATACATTAGACCTAGTTTATCACCGTGGGGAGCACCAGTTCTGTTTGTGAAGAATAAAGATGGGAGTTTGAGGTTGTGCATCGACTACAGGGTGCTGAACAGGGTTACAGTGAAGAACAAGTATACGTTGCCAAGGATAGATGATCTATTTGACCAATTGAGTGGGGAAAGAGTCTTTTCAAAGATTGATTTGAGGTCAGGTTACCATCAGGTGAGGATTCGGGATGAGGACGTACCAAAGGCAACTTTTCGATTGAGGTATGGTCACTATGAGTATGTGGTGATGCCGTTTAGGTTATCTAATGCACCAGCAGTGTTTATGGATTTGATGAACCGGGTCTTCAGTCAGTTTTTGAACTGGTTTGTGGTGGTATTCATATATGATATCTTAGTCTATTCCAAGACTAAAGAGGAGCATGAGGAGCACTTGAGGTTTGTGTTGCAAACTTTGCGTGACAATCAGCTGTATGCAAAGTTATCTAAGTTAGAGTTCTGGCTCGAGGAAGTTGCCTTTATGGGACATGTGATTTCCAAGGACGGTGTAGTTGTGGATCTGACAAAGATAGAGGCAGTGCCTAAGTGGGAGGCACCGAAGAATGTGGCTGAGATCAGGAGTTTCTTGGGTTTGGCAGGGTACTATCGTCAGTTCGTAAATTTTTTTTTCTAAATTAGCCAGACCTATGACAACGTTGATGAGGAAAGAGAATAGGTTTCGATGAGATTAAAGTTGTGAGATGGCGTTCTAAACATTAAAGGGGCATTTGACCACGGCTACAGTCTTAGTATTACCTGAAGGGTGTGAGAACTTTGAGGTATATACAGATGCATTAAAGAATGGTTTGAGATGTGTGTTGATGCAGAATGAGAAAGTAATTGCCTATGCTTCTAGGCAATTGAAGCCTTATGAGGAGAACTGTCCGACATATGATCTAGAGTTAGGTGTAGTTGTGTTTTCTCTCAAGATTTGGAGGCACTATCTTTGTGGGGCGACCTTTAAGGTGTTTTCAAATCATAAGAGTCTCAAGTACATCTTAACTCAAAAGGAGCTGAACATGAGACATAGGACGTGGAAGGAGCTGATAGGGGACTATGATATGGATATTATATACCATGAAGGGAAGGCAAACGTGGTTGCTGATGCACTGAGCAGGAAGAGTGTACATTCTCTATGCACAGTTATGTCTTTGATAAGGTTAAGAGATGAGGTAGGGAAGATAAGGATACATATAATACAGAAAGGGGATGCTAGAGGGGACTTGACAGTGGAGCCGGATCTTTATGATGACATTCGCAGGAAACAGGCTTTGGATCCTAAGATTGAGGAGTGGAGAGTTGGAGTAGAGAAAGGGACAGTGTCTCGGTTCTCTATTCATACAGATGACATTGTGAGATTTGATGGAAGATGGTGTATTCCTAATGATGAGGATTTAAAAAAGATAATCATGACATAAGCTCATTGCACACCGTATTCAGTACATCCAGGCGGTGACAAGTTGTATAAAGATTTGAAGAAGACTTTCTGATGGCCTGGGATGAAGAAGGAAACAACTGAGTTTGTGGCTCGATGTTTGACATGTTAGAGGGTCAAGGGAGAGCAGCGACGACCACAAAGTAAGATTCAGTCTCTTGAGGTATCTGAGTGGAAATGGGAATCCATCTCTATGGACTTTATAGTGGGTTTACCAAGGAGCCAGCAGGGTAACAACATAATATGGGTAATAGTTGACCGTTTGACTAAGTCAGCTCACTTTATTCTGATGTAAGATACTTGGACCAAGATATAGTAGCTTTGGGTTATAGAAAGCATGTGGTTCGGTTACATGGGGTGCCTAAGGATATTGTGTCAGATGGAGATGCGAGATTCATATCACGATTTTGGCAAGAGTTGCAGGATCTGATGGTAACTATCGTGAAGATGAGTACTGCTTTTCATCCTGCGACAGATGGGTAGACAGCGAGAACTATCAAGACCTTGGAGGATATGTTGAGAGCTTGTGTGATGGAGTTTGGTAGTAGCTGGGAAGATAGGTTGGATCTGATTGATTTTCTAATAACAACAGCTATCACATGAGTATTGGGATGACACCGTTTGAGGCTTTGTATGGGAGGAGGTGTAGGAGTCTGATTTACTGGGATGACAGAGCTGAAGCAGGGGTTTTAGGACCACATATGGTACAGGAGATGATAGAACAGGTTAAGATGATTAGACAAAAGATGAAAGCGGTCAGGATCGATAAAAGAGTTATGCAGACTTACATCGCCGTGATAAAGAGTTTCAGGTTGGGGACAAGGTTCCTTTGAAAGTGTCTCCTATACGTGGGGTTATGAGGTTTGGTAAGAAAGGGAAGCTGAGCCAGAAGTTCATCGGACCATATGAGATTTTGGATCGTGTGGGTGAGATTGTTTACCGGTTAGCGTTACTAGCGGCATTGGATATGGTGCATAATCATGTGTCTCAGTTACGGAAGTATGTGAACGATCATTCACATGTGTTAGAGGTGGAGATCATAGTGTTGGATGAGTCCTTGTCTTATCTTGAGGTGCCAAAACAAATTCTTGATCGCAAGGTTCGGAAAACAAGGTCCGTGGAAACAATGTTGCTTAAGGTTGTATGGTCTAATCATGAGGTTGAGGAAGCTACTTGGGAGGCGGAAGAGGCCATGAGAGAGCGGTATCCGTCTCTTTTTGATAAGGTATGTGTGGTTACGGGGACGTAACCTTGTTTCTTTTATGGGGGTAGGAGGTGATCGCATAAGGTTTTGGTGTGGTTTCATGTTAGTTTTGCACATTTAGTAGTTGTTTTGAGTCGAGTTGAGTTGTGGTTGGGAGTTTTGTTTTGATTTTTAGTTGCGTTGTTGTGTCGTGTTTGAGTTAGTATGCTTTGTTTTTTAGTATGGGTTAAACATCGGGGACGAAATTCTTTTTAAGGAGGGAAGACTGTAATACTATGGTTTTCTATGTCTATGGGTACTCTAATGAGTGGGGCTTACTGAAGAGTTTAGGATTCAAGTACCTAAGAGGGGGAGGGGGTGAATTAGGTACTATTTTAAAATTTTCAACTTAATCTTTATTGAATTAAAGCAAGTTGATTGATAATGTGAAGAACAAAAGGATACATCAAGTAATATTGATTCATTAAGAGTGTATCACGATGTTTAAGAAGATTGCGAAGAAGGCGGTTGATTGACCATTGTTGCTTGTATGTCTTAGCTCATAAGAGAAGGCTACTGACCAAAAGCAACAGTATCAGCGACTGTTGTTAAATAAAACGTGGATTAACAATCGAGTAATGAAAATGCAGCGGAAATTAAAATAACAAAGATTAACACGATGCTTTTGAATTGGTTCGGCCAACTCCTAAAGGTCTACGTCCAATCTTCTTTTATTAATAAGTTTAAGTGATCTACTCCGACTACTTAGACACTTACAAATAAAAGGACCAACAACCTACTCCGGTTGCGACACAAGTCTCAAGACTACTCCGTCTAGAAACTTAAGACTCCTACTAGAATGATTACAAAGATCAAGTTTCCTCAAACTGATTCTATGAAAGAATTGATAAGGACAACTTATAGATCAATCGATTCTAGGCAAGAGAATGTAATACTTAAGGCAACGGTAGTGAAGATATTTATTTGACTTGCCTTTGGAAGACTTAGAAATATTTTGCAAATGAAGTAAAAAGCTTTGAGTTCTTAAAAGCAAGTTTGCAAAACACTTTGAAAATTCTCTGGAAAAAGTCTTAAGAAAATGAAGGAGAAGAGTGCTCCTTTTATAGGGAAGCAAACTAGGGTTTAGAGGTCAAGACATGTGATCTTCGGTTTTGCAAAAAATAAGTTCAACATGTCCTTTTTCTACATGATCACGAATAAAATGGTGACGAATTTCAATGTGTTTGGTCTTAGAGTGTTGAATAGGATTTTTTGATATATTTATCGCACTCGTATTATCACATAAAGTGGGAACGAAGTCATAAATAATACCAAAGTCGAGAAGTTGTTGTTTTACCCATAGAAGTTGTGAGCAACAATGAGCGGCACTAACGTATTCACTTTCGGCCGTTGAAAGAGAAACCGTGTTTTGTTTCTTTGAGCCCCATGAGATTAAGCACGGACCCAAAAATGTTGCAATTCCGGATGTACTCTTTCGATCGACGCTACAACCCGCATAGTCCGCGTCGGAATATCCTATAAGATCAAAGGGACAATGTAAGGGGTACCACAAATAAAGATCTTGTGTTCCAATCAAATATCGAAGAATGCGTTTAACGGCTTTAAAGTGAGATTCTTTCGGATTTGATTGGAATCTAGCACATAAACAAACACTAAAAAGAATGTCGGGACGACTTGCGGTCAAATAGAGAAGCGATCCAATCATACCTTGATACACCTTTTCGCTAATGCTCTTACCTTTCTCATCTTTGTCCAATTTGGACTTAGATACCATAGGTGTGGAGTGAGGGTTGCCGTTAGTCATCCCAAATTTTTTAAGCATCTCTTTAATGTACTTTTGTTGATGGATCATGATTCCATCTTTGGATTGCTTAATTTGGAGCCCAAGAAAAAATCCTAACTCACCCATCATACTCATTTCGAATTCCGATTTCATTAGTTCCGAAAAATAAGTATAAAGAATTTCATTTGTTGCTCCAAATATGATGTCATCGACATATACTTGGACAACCAACAGTTCACTGGACTGTTGCTTCAGAAACAATGTTTTGTCAATTGAACCTCAAAACAATTTTCAATGAGAAATTTAGACAATCTATCATACCAACACCTTGGTGCTTGTTTTAAACCATAAAGAGCTTTGTCTAATTTGAAAACATGTTTAGGAAAATCATTGTCTAAAAAGCCCGGTGGTTGCTCTACAAAGACATCCTCTTTCAAATATCCATTTAAAAAGGCGGTTTTGACATCCATTTGGAAAAGCCTAATGCCTTTGTGAGCCGCAAAAGCTATCAATAATCGTATGGCCTCAAGCCTAGCTACCGGTGCATAGGTTTCATCGTAATCAATTCCTTCTTGTTGGTTGTAACCTTGCACCACTAGTCTAGCTTTATTCCTTACGATTTCACCGGAATCATCAAGCTTATTGCGAAAGACCCATCTAGTACCAATGACGGTACGATTAGATGGTCTAGGAACAAGATGCCATACCTCATTTCTTTTAAATTGATTGAGCTCATCTTGCATAGCTAGCATCCAATCGGCATCGGTTAATGCAATTGTTATATTGACCGGCTCGATTTGAGAGAGAAATGCGCTATGGGCGCAAAATTCATCAAGAGATGCAAAGTTGTTGAGAGAGGCCCTTGTCTTAATACCGGACTTCAAGTCACTAGTGAGATTCGAGAGTGGATGAGAGCTTTGATGTTTCCATTTTTTAGGAACAAAGGCGCTTTGTTCCCCCTCAGAGGCAACAGTCTCCGTGACTTTTGTCTGTTGATTAGAGGCAGGCACTGGATTGGTGTTTGAGGATTCTTCCGAGGCAACGGTGTCTGGGACTATTCTGATTACGGAAGTGGAGGCAACGATCGTGTGAACCGTTGTTCTTTGAATGGGGTGTGGAATCGGGCAACAATGTCTCTGTTTGTTCCCCCTGGATTGTCTGCTTTCACCGATGAAGGCAACGGTGATCGTGGATCGTTGCCTAACGTCATTGATTGGAGCCTCCTCATCCTCAAACACAAAGTCTTTTCTCACAAGACCTATCTCAAATTCGTCATCTTCATCATCTTCATCATCTTCTCCGTCGTTTTGTACCTGTCCAAGAATGCTAGATTCATCAAAAATGACATGGACACTTTCTTCAATTAGCATGGTTCGTTTGTTATAAACTTTATAGGCCTTGCTATGGTCGGAATAACCAATAAAAACCGCTTCATCACTACGTGGATCAAATTTACCCAAGTTGTCTTTACCATTGTTGTGAACAAAACATTTGCTCCCAAAGCATCTAAAATATGAGATATTGGGTTTTCTACCACGTAAAATTTCATAGGGTGTTTTGTTGATTATGCTTCTTATCATGACTCGATTATGAATATAGCAAGCGGTGTTTACCGCTTCGGCCCAAAAGTCTTTAGGCAAGTTACTACACAACAACATGGTTCTAGCCATACTTTCAAGGGTCCTATTCATTCGTTCAACCACTCCATTTTGTTGTGGTGTTCTAGGAGCCGAAAAATTATGGTCTACACCATTGTCATTACAATAAGCGCTAAATGATGAATTTTCGAATTCGGTTCCATGATCGGTTCTTATGGAAACAAGTTTGAGATCAAGTTTGTTTTGAATCTTTTTCAACCAAATTAAAAATTCATCAAATGCCTCACTCTTGGAACTCAAGAGAAGTGCCCAAACAAACCTAGAATAATCATCAACAATGACACACACATAACGACTACCTCCTCTACTTCTAGTTCTCATTGGTCCACATAAGTCGATATGCAAAAGTTGTAATGGGCGAAGAGTACTCACAATTCTTTTAGACTTAAGGGAACTTCTAACATGTTTACATCTACCACATTCATCACATACTTTATCAAACTCAAATTTCATGTTAGGAAATCCTTCTACCAAGTCAAGTCTTTTAAGAGTGTGAAGAGTTTTAGCACTAACATGTCCTAACCTTTTGTGCCACAACCAAGGATCATTTTTCATTACACTCATGCATGACATGGTATGACCGGATAACGTGTTTAAGTCGGTTAAGTAAACATCTTTGACACGTCTCCCTTCGAGAATAATTTCATGAGTTGTGGCATCAATTATTCGACACAAATTAGAACTAAATTCCACAATATTACCTTTATCACAAAGTTGAGAAATGCTAAGGAGATTATGTTTCAAACCTTTGACAAGCCGCACATTGTCGACACAAAGTAACGATGACTTACCGACCTTTCCCATGCATATTATTTCACCTTTCTTGTCGTCGCCAAAAGTTACCTTGCCACCATCATAAGCTTCTAGTGAGAGGAATTGGCTTCTATCTCCCGTCATATGACGAGAACATCCACTATCCAAGTACCAATTGCGGCCGCCTCTCACCAAGCCCTACACAAGATTAGACTTTGAGTTTAGGAACCCAAATAAATTTGGGTCCCTTTTTATCCTTCATATTTCGCAACAAATCTTTTCTAATCCAAACTTGTTTTACAACCTTAATATTTTTGTTAATGTCATTATGTCTTTTCTTGCAAGCATTAAAGACATGACCGGTTTTACCACAATAGTTGCAAATGATGTACTCGGGAAGACCAACATATTTCCTTTTTCTAAAGTCGGTTTGAGTTGGATCCGGTTTTCTGAGGCAACAGTCGGACTGACTGTTCCATTTGAAACCAAGACCGGCAGTTTTATCACATCTCTTGGACTGGTTAGTGAGGAAATTTAAGACATTTTGACTTCCTTCCCAATTTTTAGACACATTCTTAGCTTCCACAAGTTCTCCTTTTAATTCTTCGATTTTAAAGGTGAGATACTTGTTTCTTTCTTTAGAGTTTTCTAACTCTTTCTTCATTAAAACATACTCGGATTTCAATTCCATGAAACTTTCAGATTTTTGTTGAACATTAAGCTTAAGACTCGATATGCAACTATCTAAATGAACAATTTTTGATCTAGATGAGCTACATTCGGGAGATTCATTTTGAATTTTGACAAGTTTTTCATGAAGTATTCTAATCTCCCTTTTGTAGGCATCTAAGTTGACTTTGAGACACTCATTCTCTTTAGATAAATTAGTGACTAGTTCATTTGACACT
The DNA here is from genome assembly GCF_048544455.1 of Silene latifolia. NCBI lineage: Eukaryota > Viridiplantae > Streptophyta > Magnoliopsida > Caryophyllales > Caryophyllaceae > Silene > Silene latifolia. The sequence continues at coordinate 203,409,678 of NC_133536.1, read as the reverse complement.
TCCTTGACATTGTCGAGGCAAATCGAGACACCGTTGTTTTATGTTCTTCTATCTCATCAACTAAGTCATCAATTACACCTTTAGATATGGATTGTTCATTTAGAAGTTCATCACGTTCCTTAGTTATCATAGACATTTGTAAAATCAGAGTGGTATTGACATTTTCAAGATCAGAAACATCATTGGGGTTCGACCTAAGACACCTTAGTTCGTTTGACAACTCCTTGTTCAATTTATTTACTCTTTTCACCTCATCGAGGCAACAATGATGACCTGTCTGTTGCCTTAAGTTCACTTTTAAGATGAAAGTTTTCTTGAGCAATTTCCTCTATTTCATCTTGCATGAGATCCAACTTTTCAGTTTGTGAACGACACTTATCAAAGAGTTTGTCAAGAAGCTTACATACTTTTTCTTTGGAGTAAGTCCTAGCTTTGGCCTTTAGAAGTTTTACCTCATTGTCGGAATCGGAGTCGGAATCATCGGGATGAGCCATAAGACATCTAAGATGCTCGATTTTAGAAGGTTTTGAGACTTTATCCTTGAGATGACTTGTAAGACACATTTTAGCCTCTAATTCCTCCTCGATGATTTCATCGTCCTCGGAGTCGGACATTCCCCATATGGCGGACATGACTCGGTTTTTGTAGTCCTTTTTAGCCTTATCTCGCTTATCTTTGGACTTAATCTCATCCCACTTAGGACATTCTTTAATTTGATGCGATTTGTCACCACATTTAAAGCATCCAATAGTGGCGGAGGGTCTTTTCTTTGGAGAGCTTTTTTTCGTGTAGTTATTGTTGAACTTCTTGTGTCCATGACCATTCACCATTCCAACTAAGTTCCTAGAGAACAAAGCAAACTCATCTTCTTCTTCATCCTCATCATCAATTGAAGAGGATGCTAAAGCAAGACTCTTTCCCCTTGAGGATTCACTAGAGTGCTTATCGAGATTGAACTCGTGAGCCATTAGTGATCCCATTAGTTCATGAAGAGATAGAGTGGATAGGTCTTTGGCCTCCTCTATGGCGGTAACCTTAGGTTGCCATTTAGTGGTAAGACTATGAAGAATTTTTCGAATGGTGTCCTCGGACTCGAAATTTCTCCCTAGGCTTTTTAGTTCATTTATAATACACGAAAAGCGAGATGAAAAACTATTTATGGACTCGTCCTTTGACATGTGAAACATCTCATATTGTTGCATGAGAAGGTCAATACGGTGTTTTCTAACTTGAGACGTCCCTTCATAGGCAAGAACAAGGGAATCCCAAATTAATTTAGCCGTAGGACATCCAGAAATCCGACTTACTTCGGCCTCACCAACACACCGTTGAAGAATCGACATCGCTTTCGAGTTTTTCTCGGCCAATTTAAAATCGTTTTCATTGTAATATTTCTCATCTTTGACCTTAGTAAAACCCGTAAGGATGTCGGTTTCCTCAATAGTAAGAGGTCCGTTCTCGATGATTTTCCAACATTGATAATCAATACTTTTGATGTAGTGCTCCATTTTGAGCTTCCACCACCCAAAATTCTCACCGGTAAAGACCGGGATCTTGGAGTGTTTTGAGGAATCCATTTCCCAAGATTTAAACTCTAAGGTGATTAACCTTGATCAAGAGCACGAGGCTCTGATACCAATTGAAGAGTTTAGGATTCAAGTACCTAAGAGGGGGAGGGGGTGAATTAGGTACTATTTTAAAAATTTCAACTTAATCTTTATTGAATTAAAGCAAGTTGATTGATAATGTGAAGAACAAAAGGATACATCAAGTAATATTGATTCATTAAGAGTGTATCACGATGTTTAAGAAGATTGCAGTAAGGCAACGGTTGATCTGACTGTTGCTTGTATGTCTTAGCTCATAAGAGAAGCCTACTGACCAAAAGCAACAGTATCAGCGACTGTTGTTAAATAAAACGTGGATTAACAATCGAGTAATGAAAACGCAGCGGAAATTAAAATAACAAAGATTAACACGATGCTTTTGAATTGGTTCGGCCAACTCCTAAAGGCCTACGTCCAATCTTATTTTATTAATAATTTAAGTGATCTACTCCGACTACTTAGACACTTACAAATAAAAGGACCAACAACCTACTCCGGTTGCGACACAAGTCTCAAGACTACTCCGTCTAGAAACTTAAGACTCCTACTAGAATGATTACAAAGATCAACTTTCCTCAAACTGGTTCTATGAAAGAATTGATAAGGACAACTTATAGATCAATCGATTCTAGGCAAGAGAATGTAATACTTAAGGCAACGGTAGTGAAGACTGTTGCCCCTAGAAGACTTAGAAATATTTTGCAAATGAAGTAAAAAGCTTTGAGTTCTTAAAAGCAAGTTTGCAAAACACTTTGAAAATTCTCTAGAAAAAGTCTTAAGAAAATGAAGGAGAAGAGTGCTCCTTTTATAGGGAAGCAAACTAGGGTTTAGAGGTCAAGACATGAGGTAGAAAACAAATAATTTTGACTTGCCCAAGTTTGCACAAAATGGAGCATTCTTCCAAAGGTTAAAGAAGAAAAGGAGCTTTGTTACTATCTTGAAAGGGCCTTTGAAAATCAGTCAAGGTAAGATGGACAATCAAGTGAGGACATTTTAGAGGAACAAATTTGGAAAGAAACAAGTTCTTCTTTCTAAAAGCCATGATAAAAAATATTTCCACTTTGAGTTAAGACCTTTTGAAAGATGCCAATAGAATATCCTTTTCTTAAACAATAACCTTTTACAAGATTCAAATATCATAAATTTGTATTTCAAAATAGAAGTTAGTATTTTCGAAATATGAATATTTTGAAAATGAAGACTTCTTCCAAGTGACACGAGTTGAAGCAACGGTCTGGCTGACTGTTGCCTTAGTAAGCAGACTGTTGTTCAACAACAGTCTTGCTTACTGTTGCCTTAGTACTATACTCTCTTACCCTTACATAAGTGACTCTTAATTACAACACAATTCTTGGGTAGCTTCATCAACACTTCTTGACCTTGAACATTGATTAATTCTTGATTGGGGAAGAGGATTAAATCCTGAAATGAAACATCTTAAAACATGGTTAAACATAGGCATGTCATCATCAACAAATGTGTTCTAACACTTACTCTGTCGAGTAAGTATGTTTGGTTTACGAAACAGTGTTCTGCTGAAGGGTACTCGATCGAGTAAGTTGGGGACTCGATGTTGGAGTATGTGTCCTCAACAATAGTGCGATCACATGTTTAAATCTCATATTAAGAAAACATAAGGGATAATTCATTTATATAGTCAACTGATCAACATTAATAAGTAATGATCAGCTAACTAGAGTTAGACATTACTGTCGTTTGACAGTGGTGATCAGTTGATCACTTAAGGTCACACCTAAAGGACAATTCCCTTAATAATGGACAAATTGATTAATTGTATAACGATACAAGTTAATCAATTCCTTAAAATTGAATAATTCATTTGTGAGAGAGAATATTTATATTTTATTGTAATGGGATTAAATAAGATTTATTTTAGTAATTGAAATACTATATTACTAAAATTGTTTATTGTTTGTGAAACAATAGAGATAAGAATGAATGACTAATTATAATTACAAGATGTTGTGAATTATAATTATATGACCCATTTTATTTATGTGATCAAGTATCACTAATCAATTTGTTGCATGCAATTTAATTAATTTATAAAATGATATTTATTTGATAAATATGCATTAAATTAATCAATAACATGTAACATACTACATGTGACATATTGTGTGACAAATGACAAATTGACAAAATAAAATGGTAGTCCATTTTATGTGTGTTGGACCGAAATGGAGGGAGTCATGGTGGAGTGTGGTTAATTTATTTTACTAGTATTGATCCCGCGCAAATGCGCGGTTTTTTGATAAGAATATTAGAGAATTTAATAATTATACTATTCGTAATTTTTGGAGTAGGTTTAACTTTATTTGAAATTTAATTATAAAATTTACTATTAGTAATTTTGTATTAGGAGCTAGAAAAAAAATTGTTCAACACTTTTACTCCATATAAGATTGTCGGTTTTACTGAAATTATTTTATTAACTTTGTTTTAAGAAAACATTGTTTCTAATTATATCACTATATCCAAAGAAGAAGGTGTTATATAAACAATTAAAAAAAAAAGTAACCAAAATTTAAGTTTTCATATAGTATGAACCCAAGATGGATACTAAGTTAAAGTGTAAAAAAAATATCATAAGTAAGTTTTTTTTTTTAGAAATAATAACAATTTATGATACTCTCAACCCATATTACGTTATTATCAAAAGATAGAATAATAGAATTAGTTAGAAAATATTTCCTAAAAAATGTCCTTGGTCATAATGTTTAGTTTTAAAAATAATAATAGTAAAATATTTATATCACATTGTACATATAATTTGTGCAATTTCATGCATATAACAAAATAAGAATATCCCGTAATATGTCTATGCAAGTTAAAAGAATATTATTTCCTTTTTTAAATGGCATAGAATTATTTATTGACTTGTTGTATGAAATTAATCAGTATGGTTCAGTTGTAGTCTTGTAGATATGATATTATGAAGTCCATTAATAGCTTAAGTCGAAATTAATCAGGATGGCCCAGTTGTAGATATGATATTATGAAGTCCATTTATAGCCTAATTCATTTAGGCGGGAAAATTTTAGAATCTCTTATTCTTTTAGTTTAAGGGGGATGAGATAAAGTAATATGTAATCATACCTATACATACTAGCGTTACACACCTAAAATATTGATAAGAGAAAAAAGAAAAGGAGATTCCAATTTTTGGCATGTACTCCTTGCCCCCCACCAGTTTTACACCTCTTTCTATAAGAGAATTGCTCTCTTATTTTCTTACTTACATTCATTCATATTTTACATGCAAAGTTGCTCCATATTCTCTCTACTTCTCTAAAACAAGATTTTAGAAAACAAGAATTTGTTCATCAATTCTAATATCAAAATAAGGTTACTAGTGTAGTAATAATAACAATATTAAAATACATTTTAAGGAACAATAATACACTAATCTAGTTAATTAGTATATTAACTTTAAGGGATTAGTCTTGTGTGCAATCAAAGGAGAATCTCTACATTGAGATTTTTGGAGGATCGTCCAACATATTAAGCTCAAGAACAAATAAGGAAGATGGCCTTATTTGTGCCCATTATTTGTAACCATCATACAATGTAAGGGACATTGTTTTTCTTATAAATCTCTTATTTTGTTTTGCATGCACTAGATCTAAAGAACAAATAATTAAGAAGTTAATTAGTTCACTATTAGAGGAGTCTAATAAGAGATATATGAACCTAACACTCGATCGAGTAAGAGTCACGATCGAGTAAGTTGGATTTGCGGGTCATTTTATCCGGGTTTTGTTAGTAATGCGTGATTGGTATCTAAAGCTTGCCGTCACATTCTTTATCACTTATACCTTTTTCTAAAACCTTTCAAGAGAGAAAACAGTTACGTTGCTTTTGTTCTTCGCGTTATTATCAAATCCCAAAGGCTAAGGTTGTCGGATCGTCGTGTTCTTTACGCCGTTGAGTTCGTCGTGTCGTGGGTAAAATCCTTGTATGGTTTTTATACCGTTTTGTTGATTTTGTTTAAAACCCAAATTGGGTAGATTGGGGGTTTTGGGAGTATAATGTTGTATTAGATGGTAATTGTATGGTTATATGCTTATAAGAGGAGGTTTTGTTGAGGAGAAATATTGATTACCAGCTATGTGATCGTCTCGTGATTGCTTATTCCAGGTAGGGTTTCCCTACTCGGATATTGGTTACATAAGTGTTGATGGTGATTGTGTTTATTGTTGATTTGTAATATGTTGGTTTTTGTGTTGGAGTTGTCGTTGCATAATTGTTGTTATTTGTCTATGGTTCGCGAGGTGCGCCCTTAGTTGAGTGGAGTCACTTGCGGGAGTGGCTTCAAACCCTTGATTTGCCCTCTGTGGAACCCGCCACAAAAGGGAATGTGCACATTAAGGAACATAGGTTATCGCTGAGATGAGATGAACGGGGCTTAGGTGGGTACGGCTGTTGTCCCCCACTGGCGGTGTGGAATACCTGTTGCGATGGGTTTTCTAACAGGACTACGCACTTTGTAGTCAGGTGTATGGAGTTGTGGTGGAGATTGGGTAATTTTTGTATTATCTGTTATATTGTATTTTGTGTAATCAGTAACTGACCCTGTTTAATGTTTTGAAAATTGTGGTGATCCATTTGGGGATAGTGAGCAGGTATTGAGCAGGTATGAGATGAACGCGCATGTGATAGCTAGGTTAAGTCACCACGAGATTTTTAGAAGTCTTTCGCTGTGTCTTTAAACGATTATTTACTTTAGTTGGTTTAACATTTTTGGAACAGTTGTATTTTCATTTAACAATTCTGGTTTGGACATGTATTGGTTTAAACTTTTTTAATAATGTACGTTCTTTTATGGTCTATTTGATATACATTGCCTCGGATAACCGAGATGGTAGCATTTCCATGCATTAGGTGGTCTTGGTAAGGCACCTTGGTGTATGGGGTGTTACACACGACAGGGTATGTAAGTATGCAACTTGCCAATGAAATGCATAACCCATGACTATACAACACCACACCGGTACGGGACATGCCCAACCTTACCCACAACCACACCAGTGCCAGGGACACGCAAACTGATACTCCAAACCAGGAGTCAAGGTTATTTAGAGACATACACACGAATTTAAACAATAAACAAGGATAAGACTCTGAACTTTAAGCCTCAAGCACGGCATAGAGACCTCTAAGAACAGTGAGCCTTGAGCATAACTCAATCACCCAAGCAATGCACAAGGGATCAAGCTAATCCCAGGCCAGCAACTAAGAAAAGCACAAGTTGTTAAAAACTAACTAAGTAATGCACAAGTTAACAGAAATAAAGAGATAAACTCTTAGGGTTTTCGTTCACATAAAAGCTACCTGATACAAAGAGTTCAGGGCTTCTTATATATATAGAGCTTACAATGCAGATATCTAACCTTGATTTAAGCTACAATCTAAGGACTCAAAAGGGCCTTACAAAAGATGTAAAAATTGACGCAAACGTCTTCTAATAAGGACGGCCAAAAGACTGGTAAAAACAGACTGTCAAAATGCAGAAAAAGCATAATAAAGTCCCTTGTTTCTTTCCTGAAATGGCAAAGCAATTCAGGCTCTTTGGGCTTGTGTTTGGCTTCTTTGCTTCTTGTTTCTTGGATTGATAGGAACTACTATTACCCCTCAACGGTCTTATTTGAGACTAGGATCCAATCATACAAAAGCAGGGAGAATTAATACTAATTAAGTAAGGATAATGCTAGCTGTCTCCCAAACTGGACCTTGAACTTGTGAGACTGTTTAGCTGACCTTCTGAGCTTTATTAGGGAAACTTCTCATGGACTTTTTTGTAGCTAAAGACCTTAAAATTGCTGAAAAATAAGCTGGACCCCTTGGTTAGAAAGTTATCTTAAGGATTCAGGCCATTTCTCTTGATTGGTCAGAACTGTTTCTTGGTGACTTGATGAACAATTGACTAACCCCCTGGCCCCTGCATCACCTTCCCCTGGCTGAAGAGGCTTTGCCCTCAAATCCTCAGTGGACTCTTCATCACACTCATAGTAGGGACT